>NC_072000.2:59938616-60241647 GCF_028885655.2 Pongo abelii | reverse complement strand
ACATCTAACAGGCATGAATATACTAAGGCCTGCAGTGAAGGGAACACTATCAGTGGCTCATCCGTCAGTCCATTCACAAATGTCCACTGCAAATGTCCATGCTAGGGATGGCAACTGGCGAAGAAGTAGATTCTGCAGGATCTGGGCACTCACTGGGGCAGTGGGGCCTGGTATTAAGGAGAGAAAACCTTAAGCGTGATGCAGCTTTCTCACTTAGATTGGACAGGGTAGGTAGTGAAGAGACCACAGCCAAAGACAGGAAAGACAGAGGAGATTCAGAGGGCAACAGCAGTGCAGGGCCAGATGCTGAGGACAGGAACAGGGGCATCTGAGCCTGCACGGAGAGAGGCAGACACATGCCAGGAAACATGCTGCCCGAGTGGGAAGTAAACTGTGTATTCATAGTCAGGGCCCCAGCTTCCAGGTAATAAAAGCATCTGACATTCACCTGCATTTTTATCAGTGCTTCCTATGACTTACAAGTCCACAAAGTTCAGAAACAATTACTAGATTCAAAAAAAGAACAAAGTTGTAAAAGACTTGTATCAACTTCTTAAGCCAAATTAAGACTCCCCAACAATGAAAAAATTAACAAGAGCTCAAGGCTCAAGCTAGCTAAGCAATCCTAGAAAGGTCCTGTAACTCTAGGTCTCAGTTTTCACATTGGGAAAAGTGAACAGAAGGAATCAGAATCTTCCTAACATTCTAGGAAAATGGCATCATAACTGGGGCAAATTATATACTCCTTTATTTTGGCAAAAAAGGAGGCTGACTTCCCTTTAAAAATCTCACATTAACTTAAAACATTTTTTCTACATTAAAAATTTCAATTCTTTATCAGAAGTGTGTTTTAAAAGTCAGAAACTTGATAAAATTTTAAAATATTGGTCATTAACATATTTGAGATTAACTGATATGGATTTTTTAAACCTATAAACTTACCAACGTAATTCAGTTGCACGTATCACTAGTGGAGATATCTGGCTGATTTAAATTATTTCAAGTCTATTTTGGTATGTATGACTACGTATTTGCTTGCAGCTTCTTTTCTTTTTCCTTTCCCATTGTCAGGTTTTAGGAAACAATATTTCCCTTCTGTCCAATCTCTGCTATTCCTTCTGTACGCCCTTCCCTCCCCCACTCCCCTGCATTTTTTTATTCTTGGAAATTAGCAATCATGGCCACAATCAGGGTTTTAGCAAAATAAATTCATTCTTGTCAAATCAGATAATGGGTTAAATTCAAAGAGGAGGTAGCTTCAACTGATTGAGGTAACAGAGAAAATCAGCATTTCTTCCAGCCCATACTCCCATCTGGGGGCATCTCACTACCCTCTGTCTTGGGCTGGGGATAGACGGTCTTGAAATGTGCCTCCAACTCTGGGAAGACAGAGGCTCAGAGGACTGAGACCAGCCTTTCTTAATCCAGAACAAAGATGGATTAACCCCATATCGAAAATCAATTTGTAAGTCATCTCCCTCTATTTCCACAAAGCCTGATTTAAAGCAATGGTTTCTGCTAAGCAGCACAGAATTACTGAAGGAAGAAAAGGAACTTGTCGGAAGAGTCAGATATGCATTCACTTTGCCACACTGCCTGCCAGAGGATACAGCAATGCAGCTTTTTAAAATGAAGTATAATTTGTTAAGAAATTTTCTCACTTATTATTTCCCCTTAGGTCTCCATTCTGTGACATGGTGAAAAAGAAGAAGAAAAGATGTACTATAATACCCAATGTTCTTACAAATAAAAACAGTAATATCGGTTAACATTCGCTGAGCATTTACAACACACCAGGTGCCATTCTTAAAGATGTACATGTATTAACTCATTCATTCTAACCTACGAGTTGAGTAATATTATAGTCCCCAATGTGAGAGATGAGAAAACTGAGGGTCAGAGTGGTTGTCACTTGGCCAAAGAAGAGTTAGAATTTCAATCCAGGGAATTTGACTTCAGAGCCTGTACTATTAACCGGATTCCATACTAACTAGAGCTTAAGAGTCTAAATCAGTAGCCCTCCAGGGGACATCCAGTAACATCTGAAGACATCTTTTGGTAATCATATGAGGGCACAGGAGATGCTACTGGTGTCAAGTGGGTAAAGGCCATAGATGCTGCTAAACATCCTAAAAGGCACAGCACGGGCCCCACAACAAAGATTATCCGGCCCAAACTGCCAATGATGCTGACGTTGAGAAACTCTCAACCTTTGATTAGAAATAATATTCCTAAACCTTTTCATGTTTCCCTCCTTTACCCCAGTTTAACCTGACTCGACTTTAGAAAATGATGGAGAACAGGGAATGTACACTAGAAAGGTATCAGTGTAACAAAAGACAAAATGCAAGAAATTTCAGTAAACTGGTGCTAAAAACTTTATTCCATTTTTCAAAAACAGTACCTTCTCGTTAATCAAAAATAAAAATCTTGGCCAAGTGTGGTGGCTCACGCCTGTAATCCCAGCACTTTGGGAGGCCAAGGCAGGTGGATCACTTGAGGTCAGCAGTTCGAGACCAGCCTGGCCAACATGGCGAAACCCAGTCTCTACTAAAAATACAAAAATTACCTGGACGTGGTGGCATGTGCCTGTAATTCCAGCTACTTGGGAGGCTGAGGCAGGAGAATCGCTTGACTCTGGGAGGCAGAGGTTGCAGTGAGCCAAGATCACACCACTGCACTCCTGGGTGTGCAGTGCGAGTACAGCCTGGGTGACAGAGTGAGACTCTGTCTCAAAAATAAAAATAAAAATAAAATCTTTTCTTTTTAAAAAAAACAAAAACAAAGGTAGTTAACTGGAGCAAAACTTATTAAAAACGATTTTGTATTATAGCTCAAGTAGAAAGTTCTCAAAATTATAGTTTAGATTGCCAGATTTTGAAGTTGCTAGTGGCACGGCAACTTCACTAGAGGAATTTACACTGCCTCTGTCTAATCTCACAGGCTCAGAAGGTGGGCAAGGAATGGAAGGAGTTCCTCATGGGTACTAGCAACACCCTTTGGACAAATACCCTTCTAGTAGCTGGCTGCAGACAACCTGATCTGAACCTGCTGCCCTTCTCTTCTTGAGGTGCCCAGGCAGGCAACCCTTCCACAGCAGTTACAGTCTTTATGGCCTGGACTCCACCCAGCATCACTGTGTGGTTCATTGCTGCTGCCAGCCAGCCACACTGCATTTTCCCACCTAAGGATTCCACTCGAGTGTTAGGTAAAGATGAACTTTCACAAATGAGAAGAAAATATTTCAACCAATTTAACTGTAACACTAAAAACTTTCATCTGTCTCTGGTCAAAAGTTATTAAACTGCTTTGCACTTCATGAAATTACCTAAAAAGCAACAGATTCTAAGAGTCCTAGCTGGGTGTTGCTCATTCATTCCATCAGTTATGTGACCCTTCTTCTCTGGGTACCTGCCTATAAGAGTGGGTCCTGCTGTCCAGGACCTCACAATCTGCTGGGAACAGAGATTTGTCAGGACCAAGTCCAATGCAAGGCAGGGAAAGGGCACACTAGAGAACACCACAGATTTCACAAAAGGGGTGGCATCGGGGACTGTCACTCACCTTTCAGAATAAAATCCAGAGTTTACCATAAAATTAGAGTTCATCCCCCAAATATTCAATTCTGTAAAATCATTACTGTTTTAGCAGACTAACCAATTTTCTAAGTGAGGATACATTTTTATTTATGCAACAAATAACTATAATTCAAATTGCTGCAAGTTATAAATGTGACCACTGGTAGCTTTTATTGACTTTCATATTTTTTGACTTTACATCCTAAACTAAGATAGCTGACTTTTAAAAATACCTTTAATAATTTACAAAAACTTAACAGGTCTTAAGTGTTATCAAAATGTTAAAGCATATTGGCTAACAGAATGAATATTCACACAATGGAATATTATACAGCAATGAACAATTATGATATCCAACAGAGGTTATTTCACTCACAAATATGATACATGAAAGTAGTCAGCAACAAAAAGTCTATACTATAGATCCAACTGTATAAAGTACCAAAACTAATCTGTGGTGTTTGGTCAGGATGGGCGTTATCTGTTACTGCTTGGGGGTGGGGGAGTAACTGGGAGCAAGGGGGTCTTTGAGGGTATTGATAACATCCTGTTACTTGACTTGGGTACTGTAGAAGTGGGTGTGTTCACTTTATGAAAATTCATCAAACTCTACATGTATGTTTTGTGTACTTTAAAGAAAATCTTCTTAAAATAAAAAATGCTGGGTAAGATCTATTTATCAGAATTCTCATTCTTCTGCATTTTAAGGGAACCAAATTTAACATTCATTCTACCTAACTTGTAAGACTTAATTATCAATGCTATTTTAGAAATTTTTAGAATGACATTCTTAGATTTGTGACACTAGAGTAAAATAATAAAATAATTTAATGCTGGGAAAAACTGCTGATGAACTGGTATGTCATGTGCATGATTTCAATCAAGTACTACAGAATGACTTGAAGAGATTTTTTTAAATCTAACTATTCATATGAAACCTCAATTTAGACGTCTAACTCTAATTTGAAAAAAATACACAACTCTCTGTTCAAAATGCAGGAAATGAAACTAATGTTAGCAGACCAGAGAATGCAAAACTGATTTAGATCAGATGCATTTTCACATAAGAATGCCTTATCAAAATGTTGTAATTGGTAAGCATATTCTCCTGTGACGAAAGGCACTGGCTTTCTAAGTTAGTATATTCAACTAATTTAGAAACTGTTCATTGTTAAACCTTCACTGCTGTGATTTAAAAACAAAAAAAAGATACATTTAAATTGTAAAGTTTATAGAGAAAATCTATATTCAAATTATGATGATGCAGTTTTAATTTGTAATCTATCAATGCATTTTAGCTAAGTTTTTAATATAATTAAACTGCCAATAAGTAAGTACAAATGTTAGGTTTCATCATATCCTACACCTATGTATAACTTTTGTAACAGGCCATTAATATTTCCCAGAGAAACCACCATTAATATTAGCTAACATCAATCAACTGCTACCATGTAGTAGGCATATGATGCGTTCCAGGTGTTTCCCATCCTGAGTCACTAGCTGGAGGCAGACTTTATTACTACCAGCAGGGACTTAAGGATTATACATTCCCAACCTGTGAACTCAGGCAGAGAGCCATGAAACTTGCTTTAGCCAGTGCAACGAAAGCACGTCACTTCCAGGTGGAAGCTTGAAGAGCTATGTTCTCTCTCTTACCTCGTCCTACATAATCTTTGAAGTATACATCAAGATGGAACCTCCATCAGCGTGGGTTCCTGAATTTTCACAAGGAACACAGCCCCCAAGTTAACCCATGATGGACAAAAACTGAGTAGTAAACCTTCATGCTTTATTGCTGTCAACTCACTGAGATTTCAGAGTTGTTACTGTACAATAACCTGGTCTCAACTGACTGATATAAATCCCTATTTTATTTTATTTTCTTTGAGACAGAGTTTCGTTCTGTCACCCAGGCTGGAGCGCAGTGGCGAGATCTTGACTCACTGCAACCTCCACCACCCGGGATCAAGCTGTCTCCTGTCTCAGCCTCCCCAGTAGCTGGGACTATAGGCACAGGCCACCACACCCGGCTAATTTTTGTATTTTTAGTAGAGATGGGGTTTCACCATATTGGTCAGGCTTGTCTCGAACTCCTGACCTCAGGTGATCCACCTGCCTCAGCCTTCTAAAGTGCTGGGATTACAGACATAAGCCACCGCGCCCAGCCTAAATCCCTATTTTATAAAGTGAAAGATGAGCCACAAAAAGGCATTTTTTGCCCAACAGCCTACAGATATTAAACAAGGAAACTAAACATTCAAAAAATCTACCTTTGAAAGCCCACACTTTCACTCAGTTCTGCTTTTCATAATTTAAAAAATATATAATCAACCATTACATCTTAAAACTCTCAAAAACAAATGCTATGCCTGAAATCAGAAGGAAAAAAAACCAGAGATACACACAAGTTTTTATGCAAAGCTGCTTATCATGATGCTATTTATAATAGAAAAATTTAGAAACGACAATAGAAGGGTTAAATTTTAATATTAATACACTGAATACATTAACATAATAAAATACTATGCAGTGGCTAAAAACCACGTTTTCAATGGTCATTTAATGATACAGGGAAATGTCATAACATAAGAGATGGAAAAAGGGATAGAAAGCAATATTCATAGTATAATCCCAAGATTCCAGAACTAACCTGAACAAAATTTACCAAGCATACCTGATATATAAACTATCTATGCATGTGCCTGTGGGTTTGCAGAATACCAATCCATTAGTTATTGACCCATTAGAACCAGTGACTGTCCCAAAGCAGGTCACACTATTTGGTTACTCATTCAACAAAGTGTGCTTGGCAATGGGAGTACAGAAATGAAAGACAGTATCTGCCTTCAAGGAGCCTGCCGTCCAGGAAGACACGAGAAGTCAGCCAACTCCAATGCAGCGTCAGAGCACTTGTGGGGATTTACAAGAGGCACTCTAGGAGTTCACAAAAAGACTTCTCACTGAGGCTGGGAGTGAGGGGAGACGTCCAAGGAGGAAATGGCAGCTGGGCCAACTTTTCCGAATACTGATATTGAGGGCTAGTACACCAGACTGAAGAACATCCTAGGCAACGACAACGCCCCCTGCGAAGGTCCAGAGGCGAGAGAAAACGTGGCCACCTGCGGAGCACAGAGAAGAGCATGGCGATCCTGCACGGCTCACGTGGCAGCAGAATGAGCACAGTGTGAACCAGAAGGGAGCTGCCTATCTGAGAGCTCCCAAACCTAGGCTGCCCTCCATCACCTCTAACTTCAATAAAACAAAACCAAAGCTTCCTGAAGCCACTCATTCGTGCCTCCCCTGGAACATGGTTATGATCAATAAAGAGCTTATAAATAGGTATCTCTGTGAATCAGTCAGCAATGGGAGGACTTCAAAGAGGATAAAGTACTTTTTCAGAAAAGTTAAGGCCAATCACGCACTTTAACATGAAAAGCAAAAGGTGTCACAAAACAGGCCACAACCATTCCAAGTCAGCCACTGGTACCTCAATGATCCTCCCTTGAAGTCTGTGACTTCTTTTCAGCTATACAGAACTTACTGTGATATATTCTCTACTACAAGCGGTCATAACTACCCCTACAACCAAACTACTTAAAAGTCAAGCCTCCATTATTTTTGCTTTTGTAGAAAAGGCTCTTTCTACAGAGCACCTGATTTTAGACTGACAGCTTATCCTAACACTGATACTTATATAATGTACAAACTTGTCCCTTGTAGGTCTACAAAGCAACTTCCATTTCTACTGGCAAATATCATATTCACTTATTTTAGGGTTGCAACATTCTAGTTTGGATGAATAAATTTCCCAATTCACACTATAGAAATGTGGAAAAATGAGGAGCAGAACCCAGCTTTGGTCTTATCCTTCAGAATATTTTCTACTTGCCATCTGCAGCAACAGACCAACATTCTTGGGTCCTAGGTAGTGCACCTGGCTTAGTGACTTAGGTCAACATACTGAGCTTCCCTTTTTTAACTCCTTCATTTGCAGAATGAGCAGTCAGTTTGAATAAAGCTCCTTTCAACTTTAATGCTCCATGTTTGTTTTCTTAAGTTGCAGCAAAAGATTCTTTTCCTCCATGAAAAGATGGGTTGCAAGTGCCTGAATCAGTGTCATAATTCAAATAAGTTTGAGTAGAAGCATAATTATAAATGCAGACAGAACTATTCTTTCCACACTGACATGTTAAAAGCAACTCTAATAAAATTATGCTTTAAGGACAACACAAATTATTTTTCCAACGAATACATGCATCAAGTCAAAATTATAATTACTGTATATCAGTAATGCAGATAATTACACAGATAATTAAGTTACTGAGTGCTAGAGTCAAGTTTCCTGCTCTAATGTTCTCCATCCAAAAGAATTCTAAAAGAAACAAAAAACCTCATTCCCTGCCTCTCAATTCTTTCATCTCTTCCCCAACCTTTCATTTCCCCCACCACCAGATTAAGAGCTGCTCAGTAATGTGAGGTATTCTGCATTTGATTTTCCATAAAATAGTATGTGTAAGTTTTCTCTTGTGGTTATAACAAATTACCACAAAACTTAGCAGCTAAAAACAACACTAATTTATTATCTCGCAGATCTGTTTGCCAGAAGTTCAGCAGGCTTGGCTGATTTCTCTGCCTGAGTCTCACAAGGCCAAAATCAAGGGGCTGACAGGGCAGCACCTATGGAGGTTCTACGGAATAATCTGTTTTCAGGGACATTCAGGGACCTGGCAGGATTGAGTTCCATGTGATTATAGGACTGAAGCCCTTGTTTCCTTGCTGGACAGCTGCCAGGGCTGTTCTCAGCTTCTAGAAGCCACCTGCACTCCTTGGCTCATAGTCCCCTCCCTCTTCATCTTCAGATCCAGAAGCAGCAGGTGGAGTCCCTCTCATGCTCCAAATCTCTCCTGCTCCTTCTTCCCTCACATGAGTCTTCTCCATTCCCCTTTCACTATTAAGGACCCTTGTGATTACAATGGGTCCACCCATATAATCCAGGATAATCTCCCTATTTTAAGTCTCATGACCTTAATTCCACCTGCAAAATCCTTTTTGCCATGTAAGGTAATATATTCACAGATTCCAGTGATTAATGTATGAACATCCTGGGAGAATGGGGACAGAAATTATTCTGCCAACCATATAATACATGCATGAAAAAAGAGACAAATGTCCCTTTTTGCTAGAAAACATGAATAATTCTATCCAGACAACACAGCAAAGCAGCAATTTATGTTAAGTATCAATACATACACACAAAATTAGTTGTTGGTGCTTAAAAAGATGAAACTAGTATGCTAGAAAAAAAAGATTACAGAAAAACAAAAATGTTATTGTCGAACTAGATTAATTGCTGAAACTAACAAAAATGTGATATAATGAAGCAACTCTTCTACTTTCTTGAAGTATTCAGTGGACACTGCAAATCATACCGCAAATTTTAATTTTAAACATACTATATCTTAAAACCTACTTTAAACACTCTTACACAAATCTGTATAAAGAAATGATGATAAGTAGGTATGCTGCTTCAGATTTTAAATCAGTGAAAGTAACACTGTCTGGCTTAAATACTGCAGCAAAAAGCTCAACATTTTACTTAGGTGATTTGAAAGAAAATGTATTTAAATAAGAGAGCCTAAGTTTGCTTTGTGAGTAACAGAAGTAAAAAACTAAACCAAAAATAAGAAGGAAAAAGAACAGCTCACAAATTACTATACTTACATTATTTGCAACGACAGAATTACCAAAAGAACTACATAAAAACATAAAAGTATTGATTAATCAAATTTTACAGAAAAGTACTGATTAGTCAAAATTTATGGAAATGTAATAGAGGGTTAGCAACAGCCAATTCTTGCTCTAAAACTCACTCTATGTAAAACATATAATAGGATAATCACCTAATCACAGATATATTTATTAAAGTTATTCATGTCAGGAGTGATATTATTTAACAACCAGCCTTTTAATAAAAAATTAGCCATATAAATAAGAAATTGTAAAATATTCCATTTATTCTCTAAATAATATGAATTACACATTTTATGAAACCGTATCCCAGGTGAAGTAAGTTCTAACAGCAACCATTCATCAAATCATGTGACTCATTTCCAAGTCATCTGTCAATTGTTACAAATTACTAGTATGAGCTTTTTATTTGATGTATCTGTCACAAGCTAAGCAATATATGAGCTGTGATTGATATAAGAAACCAAATTCTTCCAATAATTTATCCCATTTAATTTAAGGACAATGGGCAAACCAAGTCTTAATATACACAGATTTTCCCATCACATAATACTGCTCATAGTAAATCTTCCATTACCTTCTACTGAACTAATATTAGTTAAATCCTATTTTTTTCAGCCCTAATAATACTGAGATTTTATATTCACTATTTCTATTACCATCCAAGTCTTATGAAAATCTCTTATTTATTGGATTGTTCTGTTTAATTTCTGGCTTAGTTATACAAAATTTTGTTTGCCTTCAATCTATGGTGCTTTGAAAACAACAATTAGCCAAGGTCTCAGAATCAATAAATTAAAAGGATGTTATTAAAATTTAATTGTATTCCTTAGATTTGTCACCAAATAAGTGCATTTTCTTTTAATTTGCCAGGCAATGTAAGAGTTTTTCCCTTGGAATTAATATTTTGTTTCATTTCAAATTTGTCTGTTCCTCTAATACCTTCATCTCCATCACAGTTTCCTGTATTTGGTTTATATGTTCTATCACTTAGTATTTGTCAAATAAATCTGTCCATTTTAATAATTAAAATTTTTCTTTTTTCTAAAACCATGGAAAAAATTCACATTGGTTAGTATATCATGTAATAGAGGCAAACTGCTAAAAAAATTGTCCAAATGCTATTTTAACAATGTCCATTAACATGAATATTCCCATCTTTGGCTGACCGTTAAAGGTCCAAACAGTCATCTCAATTCCAAGGTCTCAAATATGTTATTTAATTCTCTAGTATTTATTTGATATAAGATAAATGTAAAATTTCCAAAAAAAAGTTAAGTGGTTTACTTGGCTTATCTTCCTATTGCATCATCCAGAGATAACCAAATATAAGTGAGACAGCATCAAATGAAAACACCTAGAAGTTTTTCTAGAATTTCAGCTAAGACAACTTTTTCTCCCTAACAATATACTTGCACCATCTGTGAAACATTCACAAGGTTTTCATGTAAATATTTCTCATAGAAACCATTTTTCTTCAGTATGACTAATAAAGTTTAATATATTTCAGATGTTGTTCCTTCCAGCTCCATGAAATCAATAAAAACCATCACACTATCTTTGAAGTCTTAAATATCGCATTTTAAGTAAATTATTAAAATACTTCTATGTGAAATTGTTGGAGCTCTGTCAATAATGACTGAAATTTTACTGCCCTGATTTGTAAGTTCTCCAAAATGCATTTCTGCATCTCAGTAGATATATGTTTTGCAACGATCAGGACCATAAACCTAAACTTTCATGCTACATTCACATAAACACAATTCTTGAAGTCCTAATAAATACTTTATGTCAGTAAATTATTTTAAACCATACAGTATATTATATTGATACTTCATAAATTTTTTTTCCTTTGCCTTGTCAAAACTCTCAGATAAAATGTTTTTGGATGTTGTTATTTCAATTTTTTGGAAACTGATTTATGTTTATTATTTTTTGTTGAAATAATCAAATTGTTCTTGATTCTAGACCTACAAATCATTTGTTTCAGTTTTATATTCCTGCATAGTATTAAAGATATTCTTAACTGTGTTTTATTACTGTTATTTTTTTCTTCTCTCAGAGATTCAGAATATTCATGTTTATGACATCTAAAAAAAGAAAACTTACCCAAACTTCGTTGCCTCTTTATTTAAAATTAAATACTCAACAAATTAATTCTTGAACTTCTAAGTATGAAACACCACACACGACTAATCCAAGAGTTATAATGTAGTAACAATGAAAGAAACCAAAGAAAGACCTATTTAAAACTCAGTTATTTAAATGCAGGAGCAATGAGAAAGTATGAGGCTGATGATAAGCTGATGACTCTCCCGAAGCACCGAGGCCCCAGCTCTATCATGAACGTGCAGGAGATCAACGCCACCCACTGCCATGAGACACAGGCTCGGCAGACAGACAGTGAGCGCTTCCAAAGTGGACCCCAGCACATCCTACAAAATCAGCTAGGGTGAATGAGTTTATGTTGAAAATTATATTGTTAGTTTTACCACTTCTCATGGTTACTGTTGTATTATTCATCAACTGATAAGAAAGTGTTTCAATATTTTATCAACCAGTAGAGCCACAGCAGCCCAAACACGGTGAAGAGCAGCCTGGTTGTAGCAATGACATTAAATGGCCCTCATGTTTCTCTAAACTATCAAAGACCACTAATATTTTCCATTCGGAAATAGGCCAGCTGGAATAAAGTGATTTTCAGTTACTTTTTAAAAGTAAAATACCCAAAAAAGGACATTTCAATAAAGCATAATCTGAGAAGGGAAAACCATTATGAAGAGTTTTCCACAGTAATGTTGCTAAATTTAAAACATGCAGCTAACAAAATATTTCCTATCAGGCACCAGTATCCACACCGTCACCACCACCACCATCATACTATTTACTGGTTGAGTAAGAGCAAAATAGTTGTCCCATATCATAAAAAAGTAAACGAACACATAAACTGACTTGAATTCTCAGTCACATCATGTCACTCCCTCTGCTTCACACCCTTCAATATTTCCCCTTATATAAAAATCCAAATTTTCCAGCCAGACCCACAAGACCCCTGGATCTCTGCTCTTTTGGTCAACTCCTCTCTCCTCTCCAGCTCACAGCTCTCGCATCACTTTTTTAGAGGTCCTTCCTTGCACCTTGTCTAAACTCTGCGCCCCCTTCCTCTTAGCGCTTTCCACAATGTGCGGTTGAATGTATATCCTATGATTCTTTCTCGTTTGCCTACTCACTAGACATTTAGCTCCATGCGGATGTGTTTGTTCACAGCAGAATATCCAATACCTGGCATGATGCCTGGCCATGGAAGGTGCTGAATAAATATTTGCTGAATAAATGGATGGGTGAATAAATTGCTAAAAGCCCTATGCCTATGCAACAGAATGGCCAGAAGTAACACAGGACTTCTGATTAAAAAAAAACACACACACACACATTACATAATCAGAGAAATACTTCTGAGTGTTATTCTGAGAGCAAATACATACATGAATAAACACTACACAAATAGAGATTACACAACAGTAGCACACACTTGCCATCCTCATTTGACTTAGCCTGGATATAGACATACACGGAAAACTAAGAGGTCCTGTTTCCCAGCTGCCACGACCACCAGCAAAGGGATATCCCTGTTCTGCGCCCAGAATGTGGGCAGAGAGAACGATCGTGGTGGAGGGAAGAAACAAGACAGCCAAAAGGCAAAGAACTTAAATCCTAGCAATGAATAACCACACCTACCCTTCTAGGTCCCACTTTCCCAACTCCAATCAAAGATGAACTTTCATTACCAATACTGCAGCATCAAAAATCTCAGGGTACACAAACCACTGTCATTTCAGGCCAGTGTCTGCCAAGTACCATGACATTTACTGGCATTCTTAAGGGGCATGGGGTGAGGAATAAAGACCAAAAAAAAAAAAAAAGTCCACCGGGGTCAGGAAGGGCCCAGAGCCAGAGACAAAGGAAGAGGGATACCCATAGAGCCCAGAGAAAGAGAATCTGGAGTGGAATTAAGACATACCTGGAGAGGCCAAGTGGGCCAATAACCGTGCCAAACAGAGACAGGCTAATGGGCTGGAGATCTTCATAAGAGATAAGGAAGTATATCCAGAAATAGAATGAACTGGAGATAATTCTCATTTCCAAGTGACAACGGGCTGTAAGGGGCACCATATCAGTGGGAAAAGTGGCAAAGAAAATGAAAGAGTTAAAGTATTACAAGCCACAGATGCTACAGGGTCAGGGAGAAAGAGACTCGGGGGTAGGTACTGAGTCACTGAAATATGTTCCACAAACATAAGATGGAAAAAATAACAAAAGAGTACATTCATTGAAAATCAGATTCAGTTAAAGCCAGGAAGTGGGAGGGGTATCTGAAGAAAAGGTTAAATATGTAAAGGGCTGAGTTCACAACTGGCTGGAGCTCCAAGGTAGAAGGTGCCAACAGAGCAGACCCAGCAGCAGCAGTGGCCGGACACGGCTGGCAGGGATGAGAGTTTGAGAGGGAGCAGGAGTAAGGGGCGGAAGAGGTAGACGTGGGGCTCCAAGGTAGAAGGTGCCAACAGAGCAAACCAAGCAGCAGGAGTGGCCGGGTACAGCTGGCCAGGACAAGAGTTTGAGAGTCTGAAAGGCAACATGGTGTGGTTGATCTGCTCACAATAAATATGTCTGGTCTTAGTCTGCCCATCTCCCTTGGTCATAGTTCAGTGACCCAGGGGAGACCTATCAGATTCTCTCTCTTGAAAATGTAAAACCTTTAAAAGAGATAGAAGCTGGTTGGAGGAAAGTCACTATGTAACACTCTTGAAAAAATATCCACGTGCACTCCTGTTGATACTCCAGTTCTCTTCTCTCTCAAAACCTGGTTACTCAACTTTTCCCTGATTCTGAGGGCTAGCCTATAATAATTTCTCTTACTTTTGTCTGTTTTATCTTAGCCAGAATAATTTCTATTGTTATAACCAAAGTATATTTTCTAATTCAACAGAGCTCCTGCTTGAAGCCAATTTACTCAGTTTCTAATGAGTAAACCGAGGCCCTGAGAATATATTTTTCCCAGATTATAAAATACAGAGGGTCAAGACCTAAATTCAATCTGCCCTACTTTTAGTACTGTGGGTAATATTTTTAAACACAGACTTAGATGACAATTATCAAAAGATTAATAATCTAAATAACTTGAAGTAAAATCTAGGTATAAAAGTAAAACATAAAAGGCTAAAATGGGAGGAGATGGCAGTGGCTAAAGAATAAAGAAGAGATACTTTTCTCTCAATAGTTGCAAATTTTCATTCTATCACAACATGAAGCATGAGTAATCAAAGCAAGATTTCTATACATTTTTTAAAATGTCAACCATTGTATTAACATGAACCCAAGATTTTAAAAAAGAGGAAGGAAAAAAAAGAAATGTCAATAAATAGACAAACTTATAAGGACCACATCTAAATACCAGAACGTTTCTGGCACTCATCACATGCTTAAAAACGTCTGTTTTGGTTATCGTTCTTCACCACATATTTTTGGAGTATAAAATGTTTCTCCTATTTCCTTGACCTCTTAAGATTCTGTTGTTATTTTACCTCTTCCTTTCCTCAGAATCTTCATAAAGTTGTATTTCCTTTGTTTTCCTCATAAAATGTTCTTTCCACCTAAAAATGTTTAGTTTATTTCTCTTTTTCTAGCTTTGGCTTATCTACTAAATATTAATCTTTCTTGTTTCCTTGGTGTTTGATATTTTCTTATCTACTCATCCCCTCATTAATACAAGATCGTTTCAATTGGCACCTCCTAACAAATTCTTTCAATGGCACTGCTTCAGAAATAGGAGCTTTTTAAAAATAAAAACATTAACAAAGGTGATCTATGTTTACATTGCATATAAATATCACACATGCTTCCATGAAGCCATTCCTTTTTCTTCCAAAAGTGGGTTTTCAGGAAAAATGGAAATCAAGACTCTCATTTATATGCCAGGTGGTCCAAACTCATGATCAACAGGTACAGCCAGTAGCTCCATATGAAATGCTTCATGTAAATATATTTTATAGAAAATAAGACTATATATTAAGGAATTTATTTAATTAAAGAAACACTGTAATAAATCTACTATGTAACATATATCAATTGGAATAAAA
The DNA here is from genome assembly GCF_028885655.2 of Pongo abelii. NCBI lineage: Eukaryota > Metazoa > Chordata > Mammalia > Primates > Hominidae > Pongo > Pongo abelii. The sequence goes on along the minus strand of NC_072000.2, from coordinate 60,226,184 downwards.
ACTCAGATTTTTCCCTCGACTTATAGATCAGAAAACAAATAAAATAACCAGTTTTTTTAAATTAGCATTTTATTCACTTCAAAATTATGAGAAAAAAATATGTATCGGCCTCTTTTATCACTTGGTCGTGTATACTTTCCATCCTTCTATGAGCCACACAAATTCAATTCCATGTACATATAGATTATGTAAAACCACCTACTACACTCGATTAACAGAAGGAAAATAAATCATGAGGTTTATACCCAGATTTAAAACAAAAACTCTTTAGGATAAAGAACATCACATTTCAACTACATCTATTCCAAATTAATAAATGCTAGCTGCTTTGGTATCCTAAAGCAGTGCTTCCTAATAGGACAGATTTTACCTGCCCAGCCCTCCCCAGGAGACAGGCTGCAATGTCTTGAGACATTTTTGGTGATTAACAACTGTGGTGAGCAAGAATGCGGGGGTGCTACTGGCACTTAGCGGGTCAAGGCCAGGGAAGCTGCTAAACACCCTACAATGCACAGCACAGCCCCTCACAACAAAGCATTATCCAGCCTCAAATGGTCTGAGAGACTGTCCTACATGAAAAGACGAAAGGAAAGAGAGCAGCAGACAAGGCGTATCTGTGAGTCACTGTTTGCCAGCACCCTCCCAACTCTTGACAGACCCACCTACCTTGGATGCCTGGGGTGTGGATATCACGTGGACGGTGCTGGGTTTGACACCATTTGCCTTGGGCCGCTTGTAGAGGGCAAATCTACTTTTCCTCCGTCCTCTATCTCCATTGGGTAAAGCACCATTGTACCTAGAAACAGAGAGGAAAGAGTTCATCTATCTGCAAATTTTTCAAGTTTTAAACATAGAAGTTTGAGGTATTGAATAAGGGAAAAGACAGGAATGGTCATAAAAGAATTGCCCGCTAAACACTCCACAAAAGGAAAGGGTTGCAACAAAGACTTCAGCTGTAATGAAATTCAAATCACTTCTAGGAACTTAATTTAAGAGTGATGTACAAGTAATTATAGGTTTCCTACTTTATAAAGTCAGACTCTTCAAATCTTTTTGGAAAGAGGCAGAGTCTAAATAAGCAAATGAGTATTCTGCAGAGGCCATATTAGGGCTGGCTCAATTCAACTAGCACCATTCTAATAGACCCCAGAGATACACTTGAGAAATATTTTTAAATGAACTAGTTAGAAAATAGCATACTAATTAAACCTCATCTCTCACTTTCAAACCATGTTAATGTTGTCTGCAGGATCTTTATTTGTAAGACAACCAATTTAGTTACTTGCTTTCTTAAAAGTTCAGAATCCTCCACATTCACTCTCATTTCTGTTTGAACCCTACACTGTCAGCTTAGCAAAAGACAGCTTGCAGAAATTAAATATATTTTTGTTAGCAAAAATTAGCTTGCAAAAATATACACATGAGTTTTAGTCCACAAATTGTCAAATAACTTAGAAGTCATCTGGAAAACATATAATGTCCTTAAGCAGGTTTCCTGTATTTAGCTAATACCAGTGCTTAAAAGACATGCAGGATCACACTTAGCATTTCAATTTTTAGTTGTATTTTCTAACTCTGGATTAATCGGCCCTTGTATGTTCTTACTGATGGCTACATTAACACAACTATTCTCTGCTTCCACCTTGGCGGAAGCTCTTTTCAAGAAAAAAAAAAAGAACTAAAACAAGTAACATTTAAAATTTACACAGGTATGTATGACGGCTCCAAGGCTCCCCCCAGAACACCAAGGTTAGGAGACAGCACGTCTGGTGGCTTGTTCCTGTCCCACAGATCCCTGGGCCTTCTCCACTTTTCCAGCTACACCCAGAAGGGAGTGGCCGGACGGGGGAAGCAGGAACTTGTGAAGCCCACTGGGGAACAGAAGTTGGAAGAAAGGGGCTTTGTGTGTTTGTTTCACCAGTCAAGTAAGCGCCACAGTCTGACAATGGTTTCAAATTATCACTGTAAGTTATTCCCACTGTCTTTTTAATGTTTCCATTTCCAGCACAAAGGAATGTCAGCTATATAAAAATGTCTCCAGAATAAAAAGATAACCTATTTCAAGTCTTATTCCTCTAGTTTTTCTCAGGCAGATCAGAATCATGTACACTATTTTCTTAAACGTGTTTGTGACGACTACTATAAAGTATCCATGAGTCAACAACCATTACAAACCCGCTTTGTTTTAATATATTTCCATGTCACTTAAATCAAGATGAACGTTCTATATTAAAGGAAGCAATTAAAGCCAGGATTGTAAACAACTTAGAGGAACATTTTCACTACTGTGGCCTACACACAATTAGTACAAGATCTGGCAAGGCTTGCTATGCCCTTCACTTCTACCCAGCTCTGTGTGTATGGCAGGTGCACTTGACAGCAATAATGTGATTGAGAATGACCCTGTATGGTAGAACACACCTGAATGTGTGTTCAGAGTTCCAAGCTACGGTATCCAAGAGTGGCCAAACCAGAGAGTCATTCCTTATCTATGAGGAACATCTGAGTGCCCATCCAGTCCCACGGAACACAGGCTCTCCAGGATATCACGGCCCTTTGCTTTGGTTAAGTGAAGGTTCGCAGGTGGCAGTTGTTAGGGGGAGCATGTTAAATGAAAATGCTATGTTAACTGCATGCCTTTTATATGCAGTTGTGGTTCTCCCGCTCAACCCACCGCCACTGGCTCTCTCCCCTGTATGTAAGCCACCAACAAAACCCCATGTCTCATCTGCTGGCTCTGAGTCTCTTCTTCAGCCTCTTGAATCTGGTGCCATCCCCACTGGAGTTGAGAGGGGTTTGGCACAAGTCTGCGTTGCATCTTTCTTGCCTCAACTATAGACTCCAGGTCAATAGGCCTTAGCCTCGTAAGGTGCAGCAGATGCTTGTTTGGCTATCTGATCACAACTATACTTCCTTCTCTGGCATCTATTCCTTAACTCCAAAAGTTGAACCCCAGCACCATGTTTGAATGAAATGGCCATGCCAACATCTTCCTCACCACTCTGGGGCTGCCTGGCCAGAGGCTGACATCTGACTCAACCTGGCCAATAATATTCTAATTTTGGAAAATACAAAATTGGGACAGAGAGATAGTCATCCATTCTCAGTTGCTGGCTAGAGCTGTAAAATGTAAACACAGGAGCTGTGGGGATGTCACAAAGTGTTATATGGCTGAAAAAGCAGACAAAGTGAAGAAGGAAGCAGAAGAACAGAGACAAGCACAAAAAGCAATGGAAAGAGGATCCTTAAGGGTTTCTGTTGGCCCAGATGTACTCCAGCCGTTCTTGACAAAATTCCTTCAGCTTCAGCTAACTCAATTTGATTTCCACGAGTTACAACCCAAAAGTCATATCTAATATAAAGGGAGGAAAAAAACCAGAAGTGTCAACCTTAACACATGCAGAAACATTTTAATTTAAATTGCCTAAGCATAGAGGCACAGATATTGCAGGTTAAGCAAATAATAAGCCAGCCTACTTACAGACTGCCTACTTACTTAATACATCTAGATGAAAAATCCTATTGGAAATAATTAAAGTGGCAGTGGAAAAACCAGTGTCACCATGAGACAAGTTTCTAATTAGGTTAAGCTACATGGTCATTCATGCGATATTTACAATGCCAAGTACTAGAGCTACAATGATGAATATCAGCTTCCCTGCCTTCACAGAGCTCTCTGCTCAGAAGGAGAGAACGGCACAATAACAAATATGATAAATACACATGTAACAAGATGCACTTATAGCACAAGGCACATGGGAGGACGCATTAGAGAAGGCTTCATGGTGGAAGTACTGCTTGAACTGTCGAAATCTTGGCCAGGCACGTTGGCTCATGCCTGTAATTCTAGCACTTTGGGAGGCCGAAGCGGGTAGATAGCTTGAGCCCAGGAGTTCGAGACCAGCCTGGGCAATGTGTCGAAACCCCACCTCTACAAAAAATACGAAAATTAGCCTGGTGTGGTGGCATGCACCTGTAGTCACGGCTACTCGGGCGGCTGAGGTGGGAAGATCACTTGAGCCAGGAAAGTGGAGACTACAGTGAGCCAAGATCATGCCACTGTACTCCAGCCTGGGTGACACAGCAAGACTGTCAAAAAAGAAAAGAAAGAAAAAGAAATCTAAGTAAGAAGTCTAAATGGAGAATGAAGGGGTGATAGAATGTGCAAGGCAAGGAGGACTACACAGTTCAGCACTATGGAGAGTATGAAGTTCAAGTGGAGAGAGTAGTGGGAAAGGAGGGTAAAAGGTAGGCAGGAGCCTGACTGTAACGTCCTGGTTGTATTAGTCCATTCTCACGCTGCTATAAAGAACTACCTGTGAAGAAAAGAGGTTTAACTGACTCACTGTTCCATAGGGTTAACAAGAAGCTCGACTGGGAAGCCTCAGGAAACTTACAATCATGACAGAAGCCAAAGGGGAAACAATCACCTTCTTCTCACAGCAGCAGGAGAGAAGAAAGCTCGAGAAGGGGAAAGTGACACACACTTTTAAACCATCAGATCTTGTTAGAACTCATTCACTATCACGAGAACAGCAAGGGGGAAATCCAACCCCCACCCCGCCATCCAATCGCCTCCCGCCAGGTCCCTCCTCTGACACACAGGAATCACAACTCAAGACGAGATTTGGGTGGGGACACAGAGCTAAACCCTATCACTGGTACTCCCTAAGGGTTATGGCTTTTTACCGTAAGGGGAATGAAAAGTCTGGTAAGATTTAAGCAAATGGCTAACATGACTGGAAATATAAAGTAATCAGATAGGGTGGCACAGTGCAGGAGGAACTGGAAGAAATTAGAGGCAAGACCAGACCAGATTAGAGGCAAGATGATCAGACAGCAGCACCACCATAGCCATGGGGAGCTACGTACAGTGGATTGAATGGTGGCCTTAAAAAGATACATCCAAGGTTGGGCATGATGGCTCATGCCTGTAATCCCGGCACTTTGGGAGGCAGAGGCGGGTGGATCACTTGAGGTCAGGAGTTCAAAACCAGCCTGGCCAACATGGTGAAACCCCGTCTCTACTTAAAATACAAAAAATTAGCTGGGTATGATAGCACATGCCTGTAATCCCAGCTACTTGAGAGGCTGAGGCAGGAGAATCACTTGAACCCAGGAAGCAGAGGTTTCAGTGGGCCGAGACCGTACCACTGCACTCCAGCCTGGGCGACAGAGCAAGACTCAGTCTCAAAAAAAAAAAGATACATCCATGTCACTTGTGAATATGACGTTTTGGAAAAGGGGTGTTTGCAGATGTAATTAAGACCAGGATCTCAAGATGAGATCATCCTCGATTACTGATAGGTTGATAGGTCCTAAATCCAATGGCAAGTGATTTTGTAAGAGGTACACAGGGATAGAGAGGAGACGACCATGTGATGGAGGCAGAGACTGAGGTGATGCAACCACAAGCCAAGGAACATTTGGAGCCCCAGAAGCTGGAAGAGGCAAGGAAAGATTCTCCCCTTAAGAGCCTTCAGGGGCATCAGGGCCCTGCCGACACCTTGATTTCAGACTTGTGGCCTCTAGAACTGTAAGAGAATAAACATCTGTTGTTACCAAGTTTGTGGTAATGTGTTATGGCAGCCACAGGAAACTATAAAAGCCTGAACCAAAGCAGTGATGATGGAGATGAACTGGAGGATTAGAGAAAAATTTTAGAGTTGTTTTCAATACAAAGTGAACATCAGAATCACCTGGAAAAAAAAAAAAAACCTTACAAAAATATGAATGCCTAAAACCCAAGAGATTCTGGTTCAATAAGCCTGAGATGAGGCTCCAGGTCTGCATTTTTGCAAAGCTCCCCAAGTGATGCAGCCACAGGTAAGAACACTGGTTTTAAAGACAAAATTCACAGTAACTGGTAACCCATTTGGATGCACAGGGTGAGGGATAAAGGGAACATCATACAGCCTTCTGGCCTGGCCAGAGTGACAGCATTGTTAGGAACAGGAATTACAGGGACATCCGGGGGAGGCATGGAGGAGGCAACTGAAGTTAGGTCTGGAGCTCCAGAGAAATTATAACCCTGGGGCCTTCACCATGCAGGGGCAGTTAAAGTCATGAGAATAAATGAGGCTACTCAAGAAAAAGGTGCAGAATAAGGAAGCAAGGAAAGCTGGGACAGAGCCTGGGAAATTCAACTATTTAAGGAAACAGTCCTTTCTTTGTCACAGGCATAAGGACCAGGACCAAGAGAAAGTTGTATCGCCAAAGACCAAAGAATTTCAACAGTGTCTAATCAGTTAAGAGGTCAGTTAAGAGAAAGAAAATGCACAACCATGATTTGGAAAAGAATGAGTCATTGGTGATCTCACCCATCTTCAAAACAAAGCAAAAACAAGCAAATGCCTCCAACCCTAAGCTTCACTGTGAGCCTCCACTCTGATTTCCATTTTCTCCTCACAAAGCCAAGAACCTTGAAAAGTACCCACACCCATTATTCTGCTTCCAATACTTGCTGGCTTTTCAGTCCACTATCATTCAATCTTTGCCCCCAGATCCAAAAGTACATTTGATCACTCATCATACACCCGGCACACTAACCAACCTCCCCTCCTTAAAAGTCTCCCAGCCGCTCTCCTATCAAGGAACCCAGTGTGGTAGATTAAAGAGGGCTTCTTCTCCCACTAAGAGGTGGAGTCTAACTCCCCTCTCCCTAAATCTGGGCTGGCTCTAGTGGCTTGCTTACTAACAACATGCAAAGGAAGTGATGTTCTGAGACTTCCGAAGGCCAGTGTGAAAAGCCGACTACCCTGGGACCACCATGCTGGGCAGGCCACACACAGGCACTCTGCTCAGCAGTCCCAGCAGAGCCCACCCTTCTAGCCACCCCACTAAGGCAGCAGACATGAGTGAAGCCATCGTGGACACTCCAGACCAGCTGATGACCACCAGGTAACCTCAGCTGATACCATATGGGGCAGAACTGTCCAAACTCCTGACCCACAGAATTGTGCATTAAGTAAAATGTTTTAAGCCACTAAGTTTGGGGTAGTTGGTTACACAGTAATAGATTCCTGGAACAGGAAGCCCCAAACCCTTCCCACAGTCATCATCTCCCTGCCAATCTTTTTTTCTTTTTCTTTTTTTTTTTTTTTGTTTTTGAGATGGAGTCTCCTCTGTCACCCAGGCTGGAGTGCAGTGGCATGATCTTGGCTCACTACAACCTCCGCCTCCCGAGTTCAAGTGATCCTCATGCCTCAGCCTCCCGAGTAACAGGGACTACAGGTGTGCACCACCATGCCCAGCTATTTTGGGTATTTTTAGTACAGACAGGGTTTCGCCATATTGGCCAGGCTGGTTTCGAACTCCTGACCTCAAGTGATCTGCCCGCCTCAGCCTCCCAAAGTGCTGGGATTACAGGCATGAGCCACTGTGCCCGGCTGGTCCCCAATCTATTTTAAGTGGAACACTGTCACCTCCTCCTGAAAACTATCACCAAATCTTCCCCTGCCTATTCGCACCCCCCATCTGGCCCATCTGCCTCCTAGGGAATGTGAGTTCTAAAAAAGTGAGGCCTTCTGTATCTCTGGCACCTGGAACAGTGTAACAGGGACACATGGTAGGCACTGAAAACCTACAAGCTGGCTGGCTGATGAGAGGACCATTATCTTAGTATGTTTTGTGCTGCTATAAGAGAATACCTGAGACTCGGTAATTTATAAAGAAGAGAGATTTCTTTCTTACACTTCTAAAGACTGGGACGTCCAAGGTCAGAGAGCCTGCATTTGGAGAGGCCTGCTTGGCCTCCCTAGATGTTTCATCCCATGGTGGAAGGGCAAGAGAGCATGTGTACCAGAGAGAGCAAGAAATTGAACTCATCCTTTTATCAGGAACCCATTCCTGAGATAACACTATTAATCATTTACAAGGGTGGAGCCCTCATGACCTAATCACCTCTTATAGGTCCCGCCTCTCAACACTGCTGCATTGGGGATTAAGTTTCCAACACATGAACTTTGAGGGGCACATTCAAACCATAGCAACCATCTTTTGTATAGTAGAATAGAGCCCAGACATAAAGACGAAATTCTGCTTACAAAGGCAAAAAGTTACTGTCCCATGAAAGAAGGTCAGAACGTTCCCTGGGCTGGCACACTTCTCAGCCAGTAAGTTTGTAGAAATAAAATGTCCGAGTGCTGCTGCCACACCTGTTTCAGCTGCTGCAACAGGGGTATTTCAATTCGAGACCATAAGAGCCTTTCAGGATCAACTTTCTTTTTTATTCTGGAGACTTAAAAACATGTATTTAATAAATGTGTGATGAAAATTTAACTCTTCATATATGCAGAGCAAACAGCTGGTCTTTATAGTAAGGGTATTTGGGAGCTTCAAAGAATAATGAAAATGCTGTGTAAGAAACTTAACCAAGTAATAAAGGGTTTTTCTGCTTTATAGTTTAGAGTTCACATATTAATTCACATATTAATGGGAATTAATAACATTTGCTGTATACTTACTATGTGCCAAGAAACCCTGTGAAGGAGACATTATTACTCCTAGTGGACAGATAAAAGGCTCAGAATGACTGATCACACACGAACTTACACAGTTAGGAAAGGTCAGGCAGAACCTAAAGCTACATCAGTTCTGTCTGACTCCAAATTTCATACTCTTTCCAGTAGACAACACTGACAGTTTTTAAATTCAAGACATTTTTTGGCATACAGTGCAAAGATGGAGTCTTAAAAAGATGTCTGCCACCTAAAAATGTATCTGTCAATAAGAATTTTCTATGGGAAACCAGAGCAAGAAGGGGGTGCTAGGTGCTCCCAGTCACATTTTGGAGACGTCACAGTTTATCTTAACTAGCCTGAACTCTTACAGCGACATCCACATGGAATGGAAGCGATGTGGGCTCCAGAAGTAGAGGTTACATCAGCATCACAGGATCACATTCCAGAGGTGGTCAGCTCTTCATTACAGGCTGAAGATTCTGCCTTCCTTCCAAAGCAACTGCTCTGTCACTTGCACCAACAAATCACAAGCAACTACTATAATCAAAGTAAACTGTACACTGCAGATGAACAGGACATGACACTAGAGACAGACTCAAAGGCAGGGCACACAGTCTCTGAGAAAACCCTGCAATCTGGCACCAGTCTTGAGGTAGCTCACCCTAACTCACTGTATAAATGCACTATTCCAACCGCGTTTAAGAAAATATCCATATGCCAATAAGTGCCTAACATTGGTTTTATGAAATTATAGTCCCAACCCCCTTATTATTTAACCTATCATATATGCATGGACTTCCCCTGACCCAATGGACTATAAAGCCCAGAAACGCAAGAACGTCTATTTCTCTTTGCTTAAGAAATGCTGCATATAGGAGGAGGGGGAGCAAGATGGCAGAATTAAAGGCTGCACCCATTGTCCCACCTCACAAGGACACCAAGTTAACAACTATCTACACAGAAAAAATACCTTCATGAGAACCAAAAATCAGGTAAGCACTGATAATACCTGGTTTTAACTTCATTATCACTGAAAGAGGCTCTAGAAGAGACAGAAGAAACAGTCCTGAACCACCGACACCATCCCTTCCACACTCCACGCAGCAGCAGCAAGCCTAGTGCTAAGAGCTCTGGGAGCTGAGGAGGGAGAGCACAGTAATGGTGAGGCATTGAACTCAATGCTGTTCTGTTAGAGCAAAAGGAACACCAGACCAACTCAGCTGACGCCCAACCACGGAGGGAGCATTTAAACTAGCCCTGGCCAATCGCCTATCCCAGTGGTCTGAACTTGAGTCCTCGCAAACCTCACCACCAAGGGATACAGTGCTCTGTGTCTCCATGTAAACTTGGAGGGCAGTCAAGGCCAAAAGGACTGCAACTCTTAGGTGAGTCCTAGTGATGAGCTAGGCCCAGAGACCATGGGCTTGGCAGTGGGGAGAGGAGGGATACATGATGTACTTAGACACCAGATGGAACAGCCCAGGCAGTGTTGGTATCACCCCTCCCCTAACCTCAGGCTGCATAGCTTGTGGCTCCAAAAGAGACCCTTTCCTTCTGTCCAACTGAAGAGAGGAGAGGGTAGAGTGGGGAGGACTTTGTCTTGCATCTTGGATAACAGCTGAGCCACAGCAGGCTAGGGCACCAGTCAGAGTCATGAGGTCCCCATTCCAGGCCCTAACTCCCAGATGACATTTCTAGATACAACCTGGGCAAGAAGGGAACCCACCGCCTTGAAGGGAAGGACCCAGTCCTGCCAGCATTCACCACCTGTTAACTGAAGAGCCCTTGACCCTGAATAACCAGCAGTGATACCCAGGTACTACATCAAGGGCCTTGGTGGCTTCTGGTGAGACTTGCTGGCTTCTGTTGAGACTCAGCACATTCCCAGCTGTGGCAGCTATGGGGCAAAACTCCTTCTGCTTGACAAAGGCAAAGGGAAAAGCAAAGGGCACTCTGTCTTGCACCTTACGTACCAGCACAGCCACAGGGGGGTAGAGCACCAAGCAGAATCTTGGGGTCCCTGATTCTAGGACTTGATTCTTGGATGGCATTTCTGGACCTTCCCTGGACCAGAGGGGACCCCACTGACCTGAGGGTGAGTCCCAGGCCAGGCAGCATTCACAACAAGCTGACTTAAGAGACTCTAGGCCGTAAGGGAACACTGGCAGTAGTCTGGCAGTACTCCTCATGGTCTAGGGTGGCAGTGGCTATGGGGTAAGGCTTCTCTGCCTTTGGAAAGCGAAGGCAAGAACAGGAAGAACTGCACCTTCTAGTCTGAGGGCCAACTCAGCCACAATAAAATAGAACACTGGGTAGACTTCTAAGGTTTTTGACTCTAGTCCCTGACTTCAGGGCAGTACTTTTGGACCCACCCAGGGCCTGGGGGACCTCGCTGCTCAGAAGGAAAGGACACAGCCTGGCTGGTTTTGCCAGCTGCTGATTACAGAGCCCCAGAGCCCTGAGTGAACATAGGCAGTAGCCAGGGAATAGTTACAGCAGGCCTTGGGCAAGACCCAATGCTGTGCTGGCTCCAGGTCTGATCCAGTGCAGTCACAGTGGTGGTGGCCACAGGGGGGGCTTGTGTCACTCCACCCCCAGCGTTAGGTGGCTCAGAACAGAGAAAGAGACTCTGTATGTCTGGGAGAAAGTAAGAGAAGAGACAAAGAGTCTCTGCCTGGCAATCCAGAGAATTCTCCTAGATTTTGTCCAACACCATCAAGGCAGTTTCTCTCTGAGTCTCCAAGAACCACAGTGTTACTGGGCTTGAAGTGCCCCCTAAAGCCGATATAGCTTAGATCACAACACCTAAGTCCTTTCAAATATCCAGCAAGCCATCCCAAAAAGGAGGGCTATAAATAATCCCAGAAAGTGAAGACTACAATAAGTACCTAATTTTTGAATGCCCAGACACTGAAGAACATCTACTAGCATCAACACGATCCAGGAAAACATGACCTCACCAAATGAACTAAATAAGGCACCAGGGACCAAACTTAGAGAAACAAATATATGTGACCTTTCACACAAAGAATGCAAAATAGCTGTTTTTGAAAAAACTCAAAGAAATTCAAGATAACACAGAGAAGGAATTCAGCATTCTACCAGATAAATTTAACAAACAGACTGAAATAATTAAAAATCTAGCAGAAATTCTGGAGCTGAAAAAGTGCAATTGGTGTACTGAAGAATGCATCGGAGTCCTTTAATAGCAGTGTGGATCAAGCTGAAGAATTTGTTAGGCTGATGACAGGCTATTTGAAAATATACAGAGGAGAGAAAAGAAAAAAGTATAAAAAACAAAAAAAGCATGCCTACAAGATCTTGGAAATAGCCTCAAAGGGGCAAATCTAAGAATTATTGGTCTTAAAGAAAAGGTACAGAAAGAGATAGGAACAGAAAGTTTATTCAAAGGGATAATAACAGAGTACTTCCCAAATCTAAAGAAAGATAGCAATATCCAACTACAAGAAGATTATTGAACACTAAGCAGATTTAATCCAAAGAAGAATACCTCAAGGTATTTAATAATCAAACTCCCAAAGGTCAAGAACAAAGAAAGGATCCTAGGAGAGGCACAGTGGCTCATGCCTGTAATCCCAGCACTTTGGAAGGCCGAGGTGGGCGGATCATGAGGTCAGGAGATCAAGACCATCCTGGCTAACATGCTGAAACGCTGTCTCTACTAAAAACACAAAAAAAATAGTCAGGCATGGTGGCAGGTGCCCGTAGTCCTAGCTACTCAGGAGGCTGAGGCAGGAGAATGGCGTGAACCTGGGAGGCGGAGCTTGCAGTGAGCTGAGATCGTGCCACTGCACTCCATCCTGGGCGACGGCACAAGACTCCATCTCAAGAAATAAAAAAAAAAAAAAAAGAAAAAAACCCAACTAACAAACAAATCACATACAATGGAACTCCAATATGTGTGGCAGCAGACTTTTCAGTGGAAACCTTAGAGGCCAGGAAAGAGTAGCATGACATAAAGTGCTGAAGGAAAAAAACTTTACCCTAGAATAGTATATTTAGAAAAAACATCCTTCAAAGATGAAGAAGAAATAAAGACTTACCCAGACAAACAAAAGCTGAGGAATTTCCTACAAGAAATGAGAAATTTCTTATAAGAAATGAGAAATTTCCTACAAGAAATAAGACCCCTCCTACAAGAAATGCTCAATGGAGTACTTCAATCAGAAAGAAAAGGGCATTAATGAGCCATAGATAATCACCTGAAGGTACAAAATTCACAACTAATAGTAAGTACACAGAAAAACACAGAATATTATAACACTTTAACTATGGTGTGTAAACTACTCTTATCCTAAGTAGAAAGATGAACCAATCAAAAATATACCTACATCAACATTTCAAGACATAGTCAGTACAGTAAGACACAAACAGAACAACAAAAAGTTAAAAAGCAGGTGTAGGGGTGGCAAAGTTAAGGCATAGCATTTTTCTTAGTTTTCTTTTTGTTTGTTTATGCAAATAGTGGTAAGTTGTTATTGGGTTAAAATAACCGGTTATAAGATAGTATTTGCAAGCCTCATGTTATCCTCAAATCAAAAAACATACAACAGATATACAAAAAACAAGAAACTAAGTCATATCACCAGAGAAAATCACCTTCGCTAGAGGAAGACAAGAAGAAAAGAAGGAAGAGAAGACCATGTAACAACCACAAAATAAATAACAAAATGGCAGAAACCCTTATTAATAATGAGAGTTTAGTCTATTTACATTTAATGTAAAGACCCATTGATCTGACCCATTGATCTGTTCCCTACAAGAAACAAGCTTCATCTATAAAGACACATATGGACTGAAAATAAAGGGATGGAAAAAGTTATTCCAGCCAATGGAAACCAAAAAAGAGCAGGAGTTGCTGTACTTATGTTAGACAAAATTGATTTCGAGAAAAAAAACTATAAGAAGAGACAAAGACAGTCACTATATAATGATAAAGGGGCCAACTCAGCCCCTTTAGCTAGAGAGATAAGCCCCAATACAATAATAACTGGAGACTTCACACCCCACTTTCAACACTGAACAGATCTTCCAAACAGAAGATCAACAAAGAAACATTGCACTTCATCTGCACTATGGAAAAAAATGAATCTAATAGGTATTTACAAAATATTTCATCCAACAGCTGCAGAATGCACATTCTTTTCCTCAGCACATGGATCATTCTCAAGGATAGACCACATTATGTGGTCTGTCTAAGGTCATATGTGTTAGGTCACATATGAGCTTGAAGACAGGCTATTTGAAAACAAATGTTAAACAAGTCTTAAAACATTCAAAAAATTTGAAATATCAAACATCTTATCTGATCACAATGGAATAAAAGTAGAAATTAATAACAAGAGAAATTTTGGAAACTTTACAAATACATGTAAATTAAACAATATGCTACTGAATGACCAGTGGGTCAATGAAGAACTTAAGAAGGAAACTGAAAAATATCTTGAAACAAATGATGATGGAAACACAACATATCAAAACCTATCAGATACAGCAAAAGTAGTACTAACAGGGAAGTTTATAGCTGTTAATGGCCTATATCAAAAGAGAAAAAACTTCAAATGAACAATCTAATGATGCATCTTAAAGGACTAGAAAAGCAAGAGTAAACCAAACCCAAAATTAGTAGAAGAAATAATAAAGATCAGAGCAGAAATTGAAATGAAAGAAATAAAAGATCAATAAAACAAAAAGTTGGTTTTTTGAAAAAAACCAACAAAATTGACAAACCTTTAGCCACACTAAGAAAAAAGAGAAAAGACCCAAATAAATAAAACCAGAAATGAAAAAGAAGACATTACAACTGATACTACTGCAGAAATCCAAATGATCATTAGTGGCTATTATGAGCAACTATATGCCAATAAATGAGAAAATCTAGAAGAAATGGAAAAATTCCCAGACACACACAACTTACAAAGATTGAACCAGGAAGAAACCCAAAACCTGAACAGACCAATAACAGATAAGATTAAAGCTATAACAAGAAGTCTCCCAGTAAAGAAAAGCCTGGAACCTGGTGACTTCACTGCTGAATTCTAGCAGGCATTTAAAGAACTAATACCAATCCTACTCAAACTATTCCAAAAAATAGAGGAGGAAATACTTTCCAAACTTATTCTATGAGGCCAGTATTTCCCTGATACCAAAACCACATGAAGACACATCAAAAAAAGAAAACTACAGGCTAATATCTCTGGTGAATAATGATGCATAAATCCACAACAAAATACTAGCAAACTTAATTCAACAATACATTAGAAAGAACATTCACCATGACCAAGTGGGATTTATTCCTGGGATGCAAGGATGGTTCAACATATGCAAATCAATCAATATGATACACTGTATCAACACAATGAAGGATAAAATGGATTTATCCTTCAATTAATGCTTAAAAAGCATTTGACAAAATTCAACATCCCTTCATGATAAAAGCACTCAAAAAACTAAGTATAGAATGAACATACCTCAACATAATAAGAGCCATATATGACAGACCCACAGCTAGTATCATACTGAATGGGGAAAAGCCTTTCCTTTAAGATCTGGAACATAACAAGGATGCCCACTGTTACCACCATTACTCAACATAGTACTGGACGTCCTAGCTAGAGTAATCAGATAAGATGTAAAGGGCATCCAAACCAGAAAGCAGGAAGTCGAATTATCCTTGTTTGCAGATAATATAACCTTGTATTTGGAAAAATGTAAAGACTACAAGAAAACTATTAGAATTGATCAACAAATTCAGTAAAGTTGCAGAATACAAAATCAACATACAAAAGTCAGTAGCATTTCTATGTGCCAATACTGAACAAGGTGAAAAAGAAATTTTAAAAGTAATCCCATTTACAATAGCCACACATAAAATTAATACCTAGGAATTAACCAGTGAAGTGAAAGATCTCTATAATGAAAACTATATAACACTGAAAAGGACACCAAAAAATGAAAAGACATCCCATGTTCATGGATTGGAAAAATAAATATTATTCAAATGTCCATACCACCCAAAGCAATCTACAGATTCAATGAAATCCCTATCGAAATACCAGTAACATCCTCCACAGAAATAGAAAAAGAAATCCTAAAAAGTATACAGAGCAACAAAAGACCCAGAATAGCCAAAGCTGTCCTAAGTATAAAGAATGAAACTGGAGGAATCACATTACCTGACTTAAAATTACACTACAGAGGTACAGTAACCAAAACAGCATGGTACTGGTATAAAAACAGACACATAGACCAATGGAACAGAATAGAGAACCCAGAAACAAATCCACACACCTACAATGAACTCATTTTTGACAAATGTACTAAGAACATACACTGGGAAAAAGTCTCTTCAATAAATAGTGCTGGGAAAACTGGATATCCATATGCAGAGGAATGAAACTAGACTACTATCTCTCACCATATACAAAAATCAAATCAAAATGCATTAAAGATTTAAATCTAAGACCTCAAACTATGAAATTACTACAAGCAAACACCGGGGAAAATCTCCAGGACGTTGGCCTAGTCAAAAATTTCCTGAATAATACTCCACAAGCACTGGCAACCAAAGCAAAAATGGACAGCCATTTGTCACATCAAGTTAAAAAGTTTCTGCACAGCAAAGGATACAATCAATAAAGAGAAAACCCAAAGAATGGGAGAAAATATTTTAAAACTACTCATTTGACAAGGGATTAATAACCAGAATATATAAGGAGCTCAAACAAAAAAAAATCTAATAATCCAATCAAAACATGTGCTAAAGATTTAAATAGACATTTCTCAAAGAAAGACATACAAATGACAAACAGGTGCTCAACATAACTGATCATCAGAGAAATGCAAATAAAAACTACAATGAGATATCATCTCACCCCAGTTTAAATGGCTTTTATCCAAACGACAGGCAATAATAAATGATGGCAAGGACATGGAGAAAAGGAAACCCTTGTACATTGCTGTTGGGAATGTAAATTAGTACAACCACTATAAGAACAGTTTGGAGGTTCCTCAAAAAACTAAAAATTGAGCTACCATATGACTCAGCAATCTCACTACTGGATATATACCAAAAAGAAAGGAAATCAGTATATCAAAGAGATATCTGCATTCCTATGTTTGCTGCAGCACTGTTTACAAGGGCTAAGATTTGGAAGCAACCTAGGTATCCATCAACAGATGAATGGATAAAGAAAATGTGGTACATATACGCAATGGAGTACTATTCAGCCATAAAAGGAAATAAGATCCAGTTATTTGCAACAATGTGGATGGAACTGGAAGTCATTATGTTAAGTAAAATGAGCCAGGCACAGAAAAACAAACATCACATGTTCTCACTTATTTGTGAGATCTAAAAACCAAAACAACTGAACTCACTGACATAAGAGTAGAAAGATGGTCACCAGTGGCTGGGAAGGCCGAGAGGAAGGTAGGGATGGTTAATGGGTATTTTAAAAAAAATAGAAAAATGAATAAGACCTACTATTTGATAGTGCAATAAGGTGGCTACAGTCAATAATAACTTAGTTGTACATTTTAAAATAACTTACAGAATGTAATTGGATTGTGTGTAACTCAAATGCCTGAGGGGATGGATACCCCATTCTCCATAATGTGGTTATTTCACATTGCATGCCTGTATCAAAACATCTCATGCATCCCTAAATATATACACCTACTGTGTACCCACCAAAATTTTTTTAAAATTAAAAAAAAGAAATGTTGCATATGGGAAAGTCTTACAAAGTACGTAGGTTTGATTTCTGGCCAGAGAACTAATATGGTAGTGCCATAACAGACTTTTTAGAGATAACCTGCAGCAGCTTTGTAAACATCAGTTCATTCAGAATATGTTCCCTGGCTTGGCTTTACAGTAGATTCAAGTCCCCATTCCTAGCTGGAAATGGTCTTTGCTCCAAGTAGCTGCTTAAGATATAACTGAAAATATATAAATATATATATACATATACGTATATATATATACGTATATATATATATACACGTACATATATATATATGTATTTATTCAAAATGCATCAAGTAATGTGCATGGGGCATGTTAGTCCCAGGGCTGGATGTTAAGGGGCTTAGGAAACAAAAAGACACCCTGTCTTTTGACAGACTCAGCCAGGTAGACAAGATAGTCAAGGTAACAGATATGAAAGACCCGGCCAGGTGCTGTGGCTCACGCCTGTAATCCCAGCACTTTGGGAGGCCGAGGCAGGTGGATCACGAGGTCAAGAGATCGAGACCATCCTGACCAACATGGTGAAACCCCGTCTCTACTAAAAATACAAAACTTAGCTGGGTGTGGTGGCGCATGCCTGTAGTCCCAGCTACTCGGGAGGTGGAGTTTGCAGTGAGCTGAGATCATGCCACTGCACTCCAGCCTGGCAACAGAGCGAGACTGTTTCAAAAACCACCACCACAAAAAAAAAAAAAAAAAAAAAAACAGATGAACAGATGAAAGACCCCTGACAAATGCTAATAAAATGGACTTAGCACAACAGGCAAAAAAGAAATAAATGAAAGCAGAACAGTAAGCTTTGAATTGGGATGCTGCTCTGATGTCTTTGAGGGGCTATTTCCTCGCATGTCTTACACGTGTGATTCTAGTCATGGAACCTTAATAACAGTCTTCTATGCCAGACCTGTGTGACAACATAAGTTCATCTTCCATTATCTTACACATCTCTACTGGCTGTTGAGAGGTTTCATATTCTTTGCATACTCCCCTTTACCTCTACAGGGAACCTTAAAACAGAGGAGGGGCCCAATAAAAGTCACCACATTTGTGTGAAAATAATGGCAGGGGTCTAAGGATCATGAGAGAGGAATTCCAGCTCTAGCTCTTTTCCTAGCTGATGCTGAGAACTTACCTAAACCATAACTAAGATGGGCCCCAGTTTCCTCAGCTACACAGATAGTAACATAGTTACAAATTCAGTTTTTAAAAGATTCCCAAAATTCTTTCAAACATTTCAATTCAGTATCAATACAGGAGGCGTTTCATCCAACTAAAATACTGGCATCCCGTCTAAGAAAGGTGGAGGCTGTCATTGCTAGGTTAACTACTGGCTTTGATATGTTGCTGCAGTTTACAGAAGACCCCCAAATCTTTATAGCAATTGAGATGTGGCAGTTAACTTTCAGGTAACCTTTTTCTTCTCTTGAAGTTTTCTAGCTTCCCCATGCCAAAACGCTTCCCAAGGCTATTAAAAAGTTCTTAATATCAGAAACACAGTACCACACCCATGTTCATCAAGTTTTAACCTGTTCTTCCTGTATTTATATACCCACACACCATCATTCATCAGCCTCCTACCCTCACCCGAAGTAAAATACCTGGTGCAAAGGGAAGAGGAGGACTGTGTCCTGGCTCTACCTCCAATGCCAAATGTGACTTTGCACAAGTCCCTTAACTTCTCAGAGTCTGTTTCCTGCCTCATAAAGTAGAAAAGTATAACACCATATGGTTTGGGTTCTGGGACAGTGTGGTGTGGGGAGGTAAGGGCAGAGTTAACTAGCTCACAGGAGGCCTCGACTGACTCCCAACCCCAGCCTCATTAGTACCACACTTAACACTAATCCCTGGGCAAGCACTCTGTTCCTTCCTGCATTTATTCCAATCCCTATTAATTCTTGAAAGCCAAATTTCCCTACTTCTTCCTCCAACCAGGCCACACACAAAAAGAACATGCAAAACAAATCCAGTCTACCTAAAAAAAAAACGCAACTGCTTATGAAAATAACTATATTATCTAATATTTAGCTGCTTGCCTTTTTGAAGTCTTTCTCCTCTCCTTTTTCATCTCAAATAGGTACTGTTATTGAATCACACAAGATGTTTTTATTGTACTGAATCTGACTTCTGAGCACTGCTGGAGGATCAACAGCAGAGCACTTTTCACTGACCAACTTGAAGGCGGGCAAAGTACTGGGAATCAGGAAGGCTATTTACGTTACTCTTAAAGACTGTTTCTTGTATGCCGCTGTTGGCTCTAACAATCCAAAATATCTCCACTTAAGTATATATTAATATAACATTAGTTCTTTATGTCAAAGAATTTTTTTTACCCTATGGGTAAAAATTATTTTTTAAGTATTGCCCTGCAGTAATTTTTGATTCCCAAAAGAAGAGAAAATACCACACCAAGAGAAAAAAACAAAGTGTAGCAACAAATAGATCAGTATAGTACTTATTTGTATAATGCAAGAACCACCAGGTAAAGATTTGTTATTATATCTTATTCCTGAATATACTCCATACTTTACATATTTTACCAATTAATAATTTGGGGGTTAGACCATGTGACTTGCTTTGGCATGAAATGTGCTTGGCAGTTGGTATTATACTCTGGCATATCTGGAAGAACATGTCCAGCTAGCCTGCCATGCCAAGGAGAATGAGAGACACTTGGAGAAGACCCAGACCACATCCACACAGCAGGCGCAAAGCCACTCCACCACACCCTAAAGCAATGCCTCCTCAACCAGCCCACAGAGTCGAGAGAACAAACAATTGTTTTAAGTCACTGAGTTTTGGGATGATTTGTTACACAGCATCATATGGCAATAATTAGCTGATATTCTGTGTTTCACATGCGAATTAACTTAAGCAGCTTCCTCTGTATCTAAAGACTGTGAGCTAAATACACAGAAAATACCAAATATATACCCTCTGAACATTTTATATATAAAGAATACTCTTTCAGAAAGAAGTCTAAAATTAGGGATAACTTCAAATGTCTCCCTTTTAATATCAGTTATAAAAAAATCAGATTCTTTTTAAAAATGAATACATATTAAAGAAGACAGATGGTAATATTAAATTGTATGTCTTTTATTTTTCTTTCCAATAAATCACTGTCTTTTAAAATCTGTGGTCCCTCAAATAAGCCAACTAATGTGTGTGCACAAATATCTTAATCTCTAATGATCAATTTTAGATACAAAATAATTAGGACAAATTACTAATTATTTGGCAAAACACTGACTCTTTTAAATCTGTTTATATACAACTTCTACTATAGTAAGAAGACTTAAAAAATAATCTCGACCAGGTGTGGTGGCTCACACCTGTACTCCCAGCACAATGGGAGGTCAAGGCAGGTGGACAGCTTGAGCCCAGGAGTTCAAGACCAGCCTAGGCAACATGGTGAAACCCCACCTCTAACAAAAAGTAAATAAATAAAATATAAAAATTAGCCAGGTGTGGTGGCATGCACTTGTAGTCCCAGCTACTTGGGAGGCTGAGGTGAGAGGACCACTGGAGCCCAGGAGGTCAAGGTTGCAGGGAGACAAGATCACACCACTGCACTCCAGCCTAGGTGACACAGTGAGACCCCGTCTCGAAAAATAAAATTAAATTAAAATAAGAATCTTGGGCGGGCACGGCGGCTCACGCCTGTAATCCCAGCACTTTGGGAGGCTGAGGCAGGTGAATCACCTGAGGTCAGGTGTTCAAGACCAGCCTGGCCAACACCATGAAACCCTGTCTCTACTAAAAATACAAAAATTAGCCAGGCGTGGTGGTGCACATCTATAATCCCTACTTGGAAGGTGGCTGAGGCAGGAGAATCACTTGAACCTGGGAGGTGGAGGTTGCAGTGAGCCGAGATTGCACCACTGCACTCCAGCCTGGGCAACAGAGTGAAACTACATCTCAAAATAATAATAAGAAGAAGAAGAAGAATCTCAAAGGCTACCTATAAAGGAAACAGTAATATAGTAACATTGGCCCTATCATCTAACATTTCAAATAAAGAAACTTGATGGTACACAGAAATCTGATTATTGCCCTGTTTGAGACTAGGTATTAAAGCTGGAAATTGAAACTAGCATTGGAATCCACTGTATCATACCTAACTACTAAAATAATTACTTCCAGTGTCTTTTCCTTTTAACATTTCATGGCATGCCTTTCTTACTACTCCTAAGAATCACACTAATATATATTTACTTTAAACTTTTTGAATATGCTTAGAGAATTTTTCAAAATTCCTGGAAATATAGACATGCCAGATCGAGCAAATCCAACTTTGAACATTAATGGACAACATCCAAACAAATTACTTACTAAGGAGATACTTAATTGCTATTGTACAGAAACAAATTCTCAAAATGATAATTTTTACAAATCATTTTGGCTTTGTTCAATTACCCCTGAAAGATTTTTTTTGGGGGGGAGTGATTTTATATGAAATATAAACACTTTTTAATGAGCTACAAAGTATAAAGCCATTCACAGCTTTACATGGTGTCTATTGATGCTACATGGATTCATCCCCTTCATATGACTTTTCTAAAGAAGATTCTTCTATTTCTAGAATAACTACATATAACTAATAGCTGAACCATGAGATTAGAAAATATTAGAAATAAAATGTATACAAATTCAAGCTTATTTTAAGAAACGGAAGCACTCTCTAGAGGTACATTTTCTAACTAACTGCAAAGTAGTAAAGTGAATCAGGTCAATTACTCAAAAGTACCTCTGAGCCTCTCAGTAGTAAATGATGTTTGCCACAATCAACTCTCCAGTGTTACAAAAGTATATTACCTAGAAGTTAATTTTAGTTTGACACATTAACCCACTGGCTGCAAAGAGGGAAGCCCTTCATATACGCCATGAAAATACATGAATACACTAACTTGGCAATTATCACAAATAGCATGTTATATTTTACATGGATGGTAGGAGTCAGTCAACAGCCATGTACATAATCTGAATACAGGGAATACATGATCAAAAATCCAAGAATCAGAACACAACAGCAGTTTTCTCCAAAATCTCCCAGTTTACAAATTCATGAAATGTAAGAAGATTCTTGGGTAATTTGCAGCCTTACTCAGAAAGGCACAGTTTGAAAGCTACAAATGGCCTTACAGGTATAATGATTCATTGTATAGATCTGTATTGTCCAATATAGTGGCCACTAGCCATATGCAGCCATTTAAATTTTAATTTGAATTAATTGAAGTTAAATAAAATTTAAAATCTAGCTCTCCATACTTCAAGTGCTCAACAGCTACATGTGGCCAGTAGCTACCATACTGGACAGGTGAGACATGTAATACTTCCAACATTGCAGAAAGTTCTACTGGACAGTGCTGGTATAGATTTTCAATCATGTCAAGTGAAGCATCCTCAAAGTCACACAGCCAATCAGCAGAAGAACCGTGAATGCTAGTTCAATTCTGTCCTCAGGATTTCTAGAATTTAACAGTTTTTGGACATTATGTTTCTAAAATAGTTTGTTGGAATAATGCCAGGAGGGCAGGAAGACATTCTCAAACTCTCTCTCTCTCTGCTTGAAGATGTTTTTCTCTCTAACTGGTAATTAAGAAAATGTCCTAGTGCCTTTTAAGGGAGAGGAAACATTTCAGCATCAAAAAATATGTTTTGCTTGGGGTTGAAGCATTTTTTCTAAGGACACATTTTGGAATTTGCAATGTAAGTTACTCACAACGTATGATTCACCTATAAAAACTCAATCTATAAACAACTTCCAAATTCAGACTTACTACAGATACTGAGAAGACATTTGATAAATTCTTTATTATTCCAGATTACTGTTTTTAAGAACCAAGAATAAAATAATATTTCTTTCACATAATTAAGATAAAACAGTAGAAGTACTTATATTAAAAATCAGAAACAAAACACGGATGTCCACTATTACCATTTTCCTAAATACTGTTACAAAAGTTCTAGCCTAATCAATAAAATTGAAATGGAAATAAGGGGTACTAATTGCTGAAAAAGAAGGCAGAAAACTAACACTGTTGCTACAATAATTAAAACAATGTATTACCTGAAGCAGGGCGGGGTGGCTCACGCCTGTAATCCCAGCACTTTAGGAGGCTGAGGGGGGCAGATCACGAGGTCAAGAGATCAAGACCATCCTGGCTAACATGATGAAACCCCGTCTCTACTAAAAATACAAAAAAATTAGCCGGGCGTGGTGGCAAGCGCCTGCAATCCCAGCTACTCAGGAATCTGAGGCAGGAGAATGGGGTGAACCCAGGAGGTGGAGGTTGCAGTGAGCCGAGACCGCACCACTGCACTCCAGCCTGGGTGACAGAGCAAGACTCCATCTCAAAAAAAAAAACAAAAAAAAAACTATTACTTGAGAACAAAAACCAAAAGCCAGTAGAACAGAAGAAACACTTCAGAAACAGACCCTTGATATATTAAAAGTAATGTATGATGAAGAGAGGACCACCAGTCAATGAGAAAGAAGTTGGATCATCTAATCGATTGTGCTGGGGAAACTGAAGCTACTTTGAAAGAAAAGAATTGTTTCAGGCTGTATCTTACATTCCACCACACAATTCTAAAATATTCAAAAGATTGATCTGAACAGTCATAAAATAAAATAACAAAGTTAATTATTCATCTTATCCCTGAATCAGGAATAATGTTCCTAACATAAAAGCAATGAAAAATTAATCAAAAAAAAAACCCAACAGATTGATACGCTTGAATATGTAAAAACCTGAAACTTCTGCATATCAAAAATTATAAAATTACACATCCAACAAAACTAGAAAAAATACTGGCAATAACATGACAAAAGCCTCGTGTCTTTAATAAACATTTTTACAAATAAAGGGAAAACACAGACATCTTCATAGACACAAGAGAAAAGTTGGCAAAGAACATCAATAGACAATCCACAGAAAAAATATAACAATGGCTAACAAACATTTTTTAACATATAAATCCTATCAGTAATCAAAAAAACATAAATTAAAGCAAGGTTTCATTATTTGCCAATCAAATCACCAAACTCTGATCAAATGACACAGTGCTCTAACATACTACTGGTAAGAATGTTAATTAGTACAATCTCTCCACAACGTAATTTAGCAACATTCATCAACACCCTTATAAAAGTATTCATGTACTTTGAGCGAATAATTATAATTTGAGGGGTCTATCCTAAGGACATAAATTTGAAATGTAAGTCAAGTTTTATGTACAAAGATGTTAATTATGTCACTGTTTATAAGGGGAAAAAATGTAAACATGAATGTCTGTATTAGTCCATTTTCATACCGCTATAAAGAACTTCCCTGAGACTGGGTAATTTATAAGGGAAAAAGGTTTAACTGACTCAGTTCCGCATAGCTGGGAGGCCTCAGGAAACTAACAATCGTTGCTGAAGGCAAAAGGGAAGCAAGGACCTTCTTCATGTGGCAGCAGGAGAGAGAATGGGGGGAACTGCCACTTATAAAACCAACAGATGTCGTGAGAGCTCACCCACTATCGGGGAAAGGCATAGGGGAAACCACCCCATAATACAATCACCTCCCACCAGGTCCCTCCCTCAGCACCTGGAGATTACAATTTCAGATGAGATTTGGGTGGGGACACAGAGCCAAATCATATCAATGTTCAATAACAATGAATCAAGTAGACTGTGTAATTCTACATGATGAAATTATATTTACTACAAATTCTTAATAGCCATGAAAAAAATTATGTAAACCAAAATATACAAATGTACACATAGCATCATCTCTTAAACATGTTGAAACTTAATATGCATAAGAAAAACTAAAATAAACACACCAAAATATTAACAGTGGTTGTTAGCCATTAGAAATGGGTAATTTAATTATGTATATTTTTCTATATCTTCTAAATGTCTATATTGAGTACATTTAAATCAGAATTTAAAGTGTGTATTTTGTTAAATAAGTTGTCTTCATTGTTTTAATTTCTAATGGTACAGTATTACTCAATTTAGATTTGAAACAATAGCCAGAAACAAAATCAACCCTTACCATAAGAAAAGGGTTTACATTTATACTCAATAGAAGGCTACCATGCACCCAAATTGTTAAATACCTACATTCACAAACACTACTAATGCACAGATTATCTCTAGCACAAGAAAAGAACTCGGTTTTTCAGGATGCATGGTGATGACCTCCATTTTAAATATACAAAACAGCTGGGGAAGCTGTTTACAAAAAAACTCTATGTACCTATCATTCTTTATTTTTAAAATTAAATCTCAAGTTTTCTGCTTTTTCCACAGAGATTCCTCACATGGATATATTTAATTCTTTTATATAGCATATTAGTCAAATTTTTAACTCACGTAATTTATCATTAGCATACAAAATTGGTTTCTAGGGCTTAAGGACACTCTTTTAAAAACATTTCAGTCTGAAAAGTTTGTCTTGGATCAATTCCTAAAAGAATAGTTGTCAGCACCATGAATCAGGCAATGTCAAACCCTTTTCTCTCACCAGTGTGTCCGGAATTGGTGGGTTCTTGGTCTCATTGACTTCAAGAATGAAGCCATGGACCCTCGCGGTGAGTATTACAGCTCTTAAGGTGGCGTGTCTGGAGTTTGTTCCTTCTGATGTTCAGATGTGTTCGGAGTTTCTTCCTTCTGGTGGGTTCGTGGTCTCGCTGGCTCAGAAGTGAAGCTGTAGACCTTCACGGTGAGTGTTACAGCTCTTAAGGCAGCGCGTCTGGAGTTGTTCGTTCCTCCTGGTGGGCTCGTGGTCTCGCTGGCTTCAGGAGTGAAGCTGCAGATCTTCGCGGTGAGTGTTACAGCTCATAAAAGCAGTGTGGACCCAAAGAGTGAGCAGTAGCAAGATTTATTGCAAAGAGCGAAGGAACAAAGCTTCCACAGTGTGGAAAGGGACCCGAGCGGGTTGCCACTGCTGGCTGGGGCAGCCTGCTTTTATTCTCTTATCTGGCCCCACCCACATCCTGCTGATTGGTAGAGCCCAGTGGTCTGTTTTGACAGGGTGCTGATTGGTGCGTTTACAATCCCTGAGCTAGATAGAAAGGTTCTCCACGTCCCCATCAGATTAGTTAGATACAGAGTATGGACACAAAGGTTCTCCAAGGCCCCACCAAAGCAGCTAGATACAGAGTGTCAATTGGTGCACTCACAAACCTTGAGCTAAACACAGGGTGCTGACTGGTGTGTTTACAAACCTTGAGCTAGATACAGAGTGCTGATTGGCGTATTTACAATCCCTGAACTAGACACAAAGGTTCTCCAAGGCCCCACCAGAGCAGCTAGATACAGAGTGTCGATTGGTGCACTCACAAACCCTGAGCTAAACACAGGGTGCTGATTGGTGTGTTTACAAACCTTGAGCTAGATACTGAGTGCCGACTGGTGTATTTACAATCCCTGAGGTAGACATAAAAGTTCTCCACATCCCCACCAGACTCAGGAGCCCAGCTGGCTTCACTCAGTGGATCCCGCACCAGGGCTGCAGGTGGAGCTGCCTGCCAAGTCCGCACCGTGCACCGGCACTCCTCAGCCCTTGGGTGGTCGATGGGACTGGGTGCTGTGGAGCAGGGGATGGTGCTCGTCGGGGAGGCTCAGGCCACACAGGAGCCCACGGGGGGGAGGTGCTCAGGCATGGTGGGCTGCAGGTCCCAAGCCCTGCCCCTCAGGGAGGCAGCTAAGGCCCAGTGAGAAATCGAGCGCAGCGCCGGTGGGCTGGCACTGCTGGGGGATGCAGTATACCCTCCACAGCCGCTGGCCCGGGTGCTAAGTCCCTCATTGCCCGGGGCCGGCCTAAGCGGCCGGCTGCTCCGAGTGCGGGGCCCGCCAAGCCCACGCCCACCCGGAACTCCAGCTGGCCCGCAAGCGCCGCGCGCAGCCCCGGTTCCCGCTCGCGCCTCTCCCTCCACACCTCCCTGCAAGCTGAGGGAGCCAGCTCTGGCCTTGGCCAGCCCAGAAAGGGGCTCCCACAGTGCAGCGGTGGGCTGAAGGGCTCCTCAAGTGACACCAAAGTGGGAGCCCAGGCAGAGGAGGCGCCGAGAGTGAGCGAGGGCTGTGAGGACTGCCAGCACACTGTCACCTCTCACCAGTGACCATCTTGCTACTTTCTCTCTGGCTGAAAAGGGTAGTAAGCTTTATCTTTAAGCTTGACTCTAATGACAATTAAGAGCAGGAACCACAGGCAACTCAGAGATAGATCAGGATCTCTCATACTGCCAAAATCATATACAAAAACCCCGTTTTTCCAAATGGCTATAGCCAATAACAAACCAATAAGCCAAAAAAGTTCATCTTCAAATGAGTTTGTGAAGAGATCTAAAAAAAATTAAACAGGGTTTTCCTTATCATCTTTCTCATGCTTTTTTAAAAAATGCTAACATAATGAGATTCAAAGAGTTATGAATCTCCAGGTGGAAGAAACAACATGCAATATTTCCCGAGTATACTTAACCCATTATCCTACTATCTTGGCACACAGAATCATTTCTGGAATAGTGCTCTAAGCAGCTAATTTTGGAACTGCAGAGGTAGGTGTGTATACATACAGTACCACGAAGCCCACCTCACTAGACGAAGACATGGGATGATGTCTTGCAGAAAAAGGAGTGAGAAATAATTAGAATGCATATTGCCTACGTTCCCACTAATCCACATTTTCTAACTGACATCAACTGGAAATGAATTTCAATATGTGAAAACTTCATTTTACAGCCATCTTTTTACAAATATATCTACTATAAGAAAGAATTAACATTCTAATTATAAACTAATATGGTTATAAATAGAATGTTTACTTCCTTGGTATATTAATGACAAGCTATAGTGAAGGAAGAATATATATGAAAAATTAAGAGATCAAAACCATAAACACAAGATAATAAACCTTCCTCAGACTGACCCAAGGGAGGTCTAAACAAGACCTGTGCAGGACAGACTTAGATAGAGCTTAAAAGTTCCTGGGACCTTCAATAATTATAGTAAGTTGGTGGCCACCCAGAAACCTCAAATAATGAGGCAGGCTGCAGAGCTCCAGTCTCTGGTTTTCCTCTCATAAACAGACTGTTAATTGTCCCTCAATACTCATCCTCCTGTCTTCCTTTCAGTAGAAGAATAATTACAACTTCTAACATCTATATAATGCTTCCTTTGTGTCAAGCCCTGTCCAGAATCCTTCATGTGTCCTCCCCCATAACCCCGTGAAGCAGGTACTCCTGTTACCCCCATTTTATGAATAAGAAAGGATATACAAAGAGGTTAAAAAGCTTTCCCAAAGTCTTACAGCCTTAAGTGGCAGAACTGGGAATCTAACCTGTCCATCTGAAGGAAACTCCCTCAGTTTCCCTTCCAGCTAGATGTGGCCACGTAATTGTTTGGGACAAAGGGATGTGACCATAAGTACAACTTTTGGCTCTTCTCCTTAAAGCTGAAACCACATTCCCTGGCCTTTCTCTTCCCTGAATGCTGGAACACAGACTGGAGACAGGGCAGCTTCTACTATGTGAGTGGGACCAACTACCTGGGAGTAACAGCATGAATGGAAGCTGGGTCCCTGAATGATCCTGTGGACTACAGCAGCCTCGGACTGCTCAACTTTGGGCTATTTGATGAGAGAGGAAACATCTACTAAATTTCAACTATATGACTTAGGTGTCTTTGGGGTATCTTTGTTAAGAGCAGCTTAATCTCATTTTCTTTTGGCCCAGAACTTTGTCTTCTTAAATAAACTACTAATAATTTGTTTCTTAATAAAACTTGTTTCTCAGCTTTATTCCAGATAGTAACTATAACTTACTAAATGCTTACTTGATACTGTTCTAAGCACTTTACATATATTAATTCAGTTAATCTTAAACTTACGGGGGAGGCCCATAAGTTAAGATCCTCATCTAAGATAAGAGAAACTGAGGCACTGGTTAAGTAATTTGTTCACCACCACGGAGCTAAGAAGCAGCAGAGCTGGGATGAACACTGTGACTTCAGGTCCTAGCTGAACAACTACATTCTAATGGTTGAGGTATTATTAAGGTCACACAATGCACTGAAGAAGTTCAGCCCCTTGAGAAATCTGCAACACTTACAATATGTAATGTTGTTCTAGAACAGGTCTGTGTAAAATAGCAAGGAAGCATCACAGCTGAAGTACCTGGGGCCAGCAAGGATGAGCATGGGGTAAAGATAACTGAGGATCAAAAATGAGTTCACAGAGGTGATAACTGCACAACAACGCACTGGCTAGAAGTAAAAATTCACCAGGTAAATGGGGGCCAAGGGAGGGAGCAATAAGAGAATGGTACAGGCAAAGCCCACGTGGCATTAAACCCCTGCAACTGCTCTAAGTCACCAAAGATGCTGCAAAAAGGCCACACGGGGTGCTGTGGGCAGGAATGGGCAGGCAACACTGTCAGAACACGGGTCAGAAGCACCTACTTCAATCTCATTTTTCACTTTTTATTTCTAAGTTCCAGCCACAAAGATGACAAGAGTGCCTGAATCTTTCATTTTCATAGTTCTTAACATGCAAAAGACAAAATCATTTCATCTCCTTAAACTTCAGTCTTCTTATCCATAAAGTTACATCAGATTTCTCAGGGTCAAGGGTGAAGGAATCCTGTGCATCACCTGGTCCAGCCACTCCATGCTGCCAAGAATCCACTCTGCTAGCTCTGAAACAGAGGGTTGGCCAACCAGCTGTCCCAAGTGGATGGAGCACAGCCACAGAAGGCCAGCTCACATCCCTATTAAAGGTTTTCTGTATATTATGTTAAACTTGGCTTCTTTGTCGTTTTTACTCAGTGTCCATATCAAGCCTTCTCAACCAATGCAAATAAATCTGCCACTTTTCTACCTGACAGCCCTTCAAATATTTAGAATCTTGGACATAAGAGGTTGTAAGATATTTTCTAAGTACTATAAATACCTCAAAAATATATAAACAGATACTTAAACATTCTTAGCTATGTTAATTACCTACTCCCAAAACTCATTAATAAATAAATACTCTACTACTCAGCAGTGTGTCAGATATAGGCTAGCCTGAAAAAAAAAATCACTTATCTTAGAGTGACTAATGAGTATACTTAAAAATAATTTTTCAAAAAACTAAACATATGGCTAATAGAAAATGGGATCAGTTACGAGATTACATTGGACCAATTAACATACATAGCATTCATTAAAATACATCTTCATTCTTAAACTCTGTCTAAATGAATTTCTTTATTTTGGCTTATACGTGGGGAAATGGTTTCCTTCAAGCTGGCATATTGGCAGTTAACACTGCATCTTAATGTTAACCACCAGACACACTTGACAGTTACGCCGTGCTTTCTGCCAGGGACTTAATCCCCACAGTATTTCCTCTTCAAGCTGTTTTGCTTTTGAAGAGATCAAAGCACTTTACCTTATTTATCCTTATATCTCAAGTGCTTGAGAGGGAAGGTAGCAAGCAAAGCTAAAGTTATTAACGTTTTCCTCTTAATAATAATATTACTAATGTCTATAACATAGATTTCTAGAAAAAGCATTAATCCCATCCACTAGGTAGCTGGAGCTAGCATAGAGAGTTAGAGGGAAGCAAGACATCTCCGACCAGCACCAAAAAAGGAAGAAGGCAGGAAAAATGCATGTTCTATATACATGGGAGGAAAGACATTAAACATCCTTAATGAAAGTAAAACACAAAATGTTTGTATTAATCCCTAAAAGATACTTGAGCTTTTAGACCAAGAATAAAAATATAACATACACAATATTTTAGAGATTTTAAGATATTTTTCAGAGATGCTGCAAAGTGAGATAATCTGGAAATGAACTGAGGCAACATGACTCCTGAAGGTCAGGTAAAAATTAATCTACCAGAATAATAAAAAAGATTTCACACTGTGATGTAGTTTTAAAAAAGAAAAAAAAAAGTAAAAGGTGGGCTCCAATCTCCAAGAAAACTGAACCATAAGCCAAATGGAGAAATACTTGGTGATAAGATATATTCTTACATTTCTTTTCTCATAGCATTTTCTTCCTAGACTCCCATGCTCCTTGAGGCAGGCATTCTTATTTTGTAAGGCATAATTCCACATGTGACTAAACTTGGCAAGTTGTAGAAATAAAAAAGGACAAAGAACGAGCTGCAGTGTGTGGAATATCTTACCAGAATACATAAAGCAGAACGATGCATAAGAAGAAAGTTAAACAGGGAAAAAGTACATTGTTTGCAAAGCCCTCACTTTTCAATAACCATGGATATGTGGTTTAAAGCTTATCTAGTAGGTTCACCCATTTTGGCATCTAACTTCACAATTTGTTTCAATTTTATTACAACCCTGGTTAGAATGTTTTATCTGCCTTAACAGAAGGATCCATACATACTAAAGCCAAAAAGATTTAAACCCTAGTTGAAAGGATTTGGGTAAAATGTCATTCTACATTCTCTTAGCATGAAAGCTTGGATTACTGAAACAAGTAAGCTAAAGAGGTGACCTCTCTCCTGAAGCTCTTTCAATCAGTGAATGGGTTTGGCTCTCAACCTTCCTGAAAGACACAGTTACCCACGCACTTCCTCCTCCGATATTCATGGGCTGCCTCTCACTTCTCACAAGTATCTGCTGCTCCTATCCCCCATTTTCCCTGACTCCTCTTCCCTCTTCATCTGAAAATCCCTGCAGAGTGTTCACTCGGGCCAAGCATAGGACTAGACGCCAGGGTCACAAACATGTAAAAAAAGTCCCTGCTACCAGGAGAACACAGTTCAGCAGGGGAGCAGAAGCAAACACACTGCTACAGTCCCTGGGGACAAAGGACAATGGGAAGGTTTGCAAAAGTGCTTGGAGAACACAGAAGAAAGGAGGAGAGGAGGGAAAAGGCGTGTGGGAAGGTTTCAGGCAGCTGAGGCACCTACACTGAGTCTTGAAAGGCTGAATGTATATGTTCGGAGCAGACAAGGGCTGGGGAGGACAGGGTGTCCCAGACAGCCAGAGCAGGATCTGCGAAAGCCTGGAAGCAAGAGCACATGGGCCACCTGAGAAGCCCCAAGAATAGGCTGCGGGCTGTACATGAGGACACAGAGAGAGCTGATGCAGGCAGGGCCTGTACTGTGAAGGCCCTTTTACACCACGGAACATCTGCACCTTATCCTAGAGTCAACACACACATGCGCATACATTTTTACATAAATCTTAACAGGGTCACATCTCTTTTCATTGTTAATAGATCTCTCTGATTAGCACTGTGAAGGATGGACTGGAATGGAGAAAAGATGAAAAGGAATAAGGAGGCTACAGGCAAGCCTGGGATAGAAAAGAGAAGTCAGATTGGACATAAGGAAGTAAAAAAAGCTCAGTGATTTATGTGATGTGAGGGGTGAGGGAAGGATCCAGGCTGACCTCTAGGTTCTGGTTTGCACAGCTTATAGTGCCAGCTGCCCTGAGACAGAATCCAGTGCAAGGAAGTGGATTTACCAGGGAAAGATAACGATCTGGTGCTGAACTTTATATTATGACCCAAAAGTATTCAGTAATCTATATTTCCCATCTAATGCTATTAAAACACCAAACCTAAACTGAACTGTTCCCAGGTTCAGTTACATAGACTATGCAGTCTTGTACCAAATCTGATTCCAAGACAACTTGTCAGACTAATAATCCTGTGGTCAAAAGGCCACATGGGTAATAACATAACAGTACTCTAGTTTTCCTTTTTAACACACACCCAAACCACACACCTCAAAATATCTTCTCTTCCTCCTACATATTTATAGTTCTCCCCTAACTTTCTAAAAGGCTAGGGCCAGAGAATTCCATCACAAGACAGAGAATTATAACCGTGTTGTTTTAGCCCAGTTGGGGATCACTATAGGGGTATTTTTCTATATTCCATGGATCAACAAATAGTTCACATAAAACCAGAGCTCATAAAGAGAAAAAGAATTAATACAAACATTAAACTTCAGGAAGAAGAAAGTTATATCCTCAGAATGCCATTCTATGCAATTTGGTGCTGGTGTAGGAATTCAGAATGTTAAGTAAGAGACAAAGAAAGAAGCCATCCCACCAGTGATTTTCATATCTTCTCATTCCCTCTGCCCCATGTACATGTGCTGCTGTTCCCCATAAATGCAAATGACAACACTATGGCTTGTTGCCAGTAATACAATAAACTCAGTAAGATGGTACAGCATCTCATCACAAGACCTAGCAATTCCACTACTAAGTATCTACCAAAGAAAAATATACATCCATGCAAAGAGTTGCAAGCAAATGTCCATAACAGCATCATTCATAATAGCCAAAACTTGAAGACAATCCAACTGTCCATTAACTGATCAATACATAAACAAAATGTGGCATGGCCATTGATATACAATGGAATATCACTTAGTCATAAAAAGGAGTAAGTACTGATACATGCTACAACATGGATGACTATTGAAAACATTATGCTAAGTGGAAGAAACCAGACACAAAAGACTAAATCCTGTGTGATCCTACAGTATGAAATTTCTAGAAAAGGCAAAATTACAGAGACAAAGAGCAGATCAGTGGTTGCCTAGAGCTGAGATGGGCACAGGAATTAACCACAGACTGGCAGGAGGGAACAATGTACGGTGATGAAAGTATTCTGAACTGGACTGTGGTGATGAATATATAAAGTAATATATCAATTTACTAAACCACTGAACTGTACTGAAGTAGGTAAGGTATGGCATATAAAGAACAACCTCAGTAAAGAAGAAAAAAAAAGGAAGACCTTTATCTTACAATGTTATAACACGAGTAAAATTTCTCTCTCATCATGCAAACATAATAATTCAATAATGAAGACTGCGTTAGAATGCTACTTTCAACTTCGCAAGTTTGTACTATATTCCAATAGTAGAGAACCACCCATTCCTCCAAGACCCTATGACTGTACATTTTGTTAGTCCTGCTGGAAATGCCCTCCTTTACGTGTCAACCTGGCAAAATCCTTCTCATCCTTCAAGTTTCAACCTAATGCTCACACCTTCTCCTACCATCAGACTGTATCTTATACGAACTTCCAGTACAGCAATGAGCACATCATATGGTGAAAGTATGTTTGCACCTCTCTCTCCACTGAACGAATGCATCGCCAAGGGAGATTCATGGACCTATTCTTAGGGGTCCACGATATGTAAAGAAGCCTATTTTTAAATCTTCTTTCTCAATGTCCCAGTTTGTACTGCATTTAGAGTCATGATGGGGCAAACTATTACCCATTCCATTGTCTGTCACTAACAAAAAACCAAGAGGCAGACCTACTACACAGATGATGCATTTGGGGCAACAGGAGACCAAATGAAATCATACTGCACTCCACAAGAACCAGGATTTCAGTATTTCCGACACAGAACTGGGAACACTGAGTCATCCCATGCAGGAGAGGTAGTCTGAACTTAAAAACCTCTGCCTGGATGAGTCAATACAATATTCTGTATTGCAAACAGTCCTTTTATTTTAGCAAAACAATGTCATCTGTCACATTAATACAGTCAATTTGGATTTCAATGACTTCATAGTTTTATATTTCATTACAAACTGGCTTTGGTTTATAGCTGTAAAAAATATATAGGCATAAAGTGCTTATTCCTAGTTACAGGTTTCTACATACTTCAGTAATATTATAACAAAAGTAATGTAAGTCAACATTGGGAGCTCAGATAATTGTTTTCCCTTTGAAACAGAACCATCTGTTACTCAAATTAGAGAAACAGTACACTAGAATATATACCCTTTCATAGCAGAGGGCATATCTTTTCCTTTCTGTAGCCCAAATGCATGGCATAGGAAAAACTCTCAAAATACGGTTGAATAAATTATAGTTTGCATTCTGCTGCTACTCCAAACAACAAAAATGTGAACTGCTACTGTCTGATAATGCTCTCAGCGAATCTATTTTGGAGCTTTAAACTATGGGGAGTTATCCTGCTCTCAAAGGTATAAAACCTAACTAAGCAGAACTTGTAGAAGGAGTAGAAAGAAGGTGTGGGGAAGGGAGGGAAAGCAGGCATTCTGTGACTGAAACAGATCTGTCATTCACTGAACTATTTCAAAATTAACCAGAGGCAAAAAGAACATTTATGAAACATTTTCCTAGAGATATGGTCTGGCTGTGTCCCAACCCAAATCTCATGTTGAATTGTAATCCCCAGTGTTGGAGGTGGGGCCTAGTGGGAGGTGACTGGATCATGGGGGTGGTTTCTAATGGTTTAGCACAATCCCCCTAGCACTGTTTCATGATTGATAGAGTTCTCATGAGATCTGGCTGTTTAAAAGTATACGGCACCTTCCCCTTCACTCTCTCTCCTGCTCTGCCATGTGAAGATGCACCTGCCTTTTGCCTTCTGCCATGACTGAAAGTTTCCTGAGGCCTCCCCAGCCATGCTACCTGCACAGCCTGCAGAACTGTTAGCCAATTAAGCCTCTTTTCTTTATAAAGAACCTAGTCTCAGGAAGTTCTTCATAGCAATACAACTAGAATCCAGGACTTAACCTAACACCCACCTTTTGGTCTTTTTCTAACCCCTTCCAAACTGGGTCTTCCATATCCCTCTTCTCCTGTAATGGAAACACTGGCAAAGAGTAAAGTCAGTAATAAAGAAATATTAGGATAGAAATCCTTATTCCTTTTATTCCTGTACCAGGCCCCATACTAAGTGCTGAGATTACAGGGTAAGACAGGGCTAGAGTTACAGGGCAAGAGGCCCAACAAGATTATAAATAAAACGCTTAATTAGAGATTCTGAACAGTGCTATTTTACATTCATCATGTCTTTACAAAATTTTACAATCATCTTTACAAAATTGTATACATCATCTTTACAAAATTTCATAATCATGTCTATCACATTAGCAATTTTGTAACTATATTATGCATATATTAGGTGTGATGGCCAGTTTTATGTGTCAATTCAGCCAGACTATTGTCCCTAGTTATTCGAACACTAATCTACATGCTGCCATGAAGGTATCTTGTAGATGTTATTAAAGTCCATAATCAGTTATATTTACATAAAGGGGATTCTCCTAGATAGGCTGTGGGGACCTAACTGAATCAGATGAAAAGGCTTCGGAGCAGAACTTTGGCTTCCCTGAAGAATCCCACCCGTGGACATCAGGTTTGGCTCATGCCCAAGAGTTCTAGTCTGTCTTTCCTGGCAGCCTGCTCTATGGATTTTGGACTCACCTAGCCAGCCCCGTAATCACATAAGCCAATTCCTTGCAAGAAATCTTTTTAATATATCTCTTGCTAGTTCTGTTTCTCTGGTTGAATCCTCAATGATACAATAGGATTGAACAAAGAAGTAAATACGCTGTAGTAATGAGAACCAAGTTTCTCACTGTCTGTGAAAGAAGTTACAAGTAAGGGAAGAGAGAAGGCTAGAATAATTCTTAGGGTGTTAGATTGGAATCAGCAGTAGTACAGTATGAGTATACACATGCACACACACACAAATACATGTATATAGAAATAAATATAGACATATATACAAGCATACGCTAGTATACATGCATGTTTTTCCTACCTCTCCAC
The DNA here is from genome assembly GCF_028885655.2 of Pongo abelii. Taxonomy (NCBI): domain Eukaryota; kingdom Metazoa; phylum Chordata; class Mammalia; order Primates; family Hominidae; genus Pongo; species Pongo abelii. The sequence continues at coordinate 60,189,382 of NC_072000.2, read as the reverse complement.
CGAGATGGTCTGGAAGCAATGATAATCCAGTAGCAATGAGTTCAATTAGCACTCAGATCCTGACTTCTAAATATCATCTTCCAATAAAAGGAAATGAGGCTCTGTGAAAAAGTAGTTGATTGCAGGCTGAGACAGGGAAAATACAAGGTGAGCCTAAAACATCATATGCTGCTAAAACTCAAGGAAGTGCCCAATGAGGCATGTCAAAAGGACACAGGAGCCAACCTGCCGAAACTCACAATTGCCAAAGTTGAAACAGTTTGAGCAAAAAATTAAATAATAATTTACTTCTTTGGATTACAATCATAGGACAAAATAAATATCCAAAACTCCATTTTGATATAAAAAACTGAATAAATATTTAAATGAAGGAGAAGGGACGGATCGTCCTTACGGAAGAATTCCAATACACATGAAAAGAAATGAAGGAAATACAAAATCACCATTAGGCACACATCACAGAAATAACTTGCAGGCAAGATCTACTGATGGATGCTAATATCAGTGGGTGAAAGTCTAAGGGAAAACATGAAAATTCATCTCAACGTGTCTCCCCCAAGATATTTATCAATTACAAAGGAATAATAATAACTACAGAGGAGAATTAAGCAGACATCACCTTCACTGAGTGATCAAGGTAAGACATTTCATCATCATTTGTATACAGTGTGTCCTGCTGTGATACACTAAGAACACATAACTTCTGTGGACTTCCAGACAAAACTGGATAGCCTCAGCCTAACCACGAGAACACACTGACTAACCCAAATTGAGAGGCAGTCTACAAAATAATTGACCAGTACTCAACAAAAGAGTCATGGTCATGAAAGACTGAGGAATTGTCACAGATTAGAAGGGAGTAAGGAGGCATGACAATCAATGCAATGTGAGATACTGGACTGGATTGTGGAACCGAGAAAAAGGGATTGGGGAAAAACTGGTGAAATTCATAGAAGATCTGTAGTTTCATCAATAATATTACCATTGTTAATTTCCAGGTTCCATAATTTTTCCATGAATATGAAAATTGATATTAGAAGAAGCATGAAGCATATATGGGATCTCTCTGTACTAGTTGAACAATTTTTACATAAGATCAACATGAAAAGCAAAGAAAAAAAGCTGTAGTTTAAAAAGATCTAAATCTGGTCCTATAATTTTTTAAACTTAAAAAATAGGGCAATAGTTTTTTTCATCTTTTTTATTTGAAACATGAAGGCTATGTACTCCTATTTTTATTAAAAATAAGTATTATAAATAGCAATCTTTAGTGCTTTTTAAAAAAAAAAAAAAAAGTATGCCATAACCTCATCCTCTTCATTTACAATGAAAAGGAACTGAACTGGCCTGGAAGGAAAAAATCAAACTGAGAATTTTGTAAAGGACAAATGTATATGTAATTATGTGTAAATGTGTATGCAAAGAGAAGGGTGTGGAAGACTCATTCATTCATTCCTTGTTTAATACATTTCTACTAAGCCCCCACAATATTCTAGGCCTCTGCCAGGTTCTAGGTTAGGGATACTACTATGATGTTGTCCCCACGCATGGAGCTCACCACCACTTCTAAGTATTAAATTCCTAACTCTGACAATTTTGCAACTGTGAGGCACCTGGGGCGAGTTACTGGTAAATGGGAGCCTAATGGCTCAGTGGGAGTTTCCTCTCGCAAGCCCACCATATTCTCAGTGCAGTGGGTAGGCGCAAGCCTCCACTTAGAGATAATAGCATTCAAGAAGTGGCATGTCTTGATTCTGTCCAACAGATTTCTAAATGAGTAACATATTTGTTGCCTATTTACTTGAAACCTTGAGTTTGTTTTAACTTTAAAGGGTGAGCCAAAATTTTACAGGTGAAGCAGAGATCAGTGTCGCTATCCGAAGTTATGAGCCCACAGTGACCTCTTATTTCCAAGGTGGATAGGTAGACTCAAATCACAGTAACTTAGAGACCACTGCTAATAAAATAACTCTCTAGAGCTGGAAAAGATCAGAACTACACTGATGTGGTACTGAATAGCCACAAGCAACACCCTTTGCATTTGTTTGAGCTTATCAAAGCCTTTGTACAACGCTACGAGGAATTTTCCTTCTGATGAAATGTTAATAATTCAAATCCAGGAATAGGGTCTGATATGGTTTGGCTCAGTGTCCCCACCCAAATGTCACCTTGAACTGTAATAAACCCCACGTGTCAAGGGCTGGACCAGGTGGAGATAACTGAATCATGGGGGTGGTTTCCCCCATGCTGTTCTCATGATAGTGAGTGAGCATCATGAGATCTGATGGTTTTACAAGCATCTGGCATTTTCCCTGCTTGCCTCACTCTCTCTCCTGCTGCCCTGTGAAGACGTGCCTTCTGCCATGGTTTTAAGTTTCCTGAGGCCTCCCCAGCCATGCCAAACTGTGAGTCAATTAAACCTCTTTTCTTTATAAATTACACAGTCTCAGGTATTTCTTCATAGCCCCATGAGAATGGACTAATACCTGGTCTATGAAATAAATTATCTCCTAAAAACTGTGAGGCAAATTCCACCTCAGAAAAAACCTAACAGACCAAAGACGAAGAGATGTTTAGTTGCCTAACTGGCCATTCTTGTGCCACCCAATCTTGCCTTGCCAGTCCTGACGTCCTTCCTGACAAAAGCCCTGAGGGCACAGGAGCGCACATACAACATTCTGGTCTGGAGTCGTCTCTTCCTACATTTAATTTTCCCGAACTCATACACACAGCAAACAGAATAATGCCTGGAAAATGTTCAGCATTTTCATTATGAATCAAATGGAAACTTTGTCTTAAGTTGACTGAAAGAAGTTTTACTTTCATCTATGCAAGGGAATCCCAGACTTCCCAGGAAACTGTTCAGTACTATGAACAGCCATCTCTCCCTGATGGTCCAAGCCTTGCCATAGCCTTATGAGTTCTCACCAAACCAGACAAAACGACTATTTTTATACTCCTGAACTAATGCTCTCCTCAGCTGACAGGACAACTAAACAACAGAGTACCAGGGGAAAAAGGATAGAAATCAATGTTCAGCTGCTACGTCAGCATCCCCATGCCCAGACCAGCAAACCTGCCAGCTTCATGCATCTTTCCCATTCTCTTGGCCTTCCCTCCTGTACCTCGGGATGAAGGGCAAAGCTCCCATGATACCAAGTCACCCCCCAACTTGTCCATTAGATCCCGTGGGCACTAGTTCTTGCATCATCAATTTTTCCATCTTGTGGTTAAACCAAAATTTCAAACTGAAAACACTATTAAGTCCTTGGGATAAAGTTAAAAACTAAAAATACTTTTAAGTCTTCAATATTCTTCTTCCCTGTCATTATTCCATAAGGAGAAGTTGACAAACATCCTCTTAAAGAGGCATATGATCCTACTGAGGACTGTACTGCACCTGCATATAACTCTTTAATGTAAGTAGTCTTGACTTAGAAACTTTCAAAAACTTGTTTTCAAAACAGGAGTTGTTTTCAAAGGTTTGCTTAAATTTAATGTCCTTTTCTTTTTAGACCTCACTGTGAAGGCAAAATAGAACTTAAGGAGACATTATTGTTGTATCTACTGTTGCTTTGACTACTTTTGAAGAAATTAGATTAATTTGCACCTAACAAGAATATATTCAAATGGCTTTCATTTAAAGTGACCATAGATATGGTTGTAATTCATTTTAAATGAATAAGTACAATGGGGTAGAAGGAATTTGCTTGTGTTTTGGAAGGAGGAGGCTGTTATTAACTATTCTTTACAAGTCCTGACGACATTAATGAGAAGCGTGCATCAATTCTGTAAAATTACAAACCTTTCAGACGTAACAGCACTCAATTGAAGTACCCAGCTCTAAATTATACATGTTTGAGGCATGATGCATGATTTAGCTATAATCAACAGAGCTATACTTCCATTTCATTCAGACATGTACTAAGACGATAACAAGGCAGGAAAAAGAGAAGGGGGAAGGAGGAAAAGTCCATTTTCAGAATAAATTAATCATTCATTTCTGATGAAAGCCAGAAAAGCCAGAAATTTTAACAGCAATGAGCCCTACAAATGACAAACCTCAAATACTAAAATCTCACCTCTTTTTTTCTTTTAGTAAAGAAGCTGGTTTGCATCACCCCTTCCAAAGAAAGAAGCTGAATTTTACCAACTATGAAGACAGCCGAATTGGGAGTGGTGTGTGATATGATTACTGTGAGGACTTCTGGCCCAGTTTTTCTTTCATCTGTGCTAGTAGAGTCTCACTGGATAGCAAAATCATATTTTTAGAAAATTACCTTTAAAAAATAAAGTTTGCAACACAGAAAAACAGAAAAAGGTGTGTGTGGTGAGGGAACAAACTGAAAACATAGAAGGCAGTAAGAATTTTTTTAAAAAGACCTTCAGGTTACTTGAAAAAAGTAAATCTAAAATTTTTTTAATGAACCATAATGTAAAACGTACCCAAAGAAGAAGAATGAAAAGGAAAGGTAAACAATAATAAGCAGCAACAAATGGGGGGAAAGAAGTCAGTTCAATAAGAAATGAACTGTCACAGCGCAACAAAAAACTTCAGGGTATTTCCTTAGAAAATAAGCAATCTCATAGCAAATATATAAAAATCAATCAATTTTCATAGTTTCATAACTAGTCTAAGACAATTAAATCACCAAACTACCAAGCACAAAGAAAACGCACTATTTTTCAATCCCACTGTATTCAGCAGCCCACAAGGTCTCTCTCCTCCCCCATCCTCTCCCTCCTCCTCCACCTTCCTTGGCCCATCTGTCTTCCTTTCCTTCCTCCCCTTCTATCTCCACCTCCAGCCAGCACCAAACCAAGGAAAGTGATTGGGTATGTAATGCCCTATCATTTAGGGTGTGCGAGAAGCAAGGCACATTGTTAGATAATTAAGGATTCTGTGGCTTATTCAGTGAGTCCCCCTCTACCCAGCTGTCCCCGCAATTCTGAAAATCCCTCCAGTCTCCTGTCGGGCTGGACCAGCTTGAATCACATGTAATCCCCATTTTTTCCCATTGCCTTCCCACATGTTCATCAACTTTGTCAGCAGGAAAGAAGTAAAAGTCAGGCTGTGAAAAGGCACCTGAGAAAACAAACAAATCAACAACACAGGAGAAATCATTGTTTCAACCTGAACGGAGTGGAGCGTTTCTATAATCACACTATTGAGACTTCACACAAGCTGAGTGAATGAATGACAGACATTACTAGACTGACAATATGCAAAAACAATGTGCTCACTATATATTTTAGTTATGCCATAAGTCAGTTATAGTCTGAAATGGAATAAATGCTAAGACAGGCTTGGTGGATCAAACCTTTAAAATTTTAATATTCCATTATTATTCACACGCCACTAATCGTAGATCTGACTTTTTCTTAAGTGTACTAAACAGGACATTTTACGAAGTTACTAAAGTCAAAACGATAATATTCCTATTAAGCAGCTGTCGTTTCATAGTCTAATAAAGGTAGATATTGTAGAACATAATTCATGAATACTTTTCAGTCTTTGAAAAAAAAAAAGAACCACAGAATCACCTGTACTTTGATTAAAAAGTTGCAGGGAACCCCCAAGAGAGGAAATGCTCAAATCCTGGAAAATGTCTTTTCTAATTCCACAATCAGACTCTAACTCCAAGTGTATGGAACTTTGTGTCAAAATCTATGTAGAAATGCACTATCTGTTTTGAGATGTGGCACTTTTTGCCAAATACATGTACAATTTTCAAAGAATATTCCTGAAGTTACTTCTACCTCCTCATGGAAAATGACTACTTTAAACAAAAACAGCCATTTCTTAGAGAAAGCAATTTTCTGAGCCCTGTAATGCTCTGGTGAGCACCTAACAGACGCAGGCGTCAGTGGCAAGCTGGTGCAGCGAGAGCGGGGTGGGGAGAGGTAAGGCATGCAGCCCAGCTGACCCACATCGCGGAGTATCTGAGCACACAAAGCAGCCTCCTCCACGGATACAGAGGCAGCAAAGGCAGCAGCCACAAGACGGCCCAAAGGAAACGTGCACCTGGGAGCTTCCCATAACTTTGCAGGTAAAGAAGTGATGTCAGGCAAGGAACCGCAGCCCAGAGCGAGCGAGCTCATCCCAACCTCAAACTGAAATATGTGACATCAACTAATAGTTCTACGAGAATGATCCAAGCACTACTCTTAAAGGTTTCTGAATTCTCTGCAACGATCAATGTTTTCAACTCCCTAAAGAACATGAGCAATTTAAATAAACTCGGAACAGTTTAACATCTTAAATCCATCAGCCTCAAATGTGATCGCACAATCTTGCTTTTTAAACAACTGATGGTCAAATTAGAGCTCCACACACGAATGTGAGTGCTTTTTCATAACTATATTGCTCAGTACCCTAGAAGGGGAAACCACGCACTTTTCTACATTGCTCCTTTCTATATGCATGAGCCTGATCTCCAGCAGAAGAATCAAACTTAAGACATTCAAATCAGCAACATTCTGGAGGTGATAAGGAACCAGGGTCAGAGTACCGTCAAGGGAACCTGGCAAAAAGTCTGCTGTTCTGGCAATGGGACAGGATCCAATGACCTGCTAAGCTCTAGGTAGCGTAGGGTTTCATTCTTTTCCTCCACTTTAATCCAGAGGCAGAGCAATGACATGCTATGTGGTCTAAAAAGCTCATTTCTTCTCTGTTACCCATTCCAATGACTGAGAAAGACACTTCTCAAATTTCACATGAAAAATTCATCTTAGTATACACACTCAACAGCCTTTCTCTTCTAAGAAAAAAAAAAAGGTTACTATGGGCTTGTGTTAATGATGAGACATAAAACTTTCTGAAAGAGGTTACAAATCCCATCTTTAACTCCTAGCTGTAAACTTGACACTGTTACCTCTTATGCAATACAGGTTTCTACTGGGTAGGTAAAAACTCATTTTGTTTCAGTAACACCCAAGCAAACCTGTCCAGTCAACGTAAGACTAGACACTAGCCCGGCATAACACTGTCGCCTCTAACTAGAAGGCAAGGAAGTGTGAAGCAGTTTTTCAAGAAGCTGAGAAACAGACTAATTCTATATTGGTGGGTTTTTCTCCACATGTATCCTAGAAGAAACTGTCAAAGACAAACTGCCAAGGTCTACCTGGAAAGTAATGATCTCAGAGTGCACAATTACAAAGAGAAGAAGTGGAGAAGGGAGAGGAAGAGGAGGGATGGTGGAAGGGAAGGAGAAAGAGGAGAAAAAGAGGAAAAGAAAGACACATTCAGCTTTAGAGTGAGACCCACGGCAGGAGTCCCACATAAATTCTGCCCTTTATGCATCAATTAAAACCCCTGGCACTCACTAAGTTAAACTAATAAATTACATCAGAGGATGTAACAATTTCCAAGGTCAGAGGGCTGAAGTAGCCAATTATTATTTTTATTCTTAAACAAAAGGCAGCCCTCTAACGAAACAGCTCTGGAGAATGATATATCACATATGACATCTCCAGCTTTGCTTTCTGGTCCCAATTCTCCTCAGTTGAAACCCTGATTTAATCTCATTTTCAACAGCCCAATGCATTACAAGAAAGTGCCAGTTTAAAAGGTTAAAAATATAATCTGACAGCAGTGATGCTTCTAAATTATAAGCACCACAGATGCACCAAGTAAACATATTTATTTTGTTGCCATGCTATCTAAATCCAGAACCTCCGGGTGTGACCAGAGACACTGTAGACCTCAACATTCCACCACACCCCCTTGAAAATACTCAAAAACTCAAATACGCAGAATCTAAGTGAACCAGTGGAACCCTGGATGACAGAAATGCCTTCCCTACAATCTGTCCTTACAGAGAGCTAAACATCCTTTAACACTTGGTTTTTAAGTTTTAATTTTATCTATAAGAACAAAATGTATAAATGGGATTTTCAGAGAATTCCGTTGGGCCCCAGTTTTCTACGTCTTTTAAATTTACAGCGTTATTCAACAATTACTAATGTTCAGAAAGATCAACAAGGTAAGCCTCATCCATCAAAGAAAGATGCAAGCAGACTCCATATGATGTGTTAGAAAAAGCAGAATCACAAACTCTAATTAAAAAAAAAAAATCCTCTACAAAGACTTCTGCTTAATCATCAGTTAACCTAAAACTTTCACAGTCCAAAAGCATGCCTCTTCTGAAGCATTCCAGTTAACAGAAGTCTTTACTACATAAAGCCAAGGTTGTTAACCACTCACGTTTTCTTAGCAAGCAAAACATACAGCATATTATACTGTTAGTCTTGGTCTTTTTTTCACCCAGTTACTTTTGGTCCAGAAGAAACAACAGTTCCAGATTTTGAAAAATAGTCTATCAGAAAAATAAACGCTGTTTTCAATTTAATAATAGTCACCATGTGTAGCAGATACATTTGTAACAGAAAGCCAAAAGATGACACCTCTTGAAGAAATCTCACTTTAGAGAGATCTTCAATAATAAATTGATTCATCAACCACCAACATGCCCTCAAAATCTCTGAGCTATCATCCTTGAGGATTATTTATCAGAGAAAATATCTGCAATTTCTGGATCATTTTTTATTGAGAGCATGTGCCCATTACACACCAGAAAGAAAATCTACAAGGCAAAAAATAATTGGCCAGATACTCACCATAAGACAGTCTCTTATTATAATCCAATCAAAACTAAATGAACAAATTCATTAAGCCACTTCCCAAAGCCACAATTCACAAATCATTTGGACTGCGGCTTACTCCCAAGGTGTGTGCACACACACTGAGCAGCAGACCTCACCCTTCTACTCGCTGGCCCCTCATGCAGCAGCACACATGCTTACAGAACCAGATTTGTGTCTGTGTATCTTTCACACTTACACTACAGCTCTGGGGTTGCAGAGACACCACTAAGACCAAGAACTTTAATTCAGAATAATTTATGACACTACACTGCTCTCCACTATACACGTAATTTTAAAAAATATTACATTTCCCTTTTTGTTATAAATCCTATCAGTAAGTTGAATTTTAGAAATTTCATTATCCATTATGGTCCCTATAAAAACTAGATTAGAAATGGAGAAAGGAGATGAATATTCATTTGAGAATTCTATGAACTGAAGGCAGGTTGGGAAACTGGATTGGGGGATGGTGTAATAAAAGAAAAACAGAAAAAAGATGGTTTATATTTTCCTGCTATATTCAACTCTCTCCAGCAAAAAGAAATAGTTTACTGACAAGATTACTGGTTCCTCATAATGATTTTTTTTTAAAAAGAGAGAAAAAAATAAACTGAAGTTGGCTTTCACGGTTATCACTCCAGCAGTCTTGCTTCAAATACAACAAGCTGCACTCAACATAGGAGCAGAGTGGAGGCAAAAAAGTCAACAAACAGCAAGTATTTTTGTAGGGACATGAAAAAAGAATACATCAAAATTGGCTGAACAGCAAATATCACATATAGATTATAAGCACAAAGTTCTCTAAGAATCAAAGGAAAGGAGTTGAAAAGCAAAAGATTCAGTGAAAACACAAATACAAGCATATAAATACAAAAGCCAGATGTGATAACTATCAGGAAAAAATAATAGAGTATTTATCTGTGACTTCATAGTGAAAAGATAAGAAACCAGAGCAACTAATTTTGAGTAAAAATAAAGCTTTATCACTGTCAAAATATGTTTCAGTTTGTTGATTTTTCTGGGGAGGCTTTAATAATACATACTAAGAAAGATCATTTAAGGCAAAAAGCTGAAATTACTGTCAGCTTCAGGCCACATCTCTGTACTCATGACTGTAATCCCTTCTCTTTCTTAAAGTTTAAAAGGAAACTTTAAAATTTATCACCATCTCACTATATAACCAGTCAACTGTCAATGAGTACTTACTATATTTATGTGCTGAAGAATTTTACAATCTACCTTACCTTGGAAGATACATTCTTTATAAAGAAATATAAATAAACTAAGCATTCTTTATAAAGAAATATAAATAAACTACCTATTTTAAAGTAAATAATACATTCTTAAAAACTACAGCAGGGTACAGCAAAAAGAAGGAAGAAGACATCCTTATGAGAATGTTCATATTTCCAATCCATTCTGACCCTCCATGTAGTGCCAGGTACACCAGGTATTGGGACAGATGGCAGCTGAATGAGCCCCAAACCCTGCCCTGTTGTGGCGCTTGAAGGAGGCGACATTTACAAGGCACAGAAAGCTCACTAGAAATCCTTGCTCCTGACTGGAGGGAAAAGGGGGAGGATTCAGGAAGGGCATCATGCTGGAAGTGACACCTGGGCTAAATCCTATCAGTTGAGCAGGTTGTAGCAGGCAGAGGGAGTTGCATGTGCCAAAGCACAAAAGATGAAGAAAAAGAAGAAAGTTATATGAACATATAACGGGGGTGGGGGAAGGCCCCAAGGGCAGAAAATTGGATCCCGAGCTTGCCTGGGCAGGACATGTGTAAAATGTAGTGTCCTTTCCTCTAAGTACCTAATAGACTTATTTTCAGAAGCCATGCCCTGGGCATACATACTGAGTCTTTCAGAGATCTTCTAAAGATCTCAGAGGACAGAACCCTGTTTCTCCTCCTCCCATATATCCTGTTAAAACATACAGACACTTTAGAAATCACATGGCAATTCCCAATGCTGCCCCCTCAACTCGCCCACAAAAAGCAGACTTGTATTCACCTATTAACATATACCTCACTCTGATCAAGAAAAAATATATTTGGCTTATTTTAAATGATTTTTAGCATTAATCAAATTCTCTAAAAACGAAAGTCAGTTGGCTAACGCTTTAAAAAGAAGTACATATACTATGTTTAAAATGAGATGTATGAAAATATGCATGTATATGGACAATAACTAGAAGTGAATGTGGACAAAAATGAAAATAATATTAGCATCATGGTTAAAGAAAAATGAGGATTTTTCCAAAATTTGGAAAAATTTTTCTTCCAAAATTTTCATTAATATACCATTTAGTACACAGCCTTTTAAATTAATACAATATTACCTAAACATAAATTGCCTGCCTTAAGAAAAAAATCCCATTTACAAATTTTTTAGTGAAGAAAGCTAAATGATCTGTGTTAATGATTAGTGTTCACGTCTAAAAGTCGTAGGAATCAATGAGAGATAACTTAAAACCGGCTTAACCTAGGGAAAACTGGGGTGAATTAATTTCACAAGCAAAATTGAAGAGGGCGTGATTTATGGTAACCAACATGGCGAGTGTTCAAGTAGATAAAAAGACCCAATTAGATCAGAGAAACAGTCACTTAAACTGAGCTGAAAGGGCTACAGAAAGCCCTTCTCCTGAGGGAGCTGAGCTCTATTGTCTGGATTTGATCTGAATGGAGGTAACAGGAAAAACAGGGGCAGGCACCCTCTGACCCTTTCCGTGGGTCTGGGAGGGAAGAACAGAACAGGAACATAAGCAGGCCAAGCCATCAAGCAGCGGGGCGGGGGTGACTCCAGCAGGGCTGTCCGCCTACACAGCTGTCCACCCCACAACAGGAGTCCCACGGAGAAGTCTCCAGCATTTCCACTGTTATCATCACAACTTCGGACCTTAATGTAAAACATTAAGTTACAACCTCCTGATCTCTATCGAAAGTTATTACGGACGATGATACAGCCTTAGGGAAGTGCCTCCAGTCTTGTAAAGTCCTGATACAAACATAAGATGTATACACAGGCTTTGAGAAGTGGAATACACTTGAGCTTTAAAATCTGAGACCTGGATTCAAATTCCTGAACTTCAAAATCCTTTACTGACTGTGCAGAGTCACACAAGTCACTCAGTGTCTGGGCATCAGCATTTCCTCATTTGTTCAATGGGATGGCATCGCCTCCTCCAGGGCTGCTGTAAAGGAGCACATGGCATGTGGCAGGAGCCTGGGCCCCTTTATAAGCCTCTCACACTGGGCAAGAGACTCGCAGTTCAATTTACTAATTTATAATTAGTAAATTGCACAGGAGCAAGGAAAATTCAGTGAGGGGGAAATCCCCTCCGCTCAGCCCTCCTCACTACCTGCAAAGAGAGAAGCAACTCTCTCCTGAACTCGGCACAATTGAAGAGCAGTTTTATTTCATTTTTTTGAGACAGGGTTTCACTGTGTCGCCCAGGCTGGAGTGTAGTGGTTTTTATACAACACCAAGTCTGTATGCTTTATTATCCCGGACGAGATTTCTAAGCAATAAACCCAAAGCATGAGCTTTGACTAAAGGGGGTAAGGAGTGGGAAGAGGAGGAAACAAATTACTAAGGTGATGAAGATTTGGGCCTTTTCCACCTGGGGAAAAAGTGAGCTGTGCTGTCTTTTAATATTCAAAACAGCAGTGCACAGGCAGGCTACCATGATAAGACAATAATTCAACTGAAGGGCATTTCTGGTACGTGTAAACTACTCAGGTTTCACCCTTGTGTCGCTTATTACATTAGCAGAACCTGCTGATTGAATTACTTCCCTGCAGTGTTTCCAGGTCTCTGGTTTTTCCCATATAACATCTAATACTGCTTATGAAGATGCTGTATTTGTCCTTTGGTATTTTACCAACTGATATCTCAAGATGCCTGTTTGCTCAGAATGTTTTTCAGAAACTCTGGGTCATATGTACCTCACCACCTATGTAACCAAAAAGGCTTCACTGCTCTCACAGGAAGGTTCAAACTATACAGTGTAAAGCTATACCAGCTCTCAGAAGGGTCTAAATCAACTGAGTTTCATCAAAGCCTTAGAGCTGGCACCTGGTCTAAGCTAACACAATAAGCAAATAAAAGGCACTTTTCCTGGACTGCTGTTGGACTATGCTTTTTGGATTAGCTAAACCAAGTGCCACTGCTGAAACAAGTTATACCAAGTACTGTTAGTGAGGAGATAGAGCTATATGGACTTTTCCCTTAATCAATACTAACAGGAAGATCAAAAGACAAGAAAGGAAAAATCAACATAACAGTGACGTTAGTCCCAGGCAAAAACAGACCTTTATTAGAGAGGAAAAGTACTTGAAGCCCCTTTTCCAAACTATAAACGAAATGCAAATAAATGCTAGCCTAAATTATCAACGACAGCAACAAAAGCAAGAAGAAGATTTCAAGGGTACATGCCACAGCTAATAAGGTTAGACAGCTTTACTGGAAGGAGGAACAAAATGGATCATCTTGAAAACTAGAGACATGAACTTATTACTTTGGATGACAAAGGCAGCTTTTCCTGCCTTTATCCAACATCCAATTCATATTGATGCATCAATTCAATATGATATATAATTATATATAATATATTCAGGTAAATAGGGCAGATATGAGGATTCATTTTTATTTCCTCAAAAACAGACATTTAATTTTCTGAAAACATACTAGGAGCACAATACTCATGTGGGCAAAGCACGTATGTAGGCAACTTCCCAAAAAAAGTTAATATAAGTTGTAAACCCAAGGAAAAAACATTTCACCTTACTGGTAACTTCTTTGAATGAGTGAAGTTTTACACCACTATGTTTAATGAGAATACCAGTATGGCAAGGGTTTGGTTAAAAAAAAACAAAACAAAAACATACAAAACTGCTTTGGAACACATACAGTAAAAGCAGGATTGAACAACTTGGAGTCAGAAAGACCTAGGTTCGAATCAGCACTCTGTCACATGTGGCCCTGCACAGGCTTCTCAAGCATCATGACTCAGTTTCATGCATAAAATGATGAGTGATGGTACCTACCTCCCTCGCTAAACATTTAAAGAGGCCACACACGAACAGCACTTTACAAAGGACCCAGCTAAGAATCAGCACTCAATAAAGGACAGATACCATCAAGGTTCAGGAGCCAGCCCTCTGGGGACCTCCCCCAAGGAGCAGGAAGAACCAACCCACTAAGCAGCAAGAGTCTAGCCAGAATTTCCTCATCTCCTCAGGAAAAGAAAAAAAAAAACTCAGATCTCAATGCTTCCTCTTTAAGGATCATTTTTAACTGCAGGTTCTGGCCAGGGACCTTCACTTCAATTCAAAAGGAGCACCCTGAAGAAATGGCAGAGGTCGAGATGGGAACACGACCAGGCCAAGCAGGGCAGCCCCTCAGTGAGCCAAGACCCCCACCTGCAGCAAACACTGCAAGGCCAGAAATCTGCTCTGCTCTTTTCTCCAGCAATGGGATCAATTACACCCTCAGAGGGGCTGGTCTGGGGGCTAAATGCCAGTCCCCACCTGCTCCACACTATTGCTGCCATAGCTCAGCAAGAGACAGCCAAGACCCTAAGGCAGAGGGACAAGCCCACCCTTGCTTGAAACAACAGCCTGGAGGAAAAGCAGCTGGTGGGCACACTCTGCGTCCTCCCATGCAGGAAAGAGCACAGGGCTATGGGTCCTTCTCCTCTTTTCTTGGTGGACAAAGCACTCAGGACCCCATCCCTTGGGCGTCCAGGGAAAGCAAGGCTCCGGAGGCACAGTTGTCTGAATGGGTAACAGGAAAGAGTTCTTAGATCACTAACTGCTCTGCCAGTGGAGTTTAACCCCAAAACATTCACTGGTTCCAGCACAAGTTTCAAAATCAAACCACTGAGTGCCCAAATGATTAAATGGATCACGTTACCTCACCTCACTGTCGCCATCGCACAGAAGGGGGCTACACCCATTGTGAGCAACTGTTCTTTGGCAGGGGAAGAGAGACAAAGGTAGGAGGGAAATGAATTACAAAAGGGAAAACAAGCCTATTTGGAGATTTCAAGCAAGACTGGGTCCTAAGGATTAGTTCACTAACCTACTCAGAAGGCTGACACTGCCTGCTACCCAGAGTCTGGAATAATGCCTTGAAATGTTATTAGCAGGGCTTCTCCCTCCCAGAGGCCACAGCCTTTACTGGGCCCAGGTCCTTCCTTCCAAGTCTCTCTCATCACAAAGGCCCTCTCACCCCTTCAATTCCAAAGGTGCTGGATATCTCTCAGTCTCTCAGCCCCTCAACCTCTCAATGTGCCTTCAGGCACTCTGCTTTCCCCTTGCTAACCCTTAGCTAACTCACCCTTTCTACCTCTGCTGACATAGAATTCCCTCCCTCCCCACAAAAACCTGCCCTCCCCCAAAAACAAATTTTGTCCCCTACTGTACATGAAACCTTGTACTTCTCCTTGGCAGCACCGTGCCAGGTTTGCTTAAAGGACTTCCTTCTTGATGGACTGTAGGCTCCATGAAGGCAGGGACCACTCTGAGATTACCTACTATATAACCTTAGCCCAACTATTTCAATACCCCAACAATACCCTAACCTGACTTTCCAACTTCACCTCTCTCCCCAAGTACTTCGGCCTCCAGCCAAACCCCTCAAGGTTCCAAAATCACCATGCTTTTACTACCACTGCTCTATAAAAAACCCAGGTCACCTCTCAAGGCTCTGCTAAAGGCCACCTGCCCCAGGAAATCTTTCCCAATCTCCCAGCAATACACATGCCTCTCACCTTCACCCTGCTGGAAATAATCAAGCATGAGAGCCACAAGGACCTACCTTCTAACCAGATTCCCACTAACTAGGGGAGTGAGCTTGGACAAGTCACTAAGCTGGAGCCTCATTGTCCAGATAATAAATTTGAACTCCTGGAAAGGATAATGTAAACCACCTAATGGAACCTGGCATATAGTATGCCCAGAGCTCTCGCCCACCACCCCTCTACACCCTAATTAATGATTTGTTGCTAAGTCATCTGTCTTGCCCTTAGGCTGTGTACCCCTGGGGGGCATTTCCTTATGTAGGCTCCACCACCCCTAGTCCTCTGAAGTGAAATCAGCCTCGTAAAACAGCAACAACAGCATCACCTAACACAAACCGAGTGATCAGTGTTTAGTGTGTATGTTTAGATAGTGCTTAATTTCTAGTATGTACAGGTAATACCATTTTTTTTCTTCATCTTAAAGTTCAGGGGTCCATGTGCAGGATCAATGAATCACATTTTTAATATACCCATGCAGAACATACATGCAATAAAATATATACATACATACATGCATCTCAAAATTCTTAGTGTAATTTTAAGCTTTAAAAACAACAAAATTATAAAAGCTACAGACTTAACATCATCTGGAAGTTCAATTATTTAAATTTCTTTTACACTCAGTTGATCAATTTTGAATGCAAAAGTTTTGATTTCACATTTTTCAGTCCCTCTCATTAGAAATGAAAAATGCTAAAATTCCCCAAACAGAATTTGGAGAAATTTCAGAAGTTACGTTCACTTTAGCTACTAGAGGAATGCTTTCATTTTCTTTCTATGGCGAAGTGTTCAACCTGGAGGCAGTAACCGGTGGATGCTAGGCCTGTAGCTCTCCCAACCCTGAGTGCTGTGCAGGTGGCTGGCAGCAGTGGCTGCTGTCAAATTTTGTCTCTTTTGTAAACTGCACCACACAAGAGCAATCTTCTGCCTTGGCTTGCTTCTCACCAACACAGAACTGTTCTCCATGGTATGGAGGAGACATAAAGTATTTCAGGAACTGTACTACCTTCTTACTGCTAACAGTCACAGACAGGTACAACCAATATAAATGAGCTCTTCATCCTGTCCTTTAACCACCCGATTGCAGTGTTAAAACATTCATCTGGTCCTTCCGCCATCCTGTACCTGCAGGATGCTTGTATAGATTACCTCACCTACTCGAATCTGTTAGTTCTGTTATTTCATGTCAGGTGACCTTTAAAAGCTTGAAAATCTGTGTCATGCATTAGCTCTCCTGGGTGAAAGCTGCTTATGTTCCAGTCTGCCAGAAGGATGGTTCTCAGTAAGCTAGGCTATTCTTCAACTGCCATGCTCTCAACAAATTTCAGATACTACTGGAGATTAACAAATGCAAAAAGACTTGCAGATGACTTATAAATTATAAAGTCACTCCAAAAATGCTTTTGTTACCTAAGATTTTCAAACCGTACAGTACTTAATGTTTGGAATAACTCATCAAAAAGGCTGAAATTGTGCTCACTAGAATGATCAATAGCCCGATGAGACAAAAAACAACTCAACAAAAGCTTAATGAATTTATTTCCTATCAGTCTTGTCAGGCTGCATTTTGAATTCTATCCACGGCATGTGATCAAAGTACCCAAACCATAATGTAATCTTATGTACTACATCAAGGATCTAGTCAGCATAATTTTCTGGGATCTGGTGTGAAAGCACACTCCTTTGTGTCTACAATCCTTCCACAGGAAGGGCCTTTCCCCAACGCAATCAATCAATCAATCAATCAATCATCAGTCCAGAAAAGCCTAATTGCTCACCCATCACCAGTTCTGATTATAATTAGTGTTCTATAATCATGGAGCAGGAAGCACAAGATGGGAAAGGCGGGGGGCCACCGAGGTCCTCCGAGGCACTTGGTAATCATGATCAGCCGTTTTATACCAATAGCCTAGAAGCCAAACACACAACTGCTCGCTCTGGTTAAATTCTGTTAAACCAGTACTAATAAGAATGGAAGTACAAAGCTTGAAATAATGATTTCTTATCCTAAAAACAGATTCTGCATAAGCAGAAAAGCAGGGATAAGCAGAGTGAAGTGTTTGAGAGTGAGAAGCATTATGCGGATGGCTAGAAAGAAAACCTCAATCGAGAATGACTCGCAATAGCCTTAAACCTGCTGCTGAAAATGTCCCCTGATGCATATTTATTAGGTCTGTCATCCAAGAGGCTTGTATGCCACAGTATTTCCAGCCATCATTAATAGGCATTAATGGCCACAGCCTTTCAACGCCACTGTGGCGCACTGCAATGCAGCTCTGAGCAGCTGGTGGAATCAGAACAGATGGCCTGCTTCCCTTCAAGGCAGGACTTTCTGCAGGTGACAACATGACTGCTAGGTGACTGACAAAAAGAAAAACAAACAAAAGTTGAAACTGGAATATCTGATGTCAGTAAAGCACATGTTTAGCTTCTCAGGGAAACTTTGACTTGGGCCCTAAAGGTTGGTAGGCTTGTTTACAAAACTGCAGTTGTGCTACAGAAGCAGAGTGCTCCTTCCAAGTCCAGAACATTCACTGAGCCCTGGCCACATCTCCATGTGGGGTGGCAAACTAGGGTGTGTCACAGAAATCCATTTCTCCAAGAGGCTCAGCGAGTACCTAACATGCACCAGAAAGGGAAGCCCAGAATTCCAGGGGGAGTGGAAGTCGGGGTTCCTACCCTCAAGGGGCAATACACTCTGGTGGAATGCAATGGCCACTCTGGGCACATGGCCAGCAGCACAGAGGGCAGAATCATGTTTTTGTCCAGGGATGCTTAACTATCTGCCCTTATATTTGTTTACACTTCTATTTTTCCCTTCAGTAAATTGCTTATATACTTTGCCTCTTAACAGAATACTTGGAATCTTCTGATTGTAAGAGCAGAACCCACTCAAGGTGGCTTAAACAGAAAAAAAGGTAAGTAAAAACCGAAAGAAGTGGGGACTCTCAAAGGACACAGGATTATTGTCTCAGAAAAGCTTTTCCTGATTATTCTGCCTGAAAGGATTCCCACTACCTTATCCCTAGCATTTTACCCTGCCAATTCAACCACCCCTGCCCACCCAATCACTCTCTTCCTCCTTATCCTGCTTTAGTTTCCTCCCAGCAGTCTCTAAAGTTCCATTTTTATCTACTCCTTTGCTTGCTCACCTCTCCCAATAAAAGGTAAGCTCCAAGCAGGCAGGAAGGGAAGCTGTCTGTCTTGTTCGCTGGTGTAGCCCAGGGATGGAAGCAGTGCTGGTCCTCAGTCAGTATCCTGAGTCACTGAATGAATGGTCAGTCACACGAAACTAGGTCCCAGAAGGTACCCGAACCAGGAACTAGAAGCAAGACAGCTGCCCTCTAGCTCACATTCCATTCTCTCTCTGCTTTGTTGGGCTGCAGCCTCAGTTTCCCCTTCCAACTCCACTGTGCCTTCCAACTCCACTCTGCAAAGAGCAGAGGGCTTTCTTCACTCCCATCTCATACTAGGAAAACCCTGCAACAGTCTCCTATGCCCTTAGGGTAAAGTCCAAATCCCTTCCAATACCTTATCAGCCCTTCATGATCCGTCCCCCCATCACCATCCCTCACAATATTTCATTCAATCATTCTTTTCTAGTCATAAAGAGTGTTTCTCTGTTCCTCAAAGTAGCCGCATGTGCTCATCTCTAGGTTGCAGAATGCTCCAAATCTTCTTCAGAAAGCACTCTTTCCCTCTTATCTCCATCCTGGTCATCCCCATCTCATCCTGGCACATGGCTAGGGGACCCTGCTAACACAACCACCATCCCAGCCTTCGGGTCTCCCAGCTAGGCTGTCAGTGCTGCAGCAGCAGGGACCATGACTGTCTTGTTCACCTGCGCATCCCTTAGTGCAATCCACAGCATCTGACAAGTGGCAGATGCTCAAATATTTGGGGAATAAATAAATGAACCATGTATCAGTAATGGTTATTCACAAAGAGGCTGGGACAAAAATAAGAGAGCAGTTCACCAGGAAAAGGAATGTGTCTGCCTTGTCCTAGCTATATTCCTCATGCCTGGAAGAGTAGACAGCCAATAAATATTTGCTGAATGAATACATTCCTGGCTTGCCTGATGTAACTCCACCCCTTTCTCTTCCACTTGAGAAAACATACAGAATGCAAAAGGGTGAAAAATGGCATTATTAACATGACATATCTGAATCATTTGAAAGATCCACACTTTATTACTTGTCATAAATTACTGGCCACATACCCTCAAGACTGATCATCACATATGAGGTAGTTGAGACAGTGGTTGAGAACAGCTGATTTAGACAAAGCTAAGAAATATGAAGCACTTTCTGCTCTTATTATTTTATTTTCCAGAAGATGAAGGTGACAATAAGCTCAGTAAGAACTAATAACTGAATTATTCTAACCTTTACTTTTCTTTTTATAAAATAGATTTCTGCACACCCCAGGAGAAACATTTAATTAAATCAAAAGACACTATAAATTCCTTTTCACAGTTATTTTTCTCCCATACCAATGAGGTCTACCAAGTTGCTGTTGTCTCCATTCAAAAGCCAACCTACAACCCCACATACATACTTTCAGGAAGGCCACACTGCAAGCCCTGCACAGCAGATATAAAACCAGTGCTCCAATGTGACAATATTGGTCTCTCTCAAATATAGCAACGGCTATTTTGTTTTGTTTTGGTCCTTTGTGCATAAGTATTTTATTTTTTCAATAAAATGTTTGGTAAAATTACTGAACCTGAATCAAGCCTGTTTTACTTTCATTTATACACAGCATCCCCAAATATTGATCACAGGATGAAACACAACCAGAAATGAAAAGACCTAATGAAGCTTTCAGTCTTGGTGTGTTAAAGAGAGAAACAAATAAATCTGAGAAAGCCAGACCAGAAACCACACAGCAACAGAGACAGCCACATATTCCAAACAAGGCTAAAGTTAGTAAAGGAAAATATAGCAACTCAAAGCCAGTAACACCATAACCCTTAATAGCCTACAGAATTAGATCCACACAAACAGATCTGAGCTCTTCAGATCACCCCACATGCTGAGTGACAGTAAAGATTTTGTTTTATAAATTTTTTTTTAAGTTCAAAGACCTTTTAGTCTATAAAAGATACTAATGTTTGATGTCTTTGGGCCCAAATTAGAGTGGAGGATGAGAAAAGGAAAAGTGTTAGGGTATATTTGAAGGTTTCTTATTGCCACCAAAGGGTGGAGTCGTCAAGGCAAAGTGCTGAGGTTACAGCAACAACAAAAAGTATATAGAAATTGGGACCTGTTTTTTTTTTTTAAAAAAAAAAAAAAAAGACCATAAACTCTACAAGCTACTATAACCCTCTTTGTCTTACCTGACAGAACACTGCATCGTCCAAAGGAAATGAGGCAGGTACCTACCTCCTTTTGTAGAGCTTAATCAATTTCTACTAAAATACTTCATTTTTGAGTCATATTTATATTTTCATTTGTAGAGGTTCTTACCCTCTTTTTGTGCCAAGAATCCCTTTGGCAGTTTGATGACATGTACTAAGCCCTTCTCAGACTAATGTTTTTAAACATATAAGATAAAATACAAAGGATTACAACTGGAATCAGTTATACTTAATTATCAAAAGTCTTAAATTGCAATACATATGTGCACTTCTGTAATAATGCATTAAACAACAAAATCCAGCAGCAAGTCTTTTTGTTGCCTACACTCATAAGTGAATGAAAATGCTAAACTGCAGTTTGAATATCATGAAAATCAAGACATATTTTTCCCCCATCTAAGTTCAACAACGTCCCAAACTCCATCTGTGGACCCTAGGTTAAGAACCCTTGGTTGAGAGAGCCAATAAAAATACATTTTGTGAAGCATCAAAAGAGAAAAAAAAAAAAAAAGTCTTGCAAAATGCATTATCCATTCAACTGTGAGGTGAGAGGAACTGAGAGTAAGCAATATTTTTCCAAAAACCACGATGGGCCATTAGTCAGCAAGAGAGCCACATGCTTCAAACTGAATCCAGAAAGGATGCTTTGAGGAACTGACAGCGCTGCTGGAATCTGTCTTAAAGTGGGGAAAGGGTAGAGTGGGGGAGTACAGCCACCCAGCTCAACCCAGATCAACTATGACCTTGAACCTCTCTTGTTCTGGGAGTCTGTGTCCTCAAGAATAAAGTATAAGGGCTAAACATATACCATGACCATTAGGCCCCCTTCCAGTCCTAATTTTTTTTATTATACTTTAAGTCTGGGATACATGTGCAGAATGTGCAGGTTTGTTACATAGGTACATACGTGCCATGGTGGTTTGCTGCACCCATCAACCCATCATCTACATTAGGTATTTCTCCTAATGCTATCCAGTCCTAAATTTTTATCATGAGATCATCTCCTCTTTATGCTGGTTATTTCAGCCTATTTAGCTACATTTCAAAACATCACTGTCTTTCTTAAACTTGGAACATAAAGTTTTACCCAATTTAAATGCTCTCATGGGTAATCTAACACCAATGAGTCAAATAGATGTATATCATTACAACTTTTTTAAACATTCTGTTTTTATGCACATCTTCATAAAAAACAACCACAACATTGGTCTTTTCTGCTATTAAAACAACTGTCAGGAAACTTAGAATATGGAACTAAATATTTTCCACATTTGCGTCAACGAACAGAATTACTGAGCACAGACCAAGAAGGGCTCTTGAAGTCTACCTAATCCAATCATATTTTGTAAATTGATAAAGAAACAGAGAGGAGAAGGAGGAACTAAGCCAAAGTCACAGAGCCAGTCAGCAAGAGAGCAGGGCTTATCCAGGTCACCCACCTGTAAATGCACGTTCTTCCCACTATACCAAACTGCCTCTCAAATCCTGAGCCACTTCCCTAATCTTAAAACGTCAGTAAGTTTAAAATTATAGCAAAAAGACCTGCTGGTTAGACCACTCATTTTTCTCTGCCTTCAGTTAAGTAGTGGACACAACAAAGAGTTGCGGCTATGATACACGAACTGACTGGAATCATGAAATAATTAAATTCCACTAATCTGCCCAGAAAGTGATGAGCTCACTAAAATCCTAGCTATGTGGAATCTCTTAATAACACTGTGTAATACACGAAAAGATACAGAAGTATTTATATACGGATACAGACATCTATCAGCTCTTCACTCTGCTCTCCAGGATTTCCTAGTAATGTTTTACTATGACATTCAAAAGTGAGCAAAAAGGACAGTCACATAACCATTAAAAAAAAAAAAGCACTGAATTTGACAAGCAAAGCTTCTATCAATATCAAATATTAGGCATTGTTAGCGCTCAGGAATCATCTCATTATTCAGAAAATCTGCTTGAAATTTTCTGTTTTCCAATATTTATGCCCCAGAGGACATAAAGATATCATAAAGATGATATGAATTATATGTGAATATTATTGTTGTTTTAAGATGAAGTACACTGTCTCAAATCCTAAGGGTGGAATATGAATAAGGTTCTTTTTAAAAATCTGCCTACCTAGTCACTCTTTCACCTGCACTCTTCAATGTGTTCAACATTGGTAAACAGTCAGAAACCTACTCTCAAAAAAAGAAAAACACCACAATCCAAGTATTCAAAAACCAGACTAGCATCCTCTACTCACATTTCACCTCCTCAGAGAGAACTTCCCTCACCTTCCAGCCGAAGAAAGCAATACCCACCTAAGCAGTCACCCTCCAAGTTTATCAACTCCTTTTTAGAACTTGGCTGCACCTGAAATTGTCACTTATTACTCCTCTATTTGCATGTTTCTTTCTGTTTATGCCTGTCACTCCACTCTAAAAGGAAAGTTCCCTGTTCTCACTGCATCAACAGTGCCTAAACAGCACAGGCACAGAGTAGGTACACAACGGTTGAGTGTCTCGCTCACTAAGTGCCAACTATGTCATACTTTGGTCTCCTGGAAAAGCATTAGCAAAAGGCAGACCATATGCAACTGCAACGTTATATCCACAGGCTCCTGTGGAGTGAGACTATGATACTAGGACAATCCAGCGTTTCAATCCTTTCCGTGGCTTCGGAATGCCCTGCACTTCCAGCTATGAACACAAAACCTCTCCAGGCCCACTCGCTGCTTTTCTGAAACATCTCAACAATGATTTCCTCAAAAGGAAATAATGAAATAAAGTCCTGGCATACGTTAATCTTCCGCGTCAAGTTCACAGTGTTAAACACACTTTGAAGCCAGCCATACAAACAAAACCAAACTCCACAAAATTAGGTTGGGCTGAAGTTACATTACATAAGACAGACTGAACTGTGGCTTTTCTCCTGTCATTCCTCCCGCCTTCCTGTGAACCCTGATATTTGTCTTTGAAGTGCAATTAAGATGTAGGTGAGAAAAACACTTATCTGCAAACAGCTTCAAAATAGGTAATGAGATTTCCAATACCACCCCCACTTAATGCACTAGCAACAAAGTCAGGAAGACTGGGAAGCTTTGAGTTGTGCGGTGTCTGGAAGCATCCCCCAAAAACTCCTCTCTTTAAAATTATTTTTAAGTCAGCACTTACTTCAAGGCACTCACTTATCAAAACACGTTTTGCAAAGTTCCCTGAGTCTTCCCACAGCCATGACTCCCCATATGTGTGCTAAGCCTACCTATCAGCGCCAAGGATGTTCTGAATACAGGTCTTTCAACTCAGGACAAAAGCGCGGGTTCCCAGGAGTGACATATCCAAAGGAAAAAATAATCCTTTCTTCAACACTAAACCCAAGTTGTTCCTTCCCCCCAGTTTCCTGCACTTCCCCCCTCCCCCTCCCCTTTCACTGCCCACTATATCCAGCTTTAAGCCCGCGAAGCCTCTCTCCTGGCTTATTAAGGGTAAACAATAGAAATGTCACAAGGAAACTCAGGAAGTAGATGAAGTCTCTAATTGCTGCCGTTTAACGATTGTACATAATTACTATCTTCAAAATGCGGCTTTCACCAGCAGAGAGAGAGCCGAGGCGGGCGAGGCTGGCGAGCTCCCCACCGCCGGGAGGGCATCAGCGAGGCCGGGACCGGGGGGATGCGGCCCGCGCCCCGGTGCCAGGCCCCGAGCAGCCGCATCCTGCTCCTTCCCTGCAGAGCACTCCAAGCGGGGAGAAGCGGAGGGCCGGCCGGCCCGGGTCACACACAGTTCACTGCCCTCGGGCTGCGGCGGCCCGAGGCGGTCATCGGAACAATTTGCAAAGCGCAGCCGGGGATCCCACAGCCCGCGGCGGCCCGAGCTCACGGCGCCGCGCTCGGAGTTCGGGGGCGCGGGAACCACTGTCCGCGCGGGAGGTGGGAAGACGGGGCTCCGGGCCGGCCGGCCTCTCAGCTTCGGGAAGTGACCCTGCGAAGTGCCCGCGACGGCGGCGCCTCACACGGAGTCCCTGCCCGCCCTCTCCGGCCCGGACGCGGCGCGCGGGAAGTGGAGCCCCTGCCCCCGCCCCCACGATACGGCCGCGGACCCGGTGCCCCGCGCTGCCCCCGCTGGGTCGCCCGAGTCCTGGCCGCCACTTCCTCCGCCGCGTTCTCCGCGCGGACAGCGCAGCGCAGCCCGGCGCCCGCCGCAGCACCCCGAGCGCGCGCCGATGGGGGTCATCCCGCCCCGCGCCGCCGTCCGGGCCCTGAGAGCCTCTCCTGCCGCCCCGAGCGCCCCGGCGGTCCCCAAAAAGCGCCGAGCCACCCCGCCAGCCCCGCTCGAGGATGCGGGCGCTCCCCGCCCGCGCCGCTGCCCGGGACCAGGGACCCCAGGACTCACCCGAGCACCACCAGCTCCCCGTATTTCACTGGCTCCTTATTGGGGGCGCAGTGTTCCTCCTGGCCAGGGGAAAACATGGAGCTCCGCTCGGCCGCCGACGCCGCCGCCTCCGCCGCGATCCCCGCCGAGTCCGCGCCGCCGCTACAATCCCATCCCGAGAACGGGGTGAGCGCGCCGGGGAAGGGCACGGCGGCGAAGGGGGCGCGGGGCGGCCAGTCCCGCTGCTGCTCCGTCGTGGCTGCGCGGCTGCTCCGCCTGACTCCCCGGAGCTCCGCGCGCCGCGGCCGCCCCGAGTCAGAGCCGGCAACAAATGGGACCCGGCAGCAGGGGGACCTGCCTGCGCTGAGCGCCGCCGCCGAAGCCCCGCGGGAGGGAGGAAAGGAGGAGGGAGCGGGCGCACGAGAGGCGGGGGCCGCGCGGGGGAGGCGGGGGCCAGCGCGCGGGCAGGTGGGAGCCGCCCCGCCCCACGCAGAGCCAGGCGCCCGCCCCCGGCCCGCGGGGCGCCCCCTCCCCCGGCGTGTTGGGCCGCCCGCGCCCACTCCCCGCCCCCCTCAGCCAGGCGGAGGCTCGGCCCCTGTGTTATGTAAACATAGAGTAAAAGGGAAAGGAAGTTCTTAAAGGAGCAGCTCTATTTTTTTTCCTCACTTCCTTCCCCAAACTTAGAGCACGGGGTCTTCAGCTCTTCAGCCGCGAAGGCCCGCGGGAGATCCTGGAAACGAGCGGCCGCGGTTCCCAAGCCCACGTTTTCCTGGCTGGAGTTCGATGGGATTAACTTCCTCTCCGAGTAGAATAGCGCTCTCTGGATGTCACTGTGTCCCGGCTTCCATCTAGAGGTGTCGCACACACCCACTTGGGTGCCTCCCCTTCCAAAACCAAGCAGAAAGGCGTCTAGAAAATTAGAAGGTTTTGCCAGTTGGTGCTGGAGTAGAGGACGTTTCGAAGGCGCTTGGAGCACCCCACCGTTGCACTGGATGTAGCTACCCCGGCTTGTGGTCAACAGAGCTCCACCTGGCTTTTGAGGGGTGGCGGGGGGATGGGGGAAGTGTTGTTTTTTAATCCATACTTTATCCACTTTTCCTGTGCCTTCTTTCCATCCCCTAATACATATAAGGGGAAATTACCTGGGTGGATTTTTTAGTGAACGTAAATGTTCCTTTATGACCATGATTTAATCAATGCACTGTTTGCTTTCTATTCTTTTTAAACTAGTTATCGCTATGGCTTTAAAATATTGTAGACTGTGATAGTTTTACTGACTGCTGTTTTTCATCATACAGGATTTTATTGTTCTAACATTTATTAAGCACTCATAATGTGCTAGAAACTCTACATATTATTGCGAGTCATTGCCTTTCAACACTGTTAAATATTTAAAGAAATAAACACTGCAAAAGCTACCCTGTGTATAGTGACTGGTTGGCTATGACCCGAAGCAAAGGGCTAGAAAAAATAATAATTGCATCTGTAACCTTCCATTCCGCTGTGCTGCACCCCTTGTGTAACATTCTCTGACAGGTTATTACGGTAGTGACATGATGTTTCTGGTAATCTTACTTCAGTTAGGCATTGATTTTTTTTAATTGAGGTTTTAGAAATAAATTATTCCAAAGTAACTAAAGCCACACCATTGGTAAGCCAAAAATAAACTATTTCAGCTAACTATAGAAATTCTGTATTTCAAATGAATATTAGTTATTCTGCATATATTACATATTCTCTATATTTTTTATATGTAATAAAAAATCTGTTACAGTTTTAACCAGCACTCCTTCACTAAAGGGATAAATCATGTCTCCTCCCCAGTGTTGATGTAAATTTCTTTCAGATTTCTGCTGGATTAATGTTGTCTTCATGTACTCTGTGCATCTACTTACCACATAGATTGTATGACTATCAAAGATCTGTCAGAATCATTCTGCAGTTGCGCAGTCCCGATTACGATGGTGCCTGCCTCTGTCACCCTAGCTTCTCTAGGCCTGCTCTATTGCTGCTCCTGCTCTCTAGGCTACCATTACCTCCTTCCTTCTCTCTGGGCCTGCTGTGCCTGTGTGCATTGCATTGCATTGCATTACACTGTTCTGGCTGCATTTCCTCCTTGCTGTGCTTCGCATCTGCTCTTAGGAAGATAGAAAGAAATATGTATTAACCTCCTACTAAGTTCCCAGCACTAGGCTGAGAGTTTCCCATAGGATATCTCAGTCTTCCAAGGTTCCTCAGTCTAGCTATCTGCCTGTGGCACCCCTGACTTCCAGAGGGACATGTCTCTCTACTCTCCCAACATGTCTTTGAGAATGTTTATAGTACTTAATCAGGTCTGTCTTTATCAAACTGACTTACAGGAAGTGTTGTTGTGAATGAGTTTTTGTGTCAATGGAGGCTTTTTATCCTAGGCAGCTCAAGGCTGGATCAGCTCTGTGAATCACTCTGAGCCCTGAAAGCTTCTGACTGGTAAGAGCAATTCTATTGATCGCAGTCAAGAATACATACAGGGACCAGGCATGGAAATCCAAATGAGCAAATGGGCTGAGTGAGGACTGTGGCACATGGGTAAGGTCTGTGCCGTCTACAGGGCTTATCTGTCACTCATCTCTAGCTGATTGTTGCCATGTGACAATGACAGTTCACTCTTACTAGATTTAATTTTTCTAAAAGCCTCCAATCCTGATTACACCAAACCTCTCAATTTTTAACTGTTGGCAACTCATTCACACTTTCAATTTTCTTGAAACACAGCATGAGCCCATCAAAACTATGTCTGTTTTTCTAGACTCTATGTACCCAATGTCCCCACAGTTGCTTTCTCTGATTTCAAGGAAACAGACATGAGTAAAGGTAAAAACACTTCTCAAATGGTATCAAATGGTAGGGCTGGGGGGATGGCAGAGTGGTGAGGGGTGTTAACTTGATTTTCTCAGAGCGTTGATGGCTTGTGTTCCTAAAGAAGCCGGCGTGTGACTTTCTCTGTGCATCTCTTATCAGAGTTATTTGCTCACAACTTAAACCAATTAGGACATGACCCCATCATCCCCAGTTAATATTAAGAATCTGATTGTAGCATGGATTTATCCCCTCTTGAATGTAATTGTTTTAGTGAGTTGCTCCAGGCTGGTGGGACAATCTGGCTGTGCCATCTGCCAACCCACTAAGAGCCAGGGTGGGCTTGGCTGACTTGATTGCCAGGGCAGACCCTTCCCTGCTCTCTCTGCTTGCCATTCCATTTATGTCCCTCACCCCAGACCACTCTCTTGAAGAGGATGACCCACCCACAGCATCCCAGAGGGAGTCTGTGCTATTTCTTGGGCTACCAGAGGCCATATGCTTACTATACAAATAAATAATGTAAGGCTTTGTCTTGACTTTTCCCCCATTATGTCTTCCTGTTTTGTTAAAATCAAAAGATTTAGTGAAAAAGTGTATGTTTGTTTTAAACATACCTAAAGTCAGTCAAATACCTTTCAGTATTTCTAGAATGAAGCATCTAATTTTTGGTCATTCTACGTTCTACCTTATATGTCTATGTTTGGAAAGACTAAAGAGCAAGTAGTCACTTTCAAAAATATGTTTGGACAAACTGAGCAGGATACAGTATATTTTTTCATGGAACTTTGGATTACATTTCATTTTTAAACTGTTATCTTTTTGTAGTTTTCTGATTGAGAGTAACATAAGCTCTTTGTCAAAAGTTTTAGAAATATGAAAAAAGGATTTAAAAAATTGTCTTAAATCATCTATAATCTCATTACCCGGAAAAAAAACCCTATTTGTCATTTTTGTGTATTTCCTTCATTTTTTATTTTTAATTTTTTGACATATGTATAATCACCCTCTCTAAAGTGTATCCTGCCTTTTTAATTTAATATTATATTGTCAGAAGTTTTCTCTTGTAACTAAAACTTCAAAAATATTTTTGTTGTTTCATTATAAGTATCAATATTTATTAACCATTCCCCTCCTATGGAATATGTAGAAGGCTTCTAATTTTTGCTCTTATAAATAATAAACATGTTTATATTTGTTATTACTTCATGAAGACATATTTCTATAGGTAAAATTGTTATATTAAAGGGTACAAATATTTTTAAGACCCTTTCATGCATATTTCCAAACCATTTTTCAGAAGGTTGTAACTGCCAGTTTATACTGTAACTAGCAGTATGTCAGAGGCTGCCTCAGGAAACTCCCACCAGCATTTTAAAATCCTTACTAATTTAATGGGTGATAATTTTTTATTTGCATTTTCATGATTTGCTATTGTAAGATACATTGACTTTTTCCTATTGTGGGAAAATAAAACCCACATAACATGAGACCTACCCCCTTAACAGATTATTAAGTGCACAGTACAGCTTGTTAATTATAAGAACATTGTTCTACAGCATATCTCTAGAACCTTTTCATCTTACGTGACTGAATCTTTATACCCATTGAACAGCAACTCACCATTTCTCCTTCTCCTTGCCCCTGGCAACCACCATTCTACTTTCTGCTTTAATGAAGTTTGATTTTTTGAGATACTTCGTATAGGTAAATCATGTAGTCATTTGTCCTTCCATGACTAGTTTATTTTACATAGCATAATGGCCTCCAGATTTACCCATATGATAGCATATGACAGGATTTCCTTCTTTTAATGGCTGAATAATATTTCATTGTAAGTATATACATTTTCCTTATCCATTAATCTGTTAATAGACATTTAGATTGGCTCTTGTAAATAATGCTTCAATGAACATGAGAGTACAAACATCTCTGAGTTCCCGATTTTAACAGTTTTGGATAAAAACATTGAATTAGAAGGGCTGGATGATATGTTAGCTCTATTTTTAATTTTTTTAGGAACCCCTATACTGTTATCCATAGCAGCCACACCATTTTACATTCCCATCTACAATACACAAAGATTCAAATTTCTCCATATGCTTGCCAACGCTTGTTATTTTCTGCTTTGTTTTGTTATAGTGGCCATCCTAATAGATATGAGATGATATTTCATTGTGATTTTGATTTGCATTTCCTGATGATTAGTGACACTGAATATCTTTTGCTGTATCTGTTGGCAATTTCTATATCTTCTTTAATGAAGTGTCTATTTAAGTTCTTTGCCCATGTTTTCATTGGGTCATTTGTGTTTTTGTTTGTTTTGCTATTGAGTTGTAGGAGTTTCTTATGTATTTTGGGTAGTAACCTCTTATCAGATATATGTCTTGCAAATATTTTCTCCCATTCCATACCTATGTTTGGTATGCTTTTTCCCCTCTCTCGCTGGTTTCCTTTGTTGTACAGAAGCTTTTTAGTTTTATGCAGTCCCACTTGGCTATTTTTGCTTTTATTGACTGTGCTTTTGGTGTCATATTAAGGAATCATTGCCAAGACCAGTGCATGAAGACTTTCCCCTATGTTTTCTTCTCAGAGATTTATATTTTAGGTTTTATGTTCAAGTCTTTAATCTATTGAGTTTATTTCTGTGTATGGTATAAAACAGGGGTCCAATTTTATTCTTTTTTATGTGGATCTTCAGTTTTCCCAATACCATTTGTTGAAGAGACTATCCTTTCCCCATTTTGTAATTTTGGCACTCTTGTGGAAGATCAGTTGACCATATATGAATGGGTTTATTTCTGGGCTCTCTGTTTTGTTCCATTGATCTACATGTCTGTCTTTATGCCAGTACCATATTGTTTTGGTTACTGTAGCTTTGAATATGTTTTGAAATCAGGAAGTGTGAGGCCTCCAGATTTCTTTTTCTTTCTCAAGATTGTTTTAACTTCTCCTTTGTGGTTCTATATCAATTTTGGATTCAGTTTTTCTACTTCTGTAAAAATTGCCATTGAGATTTTGATAGAGATTGCATTGAATATGTAGCTTTGGTTAGTATGTACATGTTAACAATATTAAGTCTTCCAATCCATGAACATCGGATATTTTTCCATTTATTTATGTATCTTCAATTCCGTTCAGCAATGTTTTGTGGTTTTTAGTGTAGAATTCTTTTACCTCCTTGGTTCATTCCTAAGTATTTTATCCTTTTTGATGCTATTGTAAATGGGATTGTTTTTCTATTTTCTTTTTTGGATTGTTTGTTGTTAGTGTAGAGAAATGCAAATGATTTTTGTATGTTGATTTTTGTGTCTTGCAACTTTACTGAATTCATTTATTAGTTGTAACAGCTATTTTCTGAAGTCTTTAGGGTTTGCCATGTATGAAATCATGTTACCTGAGAACAGAGCTAATTTATTAACAGAGACCTTTTATTTCTTTTTCTTGCCTAAATGTTCTGGCTGAGAGTTTCAGTACTGTGTTAAATAGAAATAGCGAGAGTGGGCATCCTTGCCTTGTTTATGACCTTAGAGGAAAAGCTTGTAGTTTTTCATCATTGAGTATTATGTTAGCTATGGACTTTCCATATGCTGCCTTTAATATGTTAAGAGAATTTCCTTTTATTCCTGTTTTGTTGAGTGTATTTACTATGAAAAGGTGCTGAATTTTTTCAAATGCTTGTTCTGTATCTATTAAAATGATCATGTGATTTTTTAAAATGCTTGTTCTGTATCTGTTAAGATGATCATGTGATTTTCATCCTTCTGTTAATATCACATTGACTGATTTTCATATGTTGAACCATCCTTGCATCTCAGGGACAAATCATACTTCATCACACACCACTGCACTCCAGCCTGGGTGACAAAGTGAGACCCTGTCTCAAAAAACAAAGAAAAAAAAAGAAAAGGAAAGGAAAAAAAGAGAGAGAGAGAGAGTTGGGAGGGAAGGAGGTGCCACACACTTTTTTTTCTTTTTTTTTCTTTTTTTCTTTTTCTTTTTTGTTTTTTTGAGATGGAGTCTCGCTCTGTCTCCCAGGCTAGAGTGCAGTGGCGCAATCTCAGCTCACTGCAACCTCCACCTCCCAGGTTCAAGAGATTTTCCTGCCTCCGCCTCCTGAGTAGCTGGGACTACAGGCACCCACCACTGTGCCCAACTAATTTTTATATTTTTAGTAGAGACGGGGTTTCACCATGTTGGCCAGGCTGTTCTCGAACTCCTGACCTCAGTGATCCACCTGCCTCGGCCTCCCAAAGTGCTGGGATTACAGGCATGAGCCACTGCGCCCAGCCGAGGTGCCACACACTTTTAAATGAGCAGATCTCACGAGAATTCACTTTCAGGAAGACAGCACCAAGCCATGAGGGCTCTGCCCCCATGATCCAAACACCTCCCCCCAGGTCCCACCCTCAGCATTGGGGATTACAATTCAACACGAGATTTGGGCCGGGACAAATAGCCAGACTATCTCATAGGGTACACGCTGGCCTCACAAAATGAGTTTGCAAATGTTCCTTTGTCTTCAATTGTTTTTGGAAGGGTTTGAGAAGAACTGCCATTAGTTATTTTTTAAATGTTTGCAAGAATTCACATGTGGAGCTATCTGATCCTGGACTTTTCTTTGCTGGGAGTTTTTTGATTACCAGTTCTATCTCCTTACTAGTGACAGGTCTGTTCAGATTTTCTTTCTTCATGATTCAGTCTTGGTAGGTTACATTGCTAGAAATGTATCTATTTCTTCTAGGTTACCCACTTTGTTGATGTATAATTGTTCATAGTTGTCCCTTATAATCCTCTTTATTTCTGTAAAACCAGTTGCAATGTCTCCTCTTTCATTTCTGATTTTATCTGAATGTTTTTTCATTTGTTCTTTTCAAAAAACCAACTCTTAGTTTTGATTTTTTTTCTGTTGTTTTCCTATTCTCTGTTTCATTTATTTCTGTTCTGACTTAATTGCTTTCTTCCTCTTCCCAAGTTTGGGCTTAGTATGTTTTTATTTTTCTAATTCCTTGAGGTATAGAATCAGGTTGCTTATTTGAGATCTGAGATACTTTTTTTTTTTTTTTTTTTTTTTTTGAGACAGGGTCTCATTCTGTTACCCAGACTGGACTGCAGTGGCACAATCTTGGCTCACTGCAACTTCCGTCTCCCAGGCTCAAGCAATCCTCCCACCTCAGCCTCCTGAGTAGCTAGGACTATAGGTCTGTGCCCCCACACCCGACTAATTTTTTTATAGAGACAGGGTTTCACCATGTTGACCAGGCTGGTCTCCAACTCCTGAGCTCAAGAGATCCACCCACCTAGTGAATCCTCCCAAAGTGCTGGGTCTACAGGTATGACCCACCGCACCCGGCCCCTTCTTCTTTTTTAATGTAGGTATGTATTGCTATAAACTTCCCTCCTAGTACTGCGTTTGCTAAATCCCATAAGTTTTATTATGATAGTTTTCATTTCTGTTTGTCTCAAACTATTTTCTAATTTCCCTTATTTCTTCTTGACCAATTGGTTGTTCCAGAGCATGTTGTTTAATTTCCACATATTTGAATTTTCCAACTTGCCTTCTGCTACTGACTTCTAGTTTCATCCCAATGTGGTCCAAAAAGATACTTGGTATTATTTCAGTCTTCTTAAATGTGTTAAGAGTTATTTTGTGACCTAACAGGTGATTGATCCTGAAGAATGTTCTGTGTATCCTTGAAAAGAATGTGTATTCTGCTGCTGTTGGGTGGATGCATTTACTTTTTTTTTTTTTTTTTTTGAGATGGAGTCTCATTCTTTCACCCAGGCTGGAGTACAGTGGCACAATCTCGGCTCACTGCAACCTCTGCCTCCCAGTTTCAAGTGATTCTCTGGCCTCAGCCTCCCAAGTAGCTGGGATTACAAGCACACACCATCACGCCTGGCTAATTTTTGTATTTTTAATAGAGACAGAGTTTCACTATGTTGGCCAGGCTGGTCTTGAACTCCTGACCTCAGGTGAGCCGCCCACCTCAGCCTTCCAAAGTGCTAGGATTACAGGCATGAGCCACCACATCCGGCCTGCATTCACCTTTTAAGACAAAAATGGTTGAGCTCATAGTTAATAAAATCTTGGATTTTTGTCAGATGAATTGATTTAAGAAGGGTCTACCTTATCAGAACCTGTGCAACTAAATTACTGAATCTAAGTGAAATATTAAATATTTATTTCTATCTTATTTCCAATTTGTTAGTTTCAGACAATTCAATGAATTTTTTCTCATTCTGCTAAAGAGCTTTTAATTATTTCAATAAGTAGTACATATAGATGGTAAGCAATGACAATAATACTGAAGGGTAAAAAATGTCTTAAACCTACTATTCTCCTCCCTAGTGGAAACCACCATTCCCAGTTTCTTGTGTATTTTTCCAGCATTATCCTCTGTGTATGGATATGATTGTGCAAATAATATTTAAGAAAATATACAGAAATGGCAGCACACTATATATACTACTCTGCTAACTTTTTTCACTTAACACAGAGACTAGGAAAAGACTCTTAAAGGAGGCCTTTGAGCAGATGAATGAATGACGACAGAGTCACCTGTGCAAGATCTGAAAGAACAGTGATATTCCATACAGAAGGTACAGCAAGTACAAATGCCCTAAGATGGGAATGAGCTTGGCATATATTAGGAACAGAAAGAAAACCATGCTACTGGAGCTTACTGAATGAGCAGGAAAGTCATATAAGAAAAGTTGAAGACGTAGATAGGAGTCAGATTATACTGGGCTTTTGGGTAGTGATGGGAAAATGTGATTTGTTTCTCTTCGATATTGGAATTCTCTGGCGATTTGGGAATAGTTGTTGAAACAATAAAAAATAAAATCATCTAACAATTTTACCTACGTACATATCATGAGAGACCATAAAATGCTTGGCTGAAATCAAGATACGCATTTTAAAAGCTGCATAAGAAGTGATTTCTTAATAAAGGGGTTCATTTTTACACTCTTAGCCAAAGGCCAGAATTATTGCGAACAAAGAGACAAACTTGTAACAGTGAGATGGTCCGGAAATAGGGCCTCCCTACACTTGTTTAATAACGAGACAGGGACTCAAGTAAGAGGTTAACCTGAAGCCTGAGAAAGGGATTCTAATAGAGTGGAGAGAGGCCTGGTATAGGAGTCAGAGACCTCCGTTCGACATTACTAAATTTCCTTTTGCCTGCCTCAGTTTTCCCATTAACACTTCCTGGCTATGTATCTCACAACGTTTTTCAGAAAATCAAATGAGGTAATGCATGTGATGGTTATTTGCATACTGCATAGTATTAAAAATGTGTACAGTATTATTATTTTTGAATAAAACTACAGGAAGAATATTGTGTGAGGAAGAATGTAGAACTATTAAATAACACATCAGTAAATATGTGTTGAAAGCTTCCTGTACTTCGTAGGTTCAGCCCTGTAATAATAAGCCAATGTGATAAATATTTATTTAGTATCTATTATTTTGAAGGCCTGGTGATAGATACAGCAAGTGATAAAGCAGCAAGTAAGACAGCAGGAAACCAGAATTCCCAGTGGTCACACTTTGGAGGTAAAATCCCGATCCCAGAATGAGGGACAGTGCAAAGCTATGCAACGGGGAGGGTGTGGAAATCTGGCTGGTAAAGTCCATATAATCTGTAGCTTTCCTGCTAGTTGTGAAATGTTCTAGTTGTGACAACTAGAATCTCAGAACTGAAATAAGAAATTTATCCAAATGAGAATGCTTTCTAAACTATAGAGTACTATACAGTAGCATGATTGTGAGAGAATACTAAAAGATCAGCTTATGTCAGGAAGCTGCCTCTAAAATTTTGATCTAATGTTTCAATCATCTTCAACTAGCCCGTGAGTATCCATTTGACCTTAACTTGGGTGCAATAAAAGCACTCATTTTATTCTTACCATTTTATTATCTTTTAAATGCCGCCATTATCATTGCACATGTGAAGCGATCAGGTGTGTTTAGCTGCAAAATAAACACATGAAGCAGAGCCACCTAATCTCCATTACCACGTGCTAGTTCACATGAAAAATCCAAGGGCACGTAGACTAACACAGCTCTGCCCAGATGGAACTGACCCCCACAGTCAACCATTAAGGTAGGAACGGGCACCAGCTAAGAGGCAAAAGTTGTAACTATTCCCTTAAGATAAATAATAAGATAAAATGACATTTGTCATTTATTTCAAAAGCATTAAAGCCAAGGTTGCAGCTTAATCATAGTAATGGGAGAATTAAACACTTTAAGACCCACAAAATCAAAACTGTTGATTTACAAAACATTCACCCGCCTGGTAAATGTAAGTTCCTATTAACCTTTTTCTTTGCTCAGTCACTGGTCAATTACACAAAGAGATCTTCCCTCTTGTGTTCAGTTCTTGTGTTATGATTGGCTAACGTCAATATGCCAGAAAGATCCGCTGTTGACCAAAAGCAAGCCACAAATACACAACAGAAAAGTCAAAAATCTTAACTAAGCTCCAACACTTAACATTTAAAGAAATATTCATTTATGAGAGAAAAGAACCAAATTTATTTCTTCTATGAAATGAACATTTTATTAAATGTGTCCTCTTCTACGTCTAGACCAATAGATGCTACAAGCTAGCTTTTTTTTTTTTTTAGTCTTAAAAATTAAATCCCTTGCCCTCTCACTCCTCTAGGCATTTTAAAATTTATAATCTTTCTGGCAATCATCTTTTGTAATAAAAAGTATGGATATTAAGTTGAAATGTCTAGAGTTCTAAGCATACATTTTCATTCACAATTAGAGATGTTATTAAGCGGCTTTTGAGGATAATGATTGTATCAGTTATCTATTACTGAAAAACAAAATACTTTTGGGGTGGTTTGTAACTCAGTCATAGATTAAATAAGATAAACTACACTATCCCTTTATTTAACATAGTCTTTTTTTTTTTTTTGGAGACAGTCTCACTCGGTCACCCAGACTAGAATTCAATGGAGTGATCTCAGCTCACTGCAACCTCCACCTCCCGAGTTCAAGTGATTCTCCTGCCTCAGCCTCCCAAGTAGCTGGGATTACAGGTGCACAGCACCACCGCTGGCTAATTTTTGTATTTTCAGTAGAGATGAGCTTTCACCATGTTGGCCAGGTTGGTCTGACCTTCTGATCTCAGGCTATCCACCCGCCTCGGCCTCCCCGAGTGCTGGGATTACAGGCATGAGCCACCACACCCGACCTATTTAATATAGTCTTATTAAGCATTTTTGGTTGCAAGTATCAGAAACCCATTTAACCTATCTTAAAGATGAGGAATTTGTAATAAGTTTATGTAGGTAGTTTATGGAAAACAAGGGCAGGAAGTGCAATTGAGCTTCATCAAGGACAGAACCAGAAAATGGAAAATCTGACCAAGAACTAAGGTAGTTGATCTCTGTTTTCCTCTGAGACTGCATGGATTCTGTTTGTGTCTTTCTTTTCTTCCTCTTTTTCTTCTTTCTGTGTTTTCACTTTTATCTTCTCTCTGTGCAGTCATCTTTGTTTCTTTATGCAGCTGTCAGAGGGGAGCCACCCTATAGCTCCCGCAGTTGCATGTCCTTAGCTCATGTAACTAACAAAAACTGCTTAGCCACTCGCAATCCCAATTCCAGTTCTAAAGGCAAAGAATTTGATTGGCTTACCTTGGGCCAGGAGACAAGTCCTGGTCCCATCAGCTAAGGCTAAGGGTCAGTCAGGGGCATGAAGTTCAAACACAGCTACTATGGGAGCAATTTTTAGAGAAAAAAGGATGTGGGCTAGGAAACATCTTGAAACTGTCTACTACAACTATCATTCCAATGGAGAGAAAGTGGGAAAAATGGAGTGTAAACAAAAAATGTTATAGAGCTATATTTAGCACTATGTGTGGGATAAAAATGGGAGAGCATAGCCAAAGACACATTAATGGAAGTAAAGAATGGTGAAGGATTAGATCAAGAAGATTGAAATATAGGAGAGTAATTTGAATTGAAAGGAGAGAGGTCTTGTTGAAGATTTTTGAGATGGAAGGTGATGATGTCAAAACAACAGGAACAAAATCGACATTCATGCATTTAAAATAATTATTCAGTGAGTGTCTACTCTGTGCCAGGCCTAGTGCTAGGCTCTGGGATTAGTTTAGTCATATACTCTAGAGCCTCTGAAGGGTCTTCACTGCCTGGAGGGCTGCTAAGGGACTCTACTCCTGGGTGCTATTGAGGGAGAATGGCAACAGAGTCAGAACAATTCAGTGACCACAAAAACGCAAACCAGAGAGGACATCACCTTGAGTGTAAATTTCACTTTTTATTCTCTAGTTTTCTCCACCGGTAATTGATAATAAAGTATGTGTAACGTTATACTTCGTTCCCAGTGGCATGAGAAATGCAAATCTTGGTTTTATTGCAGAATGTTATAAAAGAACCAGTGTCAAACAGGAACTTATGTTCCTTTTAACTTTGCAGCTCATCACCATAGAGCCTTCAACAAGTCTTCAGTTCTCTGTGCCTTATTCTTGAAGTTCAGTAGGTAATACTGACTGAATGTTTATTATGTACCAGGTGCTATCATACAGACTTTACACAAATAATATATCTAATCCTCACAAGAACTGAATGAGGTAGGCCATATTAGCATCACATCCTCATTACCTAGATAAAGAAATTGAAGCATAGAGAATTTAAGTGCCTTGTTCAGAGCTCTACAGCTAGGAAGTGGTAGGAGCTGGGCTTTAGACTCAAAATACCTGGTTCCAGATCCACACCTTTTAACAATATGCTATGATGTTAATTACTTTTTAAAATTTTACTTTACACCTATTGGTGATATTATCTTAATGTCCTTTTATATGCCTATCATGCACATCAGTTTGTGTCACACATGCACTTCTAGCATGGAGGACCATTTAGCTAACTAGATGGACCTTTCTGTCCCAAAGTAACTAAAAGCAAGGGCCAGAGATACCTATTCACAAGGTATTATAAACAGAGGAATCACAGACTGTGCTAGTCAACCCTCCAGTAAGAGCTCCAGGCTCCTTTTTTGTTTTTTGGGTTTTTGTTTTGTTTTGTTTTTTGAGACAGGGTCTCACTGTGTTGCCCAGGCACTGGAGTACAGTGGCATGATCTCAGCTCACTGCAGCCTCGACCTCCTGGGCTCAAGCAATCCTCCTGCCTCAGCCTCCCAGGTAACTGGGGCTATTGGCGTGGCTGATTTTTGTATTTTTTTATAGTGATGGGATTTTGCCGTGTCGCTCAGGCTGGTCTCAAACTCCTGGACTCAAGGGATCTGCCCCCCTTGGCATCCCGAACTGCTGGGATTACAGGCATGGGCCACTGCACCTGGCTAACTTCAAGCCCTTGAGGCCAGTTGATGTACCCAGTGCGCTCCCTGAGCAAACAAGAGAGCTGTTTGTCTCTGGGTGGGGGCCAGTGTTTAAAGGCTCAATCTCTGCTCACTGCTCTGCTGCCTCAGCACCAGGTGCATGTGTGCACACACACACACGTACACACACACTCACTCACTCTCAGTGGAAAAGGCATTTTGTGTCCTCACTGTCAAGAGCGACTGGCAGATCCAACTCCCCCACCAGATCACTTCTGACCTAGCTATAGAGTAATTCTATTATACATAAGGGTGACCAAAAACTTTCTTTAACTTCAGGGCTCTTCTGACTGTGTACACTAAGCAAGAGTTTATGGCCTTGCCAAAGATACATGCTGCTTGTTCAGGAACTGCGAAGGCATCCTAATCATCATCCTGTCTGTTCTTAAGAGACCCTAGACTGGAATGGTCCAGTCACCTCTGAGCAACACAGGTTTGTCTGTTGTCTGTTGGTGGGTGTGTCCTCTGTAGCTGAGTCCATAGCCAGCTGCCGAGAGTGCCTACATCAGCATGGTTGAGGGAAAGATACAAACTTCTGGCTCCACGAAAGCAGGCCAACGTGCACATAATGCTTTACAACACTGCTAACTCCAAATCTGCTCAAATTTCATTATCAAAAGGATCAATGTCAGTAACCTGAATATCAAATTATCAAGTTCCATTGCCTAATGTAAGTTGGCAGTCCTTAGCCTTTTTACATGAACTCTAGATAAGATGATGTTGTGGTGTGAGGTCTTTTGAATCACAATAAACAGAGAGTCACTTGTGATACTCTAAGAAAAGGGAGATTTTGCTGTAAGTCTCCACCTGGATCAAAAAGAGGCCAGGGGCAGTGGCTCACACCTGTAATCCCAGCACTTTGGGAGGCTGAGGCAGGCGGATCATGAGGTCAAGAGATTGAGACCATCCTGGCCAACATGGTGAAACCCTGTCTCCACTAAAAATACAAAAATTTATGGGCCTGGTGGCACACGCCTGTAGTCCCAGCTACTCGGGAGGCTGAGGCAGGAGAATTGCTTGAACCAGGGAGGCAGAGGTTTTAGTGAGCCAAGATCACACCACTGCACTCCAGCCTGGCGACACAGCGAGACTCTGTCTCAAAAGAAAAAAAAGAAAAGAAAAAGAAACTGGGGCAGCTCCAGGGGCCAGTGGGCTGTCCAGTTATCAGCAGATGCTTGATTTCTAATATGTTCCTGCTCTCCACCTCCTCTCTATAGTCAGACTTCCTTTATTGGCTCATATTTGCAGAGCACACTGGAAATTAAATTCCTCTATGTTGTAATGAACGGTTCCGCTTCTGCTCCTAATAATGCTCTCTGAATTCCTTCTCTTGACATTTCTAAGTTCACATTCCTGAGAGAAGGAATCCGATTGGCTCAACATGTTTTTTTGGCACATCAAGTCAGAGGTTATAGACCAGCCTTGAGCAGGGTTGTCCCTCCTGGTTCAATCAGCTATAATGGTGAGGAAGAGTCAAGTAATAGAAAAAAATGGCTGCCGGCCGGGTGCGGTGGCTCATGCCTGTAATCCCAGCACTTTGGGAGGCCAAGGCGGGCAGATCACCTGAGGTCAGGAGTTCAAGACTAGCCTGGCCAACATGGTGAAACCCCCGTCTCTACTAAAAATACAAAAATTAGCTGGGCGTGTTGGCAGGTGCCTGTAATCCCAGCTACTCGGGAGGCTGAAGCAGGAGAATCGCTTGAATCTGGGAGGCGGAGGTTGCAGTGAGCAGAGATCATGCCGTTGCACTCCAGCCTGGGTGATGAGTGGAATTCCATCTCAAAAAAAAGAAAAAAAAAAGAAAAGAAAAAATGGCTGGCAATGATTCACTCTTTTTTTTTCTTTTTCTTTCTTTTTTTTTTTTTTTTTGAGACGGAGTTTTGCTTTTGTTGCTCAGGCTGGAGTGCAATGGTGTGATCTTGGCTCACCGCAACCTCTGCCTTCTGGGTTCAAGCAATCCTCCTGCCTCAGCCTCCAGAGTAGCTGGGATTACAGGCATGTGCCACCACGCCAGGCTACTTTTGAATTTTTGGTAGAGACAGGGTTTCTCCATGTTGGTCAAGCTGGTCTCGAACTGCCCACCTCAGGTGATCTGCCCGCCTCAGCCTCCCAAAGTGCTGGGATTACAGGCGTGAGCCACCACACCTGGCCGCCAATGATGCACTGTTGTGTGCACTTTCTGTCTCTGTCTCTCTCTCTCTCTGTCTCTCTCTCTCTTCTCTCAAGTGGAAATTGCTTCACTAGAAGCTACTGAGGGCTAGCAGGCACTGTAAACATGTCTAGTGTAGGTGGGATATTTGGGGCAGAACTGAGAACTTGAGCCTGTTATTGCCCTTTTACCAGGGTATTAACATTGTCTATTTTACATAATTACATTAAATTACAATGGGACCCTTTAAAAATTTTTAAATAATCAAATATAGTCATTTCTAGGCAATCAATCATTATCATAATCTTTAAGATGTAAGCCTACCCATATTTTCCAAAGTTAATTCTTCAATAAATTTATGTATTACCTTTGAAGAAAGCAGATTTTAAATGAGTAAATTATCAAAGAAAGGTTTGAGACTACTTACAATCTCTTTCATCTTCACAAACTTCAAAAGTATCCCCAGCTTTTCCAGTCTTTTCCCTGGAGTTTGATTTCTACTTGCCCGCACCTCACTTTAATTTAGGCCAGATAGTCATTACAAATGAAACTACCAGAAGCAACAAGAAATGTTCAAAGGATTTACCCTTGTTGTTTGGCTTCTCATATAGAACCTACAAGGTCAAAGTTTACAAAATTATCCTCTAAAGATAATCTTTGGAAAGGAAATAGCAGATTTGGAGATAAAGATGTATTTTAGCAATAGAAAGTAAAGTATTAGGTACAAAGTCTATGAGGCTAATTTTTATCATTTTTATTGTAAATATTCTCATGACAAGTAATCTAATCAGAAATATCTCCCTCCAAAGTCAGATTTCCTTGATAATTTTGGGAGATTCTTGTTCTAGATATGTCCTTCATCTTCCCTTGTCCAAACCCTCTTCTTAGAGAACTTTTCCTGCTAAGGACTCTGAAGGAACATGACTCATGCCCTTGGTAAATGGACCAAGAGTGGGCAAATGATCCAGTCAGGACCATTCAAATCCTCTCTTTCAGAAATTTCAGAAATTGAAACATAGAGACTGGGTAAATTGACATTTTAGGCTTAAGAGCCATAAGGTCGAATAGAATTAATATTAGGATTGGCTTTATAGCATCCCAAAGTTAAATGCAGCTAAAGCTACAGGGAAGCAGATCCTAAAAGACCTATAGAAGTTTATTTCCATAGGGAAGAGGGAGCTGACCTGCAGAGAGAAGTAAAGACAATAAACTGAGAAAGACCAAGAGGAATTATCTGCCTGAAGAAATTTAAGTTCCCACCTGTCCCCAGCTGTATCATTAGATTCATAGGATTTTTTCAGACAGTTACAATAAATTTCTCTTTACTTCAACTAGCTTGTGTGTTTCTTTTTCTTATAATGAGATTAAGATAATTCTGTTTTTATGTGCATATTTTTAATCTGGATGAATACTGCATTTAGTAATGCCTCAAAAAATAGAAAGGAATGGCCTCCACCCACCCTGGTGCTCTCTGAAGGAAATTGAAGGCAAGCACCAAAGCATGCATATCTTAAGTATTTGCAAAGAACAGCAGTTTCATCCAGAATGGGATTTGATGAGTAACTTCTGTGACCAAGATGGAACTTAATAGAAAAGCTTTTCGTCGTAAGATGGATGGTTCAGTTACTGCAGTCACTCAGCAAATTATAGTAAGTGTCCACTGCATGTGCTAGGCACTGCGTGAGCAGCTCTGCAGCCCTCAAGGAGATTAGCTAAGTTATAAGTAAGGTTCCCAGTAGGACAATGAGTAAATCACA
Source organism: Pongo abelii (assembly GCF_028885655.2). Lineage (NCBI taxonomy): Eukaryota > Metazoa > Chordata > Mammalia > Primates > Hominidae > Pongo > Pongo abelii. Next base: position 60,146,091 of record NC_072000.2, on the reverse strand, counting down.
GCTACTATGTAATACACTCCAGCCCACTGAATGCTAAGGATGATTTCAAAAGGAAAGCACTGGGCCGGAGAGTTGAAGGGTTTGAGCCACACATAAAGTATTCAGGCCTTTCCTCCTTAAATTTCTCTGATATGGATTACAAGTTTAAACAAATTCCTGTAAGCAAGTTTCTGAGACAATTCTGAACAAGTCGACAAAGATTTACTAAAAACTTACCATGTGCTAGGCAGTGAGCCTACAGTAAGATGAAAAGGGCTTGGCACCTTGTCAAGGAGTTTTTGTGTTAGAAAGCAAACTAAGATAAACACATCCAAATGGCTTTTGAATCCTGATAAGAGATATCATTCACTCACTAGCTTTCTATTTGTATTAATGCCTGAATATTGTGTTGGTGAATTCTTTACCTATCTGAAACCTTTGTGACTCTACCTGATCTCCCGTCATTAAATTCTATCCCATTAGGAACAGATGTGATTCCAAATAATGTCATTATAGAGTTTATAAGAGTATAAATAACGGAAAACCCTCAACTTTCTCTCTGGACAAAGTCTAGGAAAATCCACTGAGTCTTAGCCTTGGAAAGCACAGTGTCAGACTTTAAGCAATGATAGATTTGGTGCCATTTTTGTCGTTGAAGAAAAGGACAAGCAGTATAACCCTCTGAGTCCACAGATCATGAGCAAGTTAAAACATCAGTTGTCAGCCCAGGAAGCAAGTTGAAAGAGAGCTCTCTGGCGCAAGAGCTGAAGCTGTCAGTCACATTAACGGAATAAAAAAGAGTGTACAAATATCTCTGGATTCCCAAATCAAATTGTCTTTTTCTTCCATGACAGATCAAGGAACTTTCTCAGAATCAGTTAAGGACCCAGCACAGCTGGGATTAGAGACTTAGAGGAAGAAGCACAAGATCAGAAAATATTTAGACAGCATCTTGCAGATGCACAGTCCTGCCTAAGTGCTTCATAATCATAATGTTATGGTTGAGTGCCTATCAAATTATAGCTGAAGACAAAGCAAAGCACAGACCTTTCCAGAGCAGTTACTGCTTACTTAATGGTCTGATAGGGCAAAGGATATATTCTTGGAAATGTCAAGTATTCAGCAAGTCATAGTCTTAGAAGGAGAAAAAAGACAGTCTTTCCAGAATTCAGGCTTATTACCTAAGGTAAAAGTCACAGTTCATGCCCAGCAGGAATTTACAAAGACAAACACAAATGTTGCACTATTAGTCCCCAAAGCTCCATAATCAAACAAGGGATTTTAGCTGCTCCGAATCATTCAGCTACATTCCTAAAATGCCATGTTATCAAGACTCGAAAGATTCCATAGTGAATTAATGTGAGCTAGGATTCAAGTGGACTCTGACACAGAAACCCTCAAGAGGAGGCAGACTGTAGCTATGGAAAAGGGAAAGAGCAGGTAAATTGAAGTCAGATGGATCTGACTTTAGATCTCAGGGCCAACATTTGACAGCTCTGTTCTTTGCTCAAGTTACTTAACATCTCTGAGCCTCAAGTCTGTCTTCTGTAAAATGACAGTAATAATACCTACCTCACAGGGTTACTGGGAGAATTAAGAAAGGTAATGTGTGATGCATAATACCTGGCATGTGGTGGATAATCAATAAAGATCTGTCCCCTTCCCTAGTATAGCCTAGAAGTAAATGTCACTTTATAGTTTGTGTTTCCTTATACTTAAGGTTTCTTCATTGGACTGGAGAGGCTTTATGGAGGAGGAGTTAAAGCATACAGCAAATGGAACTGAATTGCCTGAGCTGGAAGCCTGGTTTCACTGCTCTCTAGCTGTATAACTAGGCTAGTTACTTAGCCTCTTTGTATCCCAGTTTCCATCGAGGCTGAATTGAATGAATACAGGTGAATGGTGTGGAACAGTGTCCAGCACATAGTGAGCACTGTAAGATTTAGTTACTATCATTATTACCATTGTTGTTACCTGCATCCTGGGTAAAATATATATGTATCACCTGAAGCAATAACTCCCATTTCACGTTTATCTTTTACAGTGTGACCTGTTGCTTCTCCATCAACAGGTGGTGTCCCCTCACCTTGAATCTGGGTGGGTTTTTCACACCTTTGTTCAATACAGCATGGTGGAAGTAACTCTATAAGTTACAACACGACATTCAGCTTCTACATTGTCTACCGGAACACATGCATTTGGAGCCCTGAGGCCACCATGCTTGTGAGGAGGTTGAGCCACATGGGGAGGCCACATGGAGGTGCTCTGGTCAGCAGCCCTACTCCACAAGCCACCTTTTTATCCCAGGTATGAGAGTGAAGCAGCCTCCAGGTATGAGGATTCCAGCCCCCAGCCACTGAGTCACTCTCAGCTTTTGAGCCTTTCCATCTGAGAACTCAGATGTCCCACAGCAGAATGAATACATCCTTTTTGTGCCCTATCCAAATTCCTGACCCACAGAATCTATGAGCTTATTAAAATGGTGGTTGTTTTAAGCTGCTATATCTTGGGAGAGTTTGTTGTTGGCAGTAGTATCTGGAACACTTTCTTTCAAGCAGAAAGGTACATTATTTGAACTTTCCTGGAGTTAACATGTGAAAAAAAATTATTTTTTGATGAACAAGAAATATGGCCCCCTTCATAATTATTCATGGGAATAACTTGAAAAAGTAGGCATTTAAAATTATATTTTTCTTATATGAGTTGATGAGCAGGGCCTGGAACTGGTGTTTATATGTTACATGTCAAAAAGGCTTGCATGGTTCTCCTCTTCCAACATGTATACAGTTATCCATTGCTTTTCTAGAATTGGAGTTCCCAAGAAGAAATTTTTTTTTTGTAACTGGAGCAACAAAAGTCTCTCTGGTGTTTCCCAACTCTGAAATAGAAATCATTTAGAAGTGTTCAGAGAGCCATATTCCATTATCGCTGGGCATGTTAAATAGCTAGTGGTCTCAGATTCAGAATTATTCATAGCAGTTTATTAAAGTGGTAAAAGGGTCTCTACTGATTTGTGTTTCTATATGTATTCAAATCCCTCTTAGTAAGCTCGGCCACTCTCATCACAGTATCACTGTGGAGAGGCCCATCTTATGTTTATAAAATGGAAAAATTGTGGCTAGGTATGCAAGACACCCAAAACAGGGTTTTCTCTGTGTTAATTAAGAACATGGAATTCCATTTCATAAGGGAAGATTTCCTGAAAACAACCATCTGTCTTGTGTGTGTGTGTGTGTGTGTGTGTGTGTGTGTGTGTTTTAAGCGATCCTGATTTCCAACCAGAAGTTCTAGTAAAAGCTGACCTGAAACATTTCCATATGTCAGCTTTTACTACCTTCTCGTGGGCAGATCTATTCTGTCTGATCAGTGTTTGTTTGGGAGGACACAGGGGCAAGGGTGCTAAGCAGTGACAGATTGTCCCTGTCACATGGTCTGAAAATTCCCTGGTCTCAGTTTTTAGGTTTTTGAGCCCTTCTTCCTTAGAAAAAACTTCTTTTTGCCAGGTTCCCTCCCCACTTCTCTCTCTGTGCAAGCAGCTTACCCCTGTCACCCTCCAGGCCTTCTACAGCATGGGCTTTGCAGTTAGACACATGGATTTAATTCTTGGATTCTCTACCTACCAGCAATATGCCTTTGGGCAAATTGCCTAAATTCTCTGATCATCATTTCTTAACCTGAACAGAGGAGGCAATGATCTCCCTACCTTGCAAGATTCTTGTGAGAATTAAAGAAATAATGCCTCCTCAGCACCTAGAACAGTGCTTAGAATGTTCACTACCCGTTAGCTATTCTTTAGAATAAATGAACATATAGCATAGATCTTAGAACAGGCAAGAGCTTTAGAGTCCAGGCCCCGCTTTCTAAAATGACCTCTGGGGCCAGGCACAGTGACTCACTCCTGTAATCCCAGCATTTTGGGAGGCCAAGGCAGACAGATCACTTGAGGCTAGGAGTTCAAGACCAGCCTAAGCAATATGGTGAAACCCCATCTCTACAGAAAAATAATAAAAATTAGCCGGTCGTGGTGGTGCATGCCTGTAACCCCAGCTACTCAGGAAGCTGAGGTGGAAAGATCAGGATCTGCTTGAGCCCAGGCTGCTGAGGCTGCAGTGAGCCAAGATTGCACCACTGCACTCCAGCCTGGGTGACAGAGTGAGACCCTGTCTCTCAATCAATCAATCAATCAAATGCCCTTTGGACTTCAAAGTTATTCTAGGAGTGTTAGAAATAGGCAGAGGTGTCAAAGCCAATAAAAACAGCTCCAGAGGGCACCTAAGGCTCTGCTGATGAACTTTGCAGGGGGCAGGCTCCTAATGGGATCATGCATTCCTGGTTCAACAGTGCTTTGTGTTCATTGCAGCTCCTAACAGGATTATGGCATGAGAACGGGTGGTCTGTTAGAGAGCATCCTCCTACAGGCTCAAGAACCAGACACACCCTTGCTTTCTGTTCATCACAGTGAGGAACTCCCCTGACAATATATAAATTATGTGAAGATGCAGTCCCACCTGCCACAGGGGTTGGCTACCTGATTCAAATGTACGCTTGTTCTTCAGGGAGACCAGTGTCTCTCATTTTACATTTATGTAACAGATCAACCTTATGGTACAGGTGGCAGAAGTGTGACAAAGAGGCACTCAAGTGACTTTCTGTTGCCATGACAGGAGCAATTATCAGATCCCTGGGAATGAACGTAAGAAAGGTGAAGTTTGTTTTTAACTTTTCATTCGCCCCGCCCAACCTCTCTTTCAGTGCCAGGACAGTGGTCCCAACTTCTCTCAGGATCCTGAATGTATCACCAGGGGTACTCTACTTTCATCTCCCCTCCTACAAATATCGTAAGCTCCAAGACAGCTCTCCTTTAGTTAGCAGAGCACCACTCTTGCTATGCTTTGTACAAATTCGTTATTAGGTTAGACTAATTCATAGTAAGCTATGATGATCCATATGTCTTGAGGCTTAGAAATCCAGTGCAGTGGGTTGGTTGTGCCCCCCTCTCACAAAATGTGTTAAAGTTCTAGCCCTCAGTACCTATGCATGTAATCTTATTTGGAAAAAGAGTTTCTGCAGATATAATTAAGTGAAGGATCTTGAGATCATTCTGGATTAGTTGGGTGAGCCTTAATCAAATGACAAGGGTCCTTATAAGAAGAGGAGAAGACAGGGATTAGAGTGATGCAGCCACAAGCTAAGGAAATGCTGGAGCCACCAGAGGCTGGAAGAGGCAAGGAAGGATTCTCCTCTAGAGACTTTGGAGACAGCATGGCCCCGCCAACATCTTGATTATGGACATCTGGCCTCTAGAACTGTGAGAGAATACATTTCTATTGTTCAAAGCCACCCAGTTTGTGATAATTTGTCAGGGCAGTCACAGGACATAAATACACTCAGAAATCCCAGCCACCACAACCCCAGGCCCTCACTCCAAAATGGACTTTCCCATACATTATTCCAGTGCCACTTTCTAAGAAGGGCAGAAGTAGATTCCTGATCTCATCTTGACCAATGGAGAGCCTGAAGTTCAGAAAGGTTCAGTCACTTCCCCCTGACACAGAGCTAAGACTCAAAACAGTTCTCTGCCTTTCTCTTCTGCCAGTTTCTCTAAGGAATTATTGTTGTTGCTTTTATTTTTAAAGAGGATCCTATAGTCCCAAATGCGTCTTTAACTGGTAAAGAACTTTTTTCTCATTCCTCCTGCTTCCCTTACTCTGTTACTTTGTTTCCAGAGCTGAAGGCCCTAAAGTCTCAGCTTTTCCACCTTTGCTGACTTCAGAGAGAAGGGGGAAGGAGGCAAGGCTGCATGAAGTAATATCAAATATGAAAATGTAAATATTTGCAGTTTTTCTACTTCTTTTTCACGCCCTTTTGTGAGGGCTCAACTCATACCACGTCCCAGCCCTTCACTAATTTGTGAACAAACACTTTGGCAGCACTGTTAATTCCATCATCATCATCTGTGCTTACGAATATTTTTAATTAAATGATATCATCAATTTTGGTCACAGCTCCCCATCCTCTAACTTTCAATAGCAATTATCCTTTTGGTTATATATTTCAATATGTTCCAGAAACATTTTCTTTCTGGTAGATTCATTGGGGGGAGTCCCCCCTTAAATTTTTCCATAGAAATCAGAAGCTGATCAGCTGATCCCTTCATGTTAATAATTTACTGAGGCTCCAGGCAGCTAAGCTATCAGCAACAGCCTATCACTTTTTTGCTTCCTGTCTTGGGAATTGCTCAAGCATTCCAATATCTTTGTAAGGCTGAGAGGTGCTGAAGTTGGCACATACGTATTGAGTGGCTCCCCTTTATAGAGCACTGTACTCCAGTTGCTATAGAAATAAGTTAAAGCATCTAACTCTGGATTCTTGTGTCTCACGTATACAAATTTAGATGAACTATGACGTGGCTACAAAAAAAAATATGCCAGCTTCCATGAGATAGAAATGCAAATCTGCCACGTCGTTTGGTTTCTTAAACTGATAAAGCAGTCATGGAAAGACAAAGAAGGTCATTTATCTGTTCCATTTTATTATGGTCCCGCTCGAGGGAGCTTCATTTATAGCGAAAACTTCCTGGGTACTTTTGCTCCCTTGAAACTTAATGGAGTGGGAGAGAAAGACGGAAGAGAGGGAGTTACAGCAGAGTGACATGGCACATTCTTCTAGTGTTTGAGATGACAAACTGCTTCTGTTTTTTAAAATTATATCGCATAAAGAGAATCTACTTGGAGACTGGTCAAGACTGAGACTGAAGCCTGAGAGATTGTACAGGTGAGGGTAGTTCGAAAGGTGTACCAAGATTTGAAGAAGAAAAAATAAGGAACCACAACCAAGCACTGAGTATTGTGAAAGAAAGAGGCAAAATGCTCTATTTCTGATTGCCCTTCTTTTGAGCTAAAAAAGCCTTTCTTGAAAAGAAATTGAAAATCAATCCAGTACACACACTACTCTTTACCTTTTGTTACTGTAAAGCATACGTTCAATGTAAAAGTGGTATTGCTGAAAATAAAGCCATTGAGAAAGGCTAAATAGGATGAGGAGAGAGGGAAGAGAAAAAAACAACAGAAGAACATAAAAAGTTTTAGATCTCATAAAAGTAAGTCTTTAAAATGGCGTTTTCCCTTTACACCAAAACAACTTAGAAAACCTGCACTTAAGAAAACACTTGAATGAATCTTTCTTCAGCTGAATTTCAAATGCTGTGTTGCAATGTTTGAAGGAGAAATTGATTTACATGAGAACAGTAAAACAGGACTTATACATCACATTACCTCTCAGTGCTTTGCACCTTAGCATTTGCACCTTACGTTTATGGGTCCAGGATTTAGATACCCAGGGTTACCTACCTCAGCAAGGACAGTACCCAAATATTACAATGTGCAAGGACTCTCTGAGAGTATGGGGCCTGGAGATGTTAACTAAGGAGGTATAGAGACCATAACATTTATCTTTGCTTCCATATTCTTTGAAGAAAAAAGATGATCATATGATTGATCTTGTAATTGCACAAGAGGAAGTGACAGCTAAGAGTTTGAAAGGGAAGTATGAGGAATTTAAGTTGATTGTTAAATAAAGAGAAGGTTTCACAAGAAACTGGAAATGTTATTCAAAAGACTTTCAGATGACGAAAGTCTTGGCTGTAGGCACCATCCTGGCAACCCCTGCCCAGTCACATAATTCTATAAACTATAGCAGCAAAGTAATGTAGCAGAAAGGTAATGGAGGATAGTGACTAAGTGATTTCCCTCTGGAATCAGATGGAGGTTCAAGTCTCAGCTCAACTACTTGACCGCTGATTAAGCCAAGCAAGTCATTTAGCCTCTCTGTGTTTTAGTTTCTTCAATTATACAATGGGGGATGATAAGTGTTTCCCACTTGGGCTCCAGTGAGAACTAAGTGGAGTAATGAATACTAATCGCTAAGCCTCATGTCTAGAACACAGAAGATATTCAATAAATATCAGCTCCTATTGTTGCTACCGTCGTTACTACTTCTACATAAGCAAGATAATAGCCTAAGCTACTTCTTCTTTTAATTTGTATCGCATGCCCGTAGAGCACCAGTATAATCATACCAGCCACTCTCCTGTTACTACTTCAGTTCTTCAGAAATTGCAAATGTACTAGGCCTAAAGCTGCCTACACATTTCATGTCTGGGTCGACCTTTAACCTGGTGGGACAATATTAACCTACTCTATCAAATCCTGCAACACTTCACTGGACCAATATCAGCTTGGGCTTCACATCACCAGAAACATACTACCTTCCACTAATTTGCAGTTTCTCCTAGGTTTTAGGGCTTTCAAAATTGGATATGGTCAATTTCATTACTGGTGGTCTATAGAGTCCATTTTAAAATCATTTGTCTTTGTAAACTCACAGGTGCACCCATCAGCAAAGGTTCTTGCAGAATTTTCATTATTCTGGGCTACAGAGTGGATGGATATACAGGCAAAGTCCCTCTCATAGCAATAAGATTATAACGACTTAATTAACAGAGAAATGGTTATCTGCTGCAAGTGGTACAAGACTTGCATTCTTAGTGGATTTTTTTAAAAGTTGCTGAAAATTAGTTTTGGGGAGTTATTAGGACCATTCAGCTAATGAGGGTTATTTGTGCAAGCTCCTAGGAAATGCAGGAAGAAGGTGGCTCATGCCTGTAATCTCAACACTTTAGGAGGCTGAGGCAGGCGGATCACGAGGCCAGGAGTTCGAGACCAGCCTGGCCAACATGGTGAAACCCCAGTCTCTACTAAAAATACAAAACAATTAGTTGGGTGTGGTAGCAGGCACCTGTAATCCCAGCTACTTGGGAGGCTGAGGCAAGGAGAATCGCTTGAACCTGGGAGGCAGAGGTTGCAGCAAGCCGAGATAGCACCACTGCACTCCAGCCTGGGTGACAGTGCAAGACTTCACCTCAAAAAAACAAACAAACAAAAAAAGAAAATGCATGAAGATTAGACGAGACAACAAAAAGGTAGGGGACCCTTCTCTGGTCAGGCCTTTAGGAGAGGGATGAAAAATGCAAAAGTTCTGTACCTTTGCTTACTTACTTATTTTTGGAATCCATATGTGGGATCTGAGAAAAGTCATACTCTGTTTTGGTGTTTTTCTTGGTACTTGTTTTCTTTTTATTTACTTTTTTTTCTGATTTTAAACCCCAGGAAAATATGAGTAAATTAGGAAAAAAATGAGCAATTATTGCCTGACTAAAAAATAAATAAGCACACATAGAAACAAGAAGACATGAGTTTCCCAGTTCAGAAACCATTATAGGAATGGAAAGAGTCTTCTGACATTTTTTTCCAGGAAAAGTCAGCCTCCAGTAAATCAACTTTTGGGGACATGGCCTTTGCACAGCAGTGAAAAATGAACAGAGGCAGATGGAATGAAGGGAAGCTACTTTATCTTGCAGAGCTAAGTTTAAATCCAGTTTTCTAAAATGTCTTCTGCAGGGTTCAGAAGTTGAAGGAGAATTAGCTCAATGAAAGCAACAAAAGAAATGAAGAGCACCTCCTCAAATTTAGGGGGTCTGTTAGCCCATCCCATGACAACAACATCCTGGAAAAACAGTCTTTGTGCATTAAACCAAAAAATAAAAAATAAAAAATAAAAAAATGCAAAGACGAAAATAAAAATTACTGTAGATAGGAGTTCCCTGTGAAAGAAAAGCCTTTGCTTAAAATTTGGTTATCATTATTTTCAGAGCAGATGGGGCCATATTCAGCTCAAGCTTCCTCACATGCAGAAACTGGCCAAATTTGCCACTAATTAGCAACGCGCCACACTGTTCAATGGCCTTCTCAGTCCATTTGCAGGCCAAGGCCTCGGCGACCTCCAGTGTACCACCTGAGACCACGACTCAACAATGAAGGCCTATGAATCGTCCTGCAGCGGCCACCCTGTCAGTTGTGCTCAATGTGTAGGGTAACAAAGAAAGCCAGAAGGCTGCTTTAGTTTTTACTTACTTTTCCTTTTTAATTCCTTCAAAGGAAATTTCAATTTCTCAAAGGTCATTGGCTAAGGAAAAATAATAATTTTTGTCTCACCACCTATTTTCCCTACTTAATATTTCTTATTTATCTTTCTCACAGAAAGGAAATGTAAAGAGTATTTTTCTCTTAAAATAAGAGCAAGGAGAATCTTTTTCTTTTCTGTGCCCACATGGTAATTTTCAAAAGTGCATGTATTTGTAACTTGCTTTTCACTTGCTTTATACCATTTGGAGGAAAGGCTTTCTGGTCAACCCTTCTGCCAGGCAAAATGAACATGTGGATGGCAGCGGCTGCCCTATGCTTTTTCTCTCCTCGCCTTCTCCATGGGCCTTTGGCACTGATGGATTCTTAGCAGGAACTCGGGCCTTCAGGATTTCATCCCAGCCACAAAGGCCCCTGGACTCTCCCTGCGGCCTCCAGTGTATGACTGGCTCTGTCATGTTCATGAAGACAAAAATTACATGTTTTTTAATCCCCTTTTCAAATGCACCACCATTAAGGGAAACATTTCAGCAAATTTAGGGGTAGCACAAAGAGGTAACTGTTCTAAGCAGACAGAAAATTCAATTCTCCAGATTCTGTGTGTGTGTGTGTTATGTATGGCAAATTTTTATACTTATACTTTATCTTCACAGCTTGTCCAGCACTTTCTCCAAGCTCTTTCTGCAACAGCACATTCAAAGCAAAAGTAAATAAGTAACGAGATGTTCACTAGGGTAATCCTAGAATGAGCCTTGTGTTACCTCCCAAATTAAAATCTCTTACGACTTCTAATTGGCTTTTGAAATGGAAACCTTGGATTCCTAATATCTTATATTTTAAGTAGAACATATTGGATGTTCATCTCTGAAAACATGAAAGCAAGCATCTTCCAACATTATTGTGGTTTTTTTCTGCCTTTATAGTCTCTAATTAGCAGGAGCAAGAGCTAATATTTAAGGTAAATCAGGTAATAATAATAATAGCTAACATTTATCTAGCACTTCAAATGGGCCTGAAACTATGCTAAGAACTTTATGCCCATTATCTCATTTAATTCTCAAGACAATACTGCATTAGAAACTAATATTATCCTCATGTTAGAGATGACAAAACCAGGTACCAGAGAGATTGAATAATTTTCCTAAGGTCACACAGCTAGTAGGTGGCTTGAGTAGGTCCATCTGTTCCTGGCATCTGAACACTTAACCATGACACTTGCCTACCTGCCTTTGCCAAGTGGCAAATAATTGTCTCTCTAAAACTTTTCGAGAAAAAACTTGCCTTCAGTGTGTTTTTTCCAATCCCATCATGAATAAATAAAGGCTACATTGGCATGCTTCAGCCGATCTCTTCCCACCGTTTTGTATACAAGAGTTTAGACATGGCCACAGATGAATCCCTTATGGAGAGCAGCTGGTTCTGACTGTTGGGAGCATCAGAATTAGCTGCAGCAGTTGCTTTTGGCACTTCATTGTTAACCAAATTTTTCTGTAGTCGTTCTGGTGACAAATACTCTGGGACAGAATTTAGCAATCACAAAAACCAAAAGACCCAAAATATTTAGGCAGGCAAATAGTTTGCAAGGGACATCATGTGAACCCCAGACCTTAGGAGTTTTCATTCTTTCCCGTTCTGTAACCTTGCCTTCACACGAGACTAGTTTAGAGTCATATTAAATCATAAGGCATCACAGTGAAAGTAGGAAAAAGGCAAAATCGTTTTGCCACTGTGGACCTTGATTCCTATTTCCCATTACAAATTAGTGTGAGAAAGCCCCTGATTTGGCTAACAGGGGCTCATTTAGTTATTTTAACAGATGTGGGGTATTCCTCAGAATCTTTAGAAGCAACTTTCTTACTATTTGCTCCTCAATGCTTAGAAAAATAAAGTCCCTGAAATGAGATAAAGGTCAGCCACCAACAGAGACTCTGTAATCTCTTTCCCATCTCCCTGCAGGCAGTTAAAATTCTCCTTCTTTATTGAAACGTTGTGCTCAGTAGAGGTATAAACAAATTATAAGAGACCACTTATTTAACAGTCTGACAGCTTAACCAAATCTCGTTGTAGCAGAGCTTCCATTGTAAGATTCAGTTCTCATATGCCACAGAGGAAAATTCATATTCATAGCAGTGTAATCTCATGTGAAAACCTGTCACATTGATGGTACAGCCTCCACAGTTACAGTGTTTACAGGGTTTGTAGTGGCACCAGCCACATTACCATATTTGTGCTGAGGATCCACCATCTCCTTCATCTTGGGAAATCTTGGCATTGAATAAAATAAGAGAGCTGATCCTTTATGCAAATACAACCAGTAAACATGGACCACTTAGCATATGCGCCTTGCCGGCCATAAGGAGCATTAGTATTGGAAACACCTCTTTCTGCCAAGAACTCTGGAGTCCTCCTGTCATGAACTATTTATTCAGAGATCAGTCTTCTTGTTGGCAGCTAACCACCAAACCCACAAACTTGTGTTTAATGTGCTCTCGGAGGATAGACTGAGTTCTCCTCTCTGAACTGTGCGAGAGTGATGCCTCACTGAGATGCCCTGGAAAATGTGGTGCCTGGAAATTGTCTGTACCAAAGCTTGTGAATGATACAGCACTTCTCATGGCTGTTAATGGCATGGCTGATCTGTTCCAGCCAGCCTTACCTGAAAGCAAGAACAAAATAAACACAGCAGACTGCATGGGCTCTTGAGGGAGATTTGGCTCTACTCTGCAAACTCAGAGCTTTCTACTAACAAAAGTCTCCCAACAGCCTGCTCATTTGCACAGTAAAAACAACGTGCAGATTTCTTGGCAATTGGAGGGGTTATCCAGCAGCTATGACAAAAGTTAATGCTCACATTTTTCTTATGAAATGTGTACATGTGGCCTGCCTCTTCAGCAAGGACACTCTCAATGGACCATTTTTTTTGTTGGGGGATCCACTCCTTACTCACTCCTCATCCAGGGGGGCTGGACAGGGATCTGCCCAGCTTTCAGATAGCACTCATGCCCAGGTCTAAGCCAATAAACATATTGCATTTCTGTAGGTCACAGACACTGCAGGAGGTTTGCATCTAAATTGCTAGATGTTTACTTATACAGAAGGGACAGAGGCTCTGATAGTTCTTGTTGTATTCAAACTTGAAAGGATGTAGCCTCGGAAGCTGCTGGCAGACATCTTAGGACTACAAAAGGCATGGGAATAGAACTGATATGGAGGAAGCTGACCCGAAGAAAGAAGAGTGATGTTTCTGGTGATGTCATTTAAAGCTGATCAAGCCACACCTGAAGCTTTTAAGAAATTTAAATGACAGTTATCCAAGTACTTTATGTATTAGGATTGTCACAATTGCTCTTCATTAGAGTTGTATATTTTTCCAAAAATATTTTAGGGACAGAAAACATATCTTACCAAACTTATAGAGAATAGTAATAATAAATGTTTTGCATAGGCAAAGTGTTCAGTTTACTAAAAGCTTTCAGAAACATTATTTCATTTGATCCTCATTAGCAAAACATGAGATATATAATACAAAGATTATTATTTTATTCTTATAAGGGTTAATTGGTGTCACAACAAAAGAACAAAAGGGCAGAAACTGACCTTAGTGATCACATGTCCTGCCCTACTATATTACAGATCAGGACATTACAGTTCCGAAAAATCAGGAGACTTACCTAACATCGCACAACTAGTCACTTAATTAATATTTTAGGGGAAAAAACTTTTTTGAATTTCTTTGTAAGTTCAAATGCTACCACGTATTTATTATCCACTAATCTCTTATACCTGGGTGTTTGAAGTACAGCTTCCTTCTTTAAACAAACAAAACAAAAACAAAAAAGAAGACATGATTCACTCATACAAAAGGAACACTAAATCTAATTCAAGTAAGGTACCTGAGCTCTTGAAATGTGACTGGGTCACAAACTGGACAGAGCCAATTTTCCTATCCATAACCATAACTATAACCAAGACCATAACACGGCACCTTTCCTCACTGCCCCGAGATATTAGCCCATCACTGTGATATTATAAATCGGTAAGAAGTGATTCCACCCTGTCTGTGATGCCTCGATTGGTAGTTGTGAGCACTGGTTTTCTTATCCTTAGGGTCGTGAAGTTGGCTCTTTATTGGCAATGAGGCGTCTGGCTGGACGCTGGCCATTGGCCTGCAATGAAGAAAACGCTGTTCTTGGAGATCTCATTCTTGATTATAATGGGTAATGTTACTACTGCATGGTATCTTTCCCTGGTCTGGCATAAGTTTAAACTAGATTTCTGCCATATTTCTCCCCAAATACCTTTAAAAATATTGGATGGCAATATGTTTGGTTACTCAAATATATTCAATTAATAAAATCAATTTATTCAAATTTTCAACAAATACTACATGAGTGGTCCTGTTCTAGGTGCTCGAATAAAGTTGTGAACAAAACAGAGAAAAATGTCTGACCCTGTGGGACATATGTTCTAGTGAGGAAGTCAACAAACAAGGTAAGTAAAATATATAGTTACGTAGTGGTAAACAATAATGAGGGGAAAAAATGAAGCAGAAAAGCAGGATAGGCTTTCCTAAGATGGAAAGGATGTGTGCTTCTAAATTGCTAGATGCTTGCTAATAATGAAGGGACAAAGGCTTTGCCAATTCCTGTTGTATTCAAGCTTGGAAGGATATAATCTTGGAAGCTGCTGGCAAACATCTGAATGACTACAAAAGGCATGAGAACAGAATTGATATGGAGGAAGCTGATCTGATGAAAGAAGAGTAACTAGCATTTGGTGATGTCCAAGCCTAATCAAGCCCTTAGAAGAAACTAGGAACTAAGATGGAGTAACTAAGGAAGTGAGGGATCTGGTCTTAAGAATACCTGGCAGAGGGAGCAATCCAGAGGGACCAGCAAGTGCAAAGACGCTGGGGCAGAAGCACACCTCAGTTGTTTGAAGAACAGGAAAGAGGCCAGTGTGGTTACATTGGCATAATTGAGGGGAAAGCAGTAGGAAATGGGGTCAAGGGATAAGAGGGCATCATCATGTGGACTTGACTTTCATTCTGGATGAGATGGGAATCCTTGGAAGGTTTTGAGCAGAGGAGTCTCATGATTGAACTTTATGTTGTTTAACAGAATAGCCCTGGCTGCTAGGTTGAGAAGAAACCTCAGAGGGCGGCCAGGATAGAAGCAGACAGACTAGAGACTGCCACAGCAGTGAGAGATGATGGAGAGTTGAACCATCACTAAGAGGGTGATGTGAAGAATGTGAAGGACATATATATATATTTTATATACTTTATTTATAATTTATAAATATGTATAATTTATATATTATATAATATATCATTTTTAAAAATTATATATAATTTATTACATATATTTAAAAAACTAGTAACTAAGATGGAGTGACTAAGGAAGTGAGGGATCTTGCCATAAGAATACCTGGCAGAGGAGCAATCCAGAGGGAACAGCAAGTGTAAAGACCCTGGTGTCTCTTCCCCTAGGAATGACAGATATATATATATATATATTGTATAGATATATATGATCCAACAGTATTTGCCTACAGATCATATATAGGGAGTGTGAGAGAGGAAAGAGTCAAGGATGCCCTTAGGATCTTTGGGCTGAAACAACTGGAAGAATGGAGTAGCCAACAACTGGAGACTGCAGGCAAAGATAGTTTCAAGAAGAATGCGAGGATCTCGGTTTCACACATGTTAAGTTTGAGACATCAGTTAGATATCCAATTGGAGAGTCAAGTGGGTAGATGGTTGTGAGTTTGATGGAGAGGTCCAGAGTGAAGATACAATTTTGGGAGTCATCAGCACAGAGGATGTGTTAAAGTTGTAAGACTGGAAATGTTTGCCAAGACAGTAAATGCGATTACAAAAGCAAAGTATCAAGAGATGAGCCCTGGGCAAGTCCAACATTTAGAGTTTGGAGGGATGAGGAAGACACTGCCAGTGAGGTTGGGGGAACACCGGGAGAAACTGGGAGGCAAGAGAGAAAAGTATTTCAAGGAGTAAAGCATTCAACTTTGTCAAATGCTGCCCATAGGTCAATTAAGAGGAGGTCTGAGAAGTTACGTTAGAGTTAGCAGTGTTCTTGACCATTGGTGACCTTGAGTAGTGTGAGTGGAGAGGTGGGGGTCCCAAACCGGGTTCACGGAGAGAGAAAGAGAGAGAAGCAACTGGAGGTTGCAAGAACAGATGTTTCCTTCAAGGGGTTTTCTTCTTAAAGAGGGGAGGAAATGGGGTATAACTGGAAGAGGAAGTAGGGACAGAAGAGAATTATTTTTAAGAAAGAACAGCATGTTTGTAAGTTGATAGGACTGCCACTGTAGAGAAAAACTTGAAAGTGCAGGGTTGGGGATGGAGGTGGAATTGCTGGAGCAAATGTCCTTGGGTACGATGGACAGTGGGACCAGCACCCAGGTGGAGACTTTGGCCGAGGGCAGGAGCAAGGCTAGATCATCACAGTGATAGGGGAAGGTAGAGGCTAGGCCAGCGGCAGGTAGGCTGGCAGATGCAAGGTAGAAACCTCGTGACAGTTCTTCTCTCATCACTTCCATTTTCTTGCTGAAGTAGAGTGCTTTTCATGCAAAGAGGTTGCTTTCAACATTTTTACAAAGCTAAGGAATGTCAATGTTGAGAATTTTGTGACTAGGAAACCTAATGAGTTGTGCAGCTGTTGTTAGTTTTGTGCCTGACTTATCATACTCTTCAGAATAGATGGCTCTGCTATCCTAGGACTGGGCCTGTCTTTCTAGAAACAAATTCCTGACACCCAGATTAGACAGTTCTGAGAAAGTCTCACATACCCGATTCTGTCATTCCTAGGGGAAGAGACAGAAACCTTTCATTATCTTGATTTTGTTGAGTGCCTGCCTTTTTTCTCTTTCTCAAGGTTCCCCCTCCCTGTCAAATCTCTTTTCAGACATTTAGGAGAGCACGCTCTGGAGGCAGTCGCAGCAAACAGTAGACCAAAGGAAACCCCAGGGAAACTTCAGGGAGGTCCTATATCTTACTGGTTTTTCCAGATTTACATTGAGATTGTCCCTGATAATTCCTTTCTCTACTTTCATGACTTTAAAAAACTCATCCTTAAATCTTTAAGAGAGATGTTTATAGAATCATGATGGATATAATAAATACACTCTTTTCCACAATTTAGAATTTGAGATTTTCGAAGTGTTCAGGCAGGTAGGGAAAGAAGAAGGGGAATTTGTTATATCATCCAATTCTGACAGTTCTATGAGGTAGGTATGATTATCTAGATCTTACAGATCAGATTCCGAGAGATTAAGTAACTTGCCCATATAGTAAGTAGGGGTCTCAAACTTGAACTCTGGACTCTCAGAGCCCAGCACTGTGCTCTTTTCATTGTACTTTGCTCAATGATCATTTAGGAAAGGCAAATACTATGTCAGTAATTTATGAAGGAATTTCCTGCCCTGTCCATAGCCTAGCTCTCTAGATAACTCAGAAACTCCTACCTCAGACCCTTGATCTGTGGGGTTGTTCTACAAAGAACCTTTTGATATACCATGGGCATTCCAGATCCAGAACGCTGCTTTCTGCCAAGGTAACTTTTAATTTATCAGAGCTCTCTTTGGTATACACATGTCCAAACCATTGGTCTAATATTTTATTGCAAAAATCAGTAAGGAAGGAAGTTTAGGCACGCAACTAGAATGTGAATGTGAAGCTGCTTTTTTTTTTTTTTTTTTTTTGATCTTTGGGATTGCTTGCTTTCAAAACCAGCTTCCATTTCCCCCCACCTCCATGGCAGCATTGTTTTCTTGCTCTTCATTCTGTGTCTCAAATATACTTCTTAGGCATTCCAAGTGGACATTTATGACTTTTTACAGATCAGCTTTTCCAAGGACATGATCTAAAGTGGCACTCCTCTATTTTCAGAGCTCCTAGCTCCTTTCGTTAGCAATCTTTAGTGAGAAGAGGGAGGCCATCATAGGTAAACTTCCTCAACTCCTCTACCCTTTGCATCAGATTTGCTTCATGTTTATTCCACCCTCCTTCCTCTGATCTCAGAGGCAGGAAGCCATGTCCCTTATCTTTCCAAGATAACCTTTCTGTGTGTGTCCACGATGCCACTTCCTCCCATGTCTTTAATGGGAACCTCTTCTCACATGTTCAAGTTCATATTTAGACTCATGCCTAAAATTTTAAAAAATGCCTGCTATCCATTAAGCCACTGCTGCATTTCTTAAGTTTCACTGTGTCAAACTTTTTGGACGAGATGCTAAAACTCAATACCTTTATATCTTTTTATGGCAATCTACCCTAATTATTCTATTGAAATCTCTCACTTTGGATGCCTTCCTTTGGGAATTTTTTCATCCCTTAGCCTCCCAGTCACTGAACCCTTAGTTCTCCTCCAATCTCTGATGGTTTTCTCTAAGCACCTGCATTGAGCTTTTCCTCTTCTCTTCCTCGAATCTAGTCAGTCTCCCAGCTTCTGCCTCTCCCTTTTCCTTTCCCCACTGTTCTCCCGCTCTGTGATATGACTCAATCCACAGCTCCCTCTCCCCCAAGGTGAGCTGGTACTCTCTTGCCAATGCCAGGCCATGACTCCTCTGATTGGCTAGAGGTCTCCCTGATCCTTCTCCTCTGGTGGAGCCCATCCTCAAAGTCTCTTCCTTCACAAAGCCGTCCAGGCTCATCTGTCCTGGGTTAGAATCAGCTCTTCCTTGGGAAGTTTTCACTTTTCAGAACCTTATTATTGTACTTATTATAATGTGTTTTATTACTACTTTAAGTTACTGTTGGTTCCTTCATTTGACTGTAAGCTCCACAGGGCAGGCGCCATATCTAAGTTGCCTTTTTACTCCCCACATCCCTATGCTGAGTGTGCTGTTTTTCTTATGGTAGGCTGAACTAATTTGAACTGAGTTAAGTTGGACACAGGAAGGACAAGTGGGGTTTGGTGAATATTCAGTTACCCAGGCGCTTCCAATACTTGACCCCAAGTTATGGGAAGGCTCACAAAAGCCAGGAAACATGGATGTTAAAGAGGAATCAAAGGAGGAAAGCATAAAACATGAACTAAATGAAAGGACTTGGGGATGACAGAACCATAGCAGAGAATGGAGACAGGAGAGCAAAAGGAATGGCCAAGGAGAGCTTGGGAAACAAGGGGCATGAAGGCAGGGGCAAAGGGGGCACAGAACAGGAGAATCCCATTTTCTCTGTCCCATGCCTTTGGACCTTTATTTCTCACATGTAATTTCTCTGGCCCAGGGAAAATAAAACCAAATTTTCACAAGGATATTTGGAAGCTTATTATTTATAAAGTTTTGGAAGATCTTCAAACATACACCATGAGAGAGAGATTTTATTGTTTCATAAGTAGTCTTTAATTTTAAAGTGAGATAAATTTCTTTAAATACAACTGGAAAATATGCCAAAAGACTTTCCCTTCATTTTTCTGTTGAAACACTAAAGATACACTGACCACACTGACTAAAAATATCTATTGAATGAATTTTTAAATGGCCAGATGAGAAATAGTAATTGATTATATATAAAATGCCTATTTGCACCTCCTTGTTTTACTTACCCTTTTACCAAAAGGCGGAAAGAAGCAATACAGTAAATTTATTTTTAATATCAGTTTTCCTCTCTTTCTCCTATTTTTCTTTGTACTAATAGTAAATATTATAGTTAATTAAGCTGAAATTTCACAGGCCGCTCTCCTAATGTGATCATTTAAATCCAGGCCAGATGCTAACCAAACCCTACTTAAACAAGGCCTTCTCCACTCTTAAGATTCACCCTAGAATGTTCCATGGACAGTTTTAGAATATTTATTTCTGAAAACTGACATACAAACATTTTCCACAACAGGAAAGAAAGCATCAGCTTTCTATTTGCAGCACAAGAAAACACCACTGGGATGAAGCCTCAAAAACACATTTGGGTGGCAGCAGATCACAAGACACTTGGAGTCAAGATATCAGGTTTCAATCAAAAATATATAGACTGTATATGAATAAACTCCCATGAAATCTCACTCTCTTCCACTGACTGGGGTTTCAGATGGGGAGATCAGTAACACTTGCAGATGACTCCAGAGAAACAAGGATCCCATCTGCAGACAGATGAAAAAGAGGAAATTTTTCTTGGGTGCTTTGCTTGAGACATGTTAGAAACAAAATAGTCTATCACATCTTTCTAAAAGCATCGGCTGGTAGTCTTTTGCCAACAATTCAATTGGTTTAGAATGCTAAGCTTGGAGAATTGCATCATCTGTCTTAGAGGTCTGCAGGCACACTCCTGCCTAACCACTGGGAAATGAAGACACGAAAAGTCAATGACATCCTAGCATTGGCATCTGTTTTGTCTTTGCACTCACATGCAAAGACAGCACAATGAGGGAAATTATAAATGGCAGCATATTTTCAACCCTATCTCAATCAGATGTCTGCCACTGTCCTTTCCAAATCTACTCTCTACCCTGCTTCATGCAACAGAAGGCTGACCCATACACTACCAACTGTGCTTGGTTAATAGAACACTCTGGCAGGAGAATGGAGGAGGGAGGAGAGTGAGGTCTGGGTATGGATTCCCCAGCTCCCTCCTCGTCTGATTGCAAAGACTGCTTCTCTCCACCAAAGGCTCCTGTCAAATGCCTTCTCCATGCAGCCACTCCTTCTAGATTCTTGTAACCACCTGTCCCTTCAGGTCTAAGAGTGATAAAGGTTAACAATAGTCCCTGTATTAAGCACCCTTAAAATTACTAGTTTGAATCTACCAGCTGCTTCCTGCTTATCCCTGACTGAAATGTGGGCTAACAGTGATACATTACTGGTGACCACCACCAATAATGTATTGAAGATTCGAAGACTAGCATATAGATCACAGTAACAGATGTTATGATTCTTTTTCTTAATTTTTTTATTTTTTGAGACAGTGTCTTGCTCCGTCACCCAGGCTAGAATGCAGTGGTGCGATATCGGCTCACTGCAACCTCCACCTCCCAGGTTCAAGCAATTCTCCTGCCTCAGCCTCCCTAGAAGCTGGGATTACAGGCGTGTGCCCCACAGCCAGCTAATTTTTGTATTTTTAGTAGAGATGGGGTTTCACTATGTTGGCCAGGCTGGTCTCGAACTCCTGACCTCAGGTGATCTGCCCGCCTCAGCCTCCCAAAATGCTGCTATGATTCTTTGTTGTTGACCTTGGGCATGGGAGGAAGAGAAAAATGGCAAAAATCCCATATGTTTCCTATTCCTGCCACAGACCTTTATCACGGTAGATAAAGATTGGGCCATAAGGAACTTCAATCTAGGATCAAGTATTTGCTCTTATAATTTAGTTGAGGCTTATTGATGATTTTCATTTACATGTTTAAGATAGCCAAATGTTAATATGAATATGAAGAAGGAAATTATAACTAGAGGATGACCTGAATTTTTTTTTTTTCTTTAAACAGAGTTTTACTCTGTCCCCCAGGCTGGAGTGCAGTGGTGCAATCTCGGCTCACTGCAAGCTCTGCCTCCCAGGTTCACGCCATTCTCCTGCCTCAACCTCCCAAGTAGCTGGGACTACAGGCACCCGCCACTATGCCCAGCTAATTTTTTGTATTTTTAGTAGAGACGGGGTTTCACCATGTTAGCCAGGATGGTCTCCATCTCCTGACTTTGTGATCTGCCCGCCTCAGCCTCCCAAAGTGCCTGGATCACAGGCATGAGCCACCATGCCCAGCCAAGGATGACCTGAAAATTTAAAACTGTATTATCCTATAGAACTTAAAACTGGCAGATGAAATTTTGAAAAACACTGTAGTTGGATTCAATTTTCCTTCCACTGTCTATCCTTGGTTTTGTGTTTTAGTTTTTCTCCTTCAGTCTTGCCATTTACATAATAACAAGATCCTTATTTCTGTAGTAATCAGTTCTCTTTACTTAATTTTCCACTTGAAGTTATTTAATCCTTCTTAAGAAAGTAAGTGTGTCCTAGAAACTAGAGTAAGAAATAGGAGCACGCTGATCAAATTATGTTCCTTTGAGTCAAACTTGCCTTTTCTTGTGCCTAAATTTGTCTTTTGGCAAAGTGAGAGAAAATGAAGTTAATACCCCTACACTTTAGTAGACTGAATCACACAAAAAGCTGACAATGCCTCAGGATTCGTGGTGATCCCAGCTTTACTACAAAAAGGTTTTATTGTTACATCATGCAGCACTGTACCTCCTAGCAGACGGATGCAGCAGAAGGTATATCTCAAAAATAATTGTTTAATATTAAAACATATTTGATTATAAATAAAATGGAGAAAAACGTGTTTATCTGAACATAAGGTGTAAATGCAGATGCTTTTTCAAAAGGAAATGTGTTCTTCTTGAACTGTCAGCATCTTTCACCCAATTGTTTGATGAGCTTATGGTCGTAACTGTCAAGACTCTGCCTAGATAATTTAGTTACTATTTTTTTTTTATTTTTAACACTTAAATAAAACTTTTACTGCTTAGAAGGGAGAACAGGGGTTTTGATCACTGAACAGAAACCTCCAGGACTGCAGAGCTTGGTGGGTATTATCCATTTGCCTTTCCCATCCATTGCTCATCCAGAATTCATTCATTTATTCATTCATCCATCCATCCATCCATCCATTCCATTCATCCAAAACATTTATTAATAAATGGCTAATTATAATACAATGTAAGTATTATTATTAAGGTTTGGATCACAAGATGTTGGAGCCTAGATAATTCTATGGTTGAGGGTGGGTAATGAGGGGGGATTCAATTTTATCTTGGAACTTGAAAGATGAGCAAGAGTCCAGTAAAAACAATGGATGGGGAAGGAATTCTGGACAGAAAGAACAGCACGTGTAAAAGCCAAGGAGCATGAGAATGTCTGGTGCGACCAGGTGATGAAGATTGAGCCAGGTGTCAAAGGCCTGGTGTGCTGAGTTAGGGTCTGAATTTCATCCTACGGACACAGGGAGCCTTTAAAGTCTTGACCCAGGGATAGGGCATAATCACACTTGTATTTTTTAAAAGTTGTGTTGTTTAAAGTTTGGATGGATGGGAGGACGCTTGGAAAGCAGAAAAGGGGTCACTCTAAAAATCAAGGTGCAAGACAGTGCAGGTTTAAATTCGGGCAATGGCACTGGAAAGGAGAGAAGAAGGATATATCTCACAGATATTGTAGAGGCACAAATCAACAGGACTTGGGCTGTTCTTGGGGAGATGGGAGTGAGGCAGAGTGAAGTGAGTCAGAGATGACTCTGAAGTCTTTAACTAGTGAACCAGAGCAACATGCTTGTGGGGAGGGAGAATGAATTCACTTAACAATATGCATAGTTTGTGGTTGCTGGGACCGTGCAGATGGAGATATCCAATTGACAGGTGAAATGTGAAGGTGGAGCTCAGAAGCCAGGAGAGGATTGAAGATTTTGGATATCATTACTTCATGAGAATTGATGCCATGGAGATGGATGAGATCATGCAGACCAAACACAGAGAATGGGAAGAGGGAAGGGAAAAGGAAAAAATTAAAGTCCAATGGGCATGTGCTTTTTTCAGCTGCACAGCATTCATTCCTTTTTTCTGGTGCTAGTTCTTTATTTCCTTTGGCCAGCCACACCTCCCTGCTGCATGTAATTCTGTTGAAGTAAACCTTCATGGTGTCCTGTCCAAACTATGCTATGCTTCCTGCTCCAGGATGGACAGAGTATGTGTCTCATCACCCTGGCCACAGTGACTTGATCAGTGATGTGGCAGTGACGTGCTAGAATGGGCTCCCTCCACTTCACAAGTGGCATTACATCAGTAGCTTGAAATTAGCCATGGTGGAGGTATTTACACCACAGAAATTAGCAAACACTAAAAATCAGTCCCTCCCTCCTTGCCGAGAGCCAGGTTACCGGCACCCTACTGAATGTGGGCATAAACACATGCAGACCAATGAATGTCTTCCCAGAGACCTGATATACAAATCTCAGGGAAAAGGTGCCCTTTTTTACTCTCATTGCAAACTGTGAGGTGTGCTCATGGCAAACTTTCTTGCTGTGTAGGAAACCTGCCTGAGAAAGAACAGACAATACAGAGGGAAGGTCGCCAGAGGGAGAAGAGACAGAACCCCCAGCACAGGATTTGTTGCTGTTTTGTTTTTTCAGTTTTCAAAAACTTCCTAAATTTTACAAATGCAACCTACCCATAGAAAATTCCATATAACCTATGTGTTCAGTTAACAAATTAAAAAACAAATACTGAATGCTCACTGCTCAGGTTAAGATATAGAATATTATCAATTGCCCAGAAGTCAACTGTATACTATCTCGCTCCTCTTCATCTGGACCTTTGTCATAATTTTCTGGATTAGAAAAATCAATTTTATGACCTACGTATACATTCATAATTGCAGAGTTTTCTCTCTCTCTCTCTCTTTCTCTAAGTCACTTAAGGGAGAAGGCAGCATTTAGGAAATCATTGGTTTTCCTGGTGTGGGGAAATGGGATAGGTTTATAGGATGATATGAAAGATCCAAGGGAGAAAGACTGAGGATAGCAGAGCCAGAGAGAGTGATTTAGTGCCCGGTAGTAGGGAAGGCGGAGGGACTTGGAATCCAGCGTGCTGAGGAAGGCGTCAGCTTTGAAATAGAGGATAGAGAGATGCCTGTTTCTGATACAAGGATGGGAATTAGTGTCTACTCATGAACTTCTTTGACTCATACATGAAAGGTACAGCTGAAAAATAGTAAATGCTTCCAATTTCATCTTAGCCCCGCTCTATGAGTGCTGAGCCTTGCTTGAATAAGCTGTTGCATCCGTGGACTTTGGAGCTACTGACCTGGGATCTCCTCTCCCTTACCCTTTGGCCTGGCATCTCTGGGCACAGGTCTTTGTGCTTGGTTCTGGCTCCTGGAACCTGGTACTCCTTGACTTTCTCCCTGGCATAAGGCTCTGGCAGTGGCTTTGCCCCATGGAGCCTCAGCCTATGGCTCAGCACCATTTCTTACTTCCTTTGGAGCATCCAACACCCTGGCCCGGTCGGCACGCTTACTTTCTCTGGCCCTAGTTTTGTCTCTAAGGAAACCAGCTCCTGCAATGGGGTGGGGTTCAGGATTAGTGGGCTGGTTGGCAGGAAAGGAGCAAAGCAGGTAAATGTGGAGGTGGAGGTGCGGGAAGGTGAGTTGACAGGATCCACTCCTGTGACCTCCTTTGCTGAATTCACTTGCGTAGCCCACAATCCCATGTCCAGAAAATATTCCTAGGACCTCTCTAGTCTGCTTGTCCAGTAATTCTTGAGACCTTAGATCTATTTTCCAACCTATCCCTGCTTCTGATTAAGTGTGTGTTTAAATTGCCTTGGCTACATCAAAAATAAAACATTTCTACAAAAACTTTCTGGAGTCCTTGCCTTGTTTCTGAGCTTGCTTTTGAAATACCAATTAGCCAGAGAAATATATGCTTCATGTTTCCAAAAAAAGAAATAGGG
Organism: Pongo abelii; assembly: GCF_028885655.2. Classification (NCBI taxonomy): domain Eukaryota; kingdom Metazoa; phylum Chordata; class Mammalia; order Primates; family Hominidae; genus Pongo; species Pongo abelii. The sequence continues at coordinate 60,120,682 of NC_072000.2, read as the reverse complement.
AAGACCTCGCTAAAGATAGCTAGCTCTGGTGAGAGATGTTTTTTCTTTGAGAAGCTGCAACTAAATATCTACGTATTCCAACAACATTTAGCAAAAGACGTCCCTTGTCCTTAAAAGAATGGAAGGCACTGAATGAGAAGTCTCTCTCAGGCCGGGCAACAATGAAAGGCTTTGGACTATTAGAACTAGAGACTGAATTGTATAAAACATTCATCTGTGCAGGAGCAGAAAGCTCAGTCAAATGACTCCTAACAATTCCCTGACTCTGGGTTTGAATGGATAGGTATGGGCACATATACCACTTTAACTGAGCTGACACCAAAGCACTCCATCTCATCCTAATAGATGGCAAAGGTCACTCTTTCCCTCCATTTGATGAATGACTGTGGCACCACCACATTTGTCTTATACCTGGCAGCGATTCTCAAGTTAGTGATAATGAGGGTCTTCCTAACAAGGGAGCCAACTGCTCTAGTGAGTTAGTGGAAGCCGTTGCATCTGCCCAGCTACTTCGCATACAGTTCACAGCCAAAGGAAAGTCCTGCTGGCCAGAGGCATACAGCAAAAGGATCTTAATGCAATAATATTTCTGAAGATAGTAGTCCCCAAATAGTGATCATAAAAGCTCACAAACACTGTTAGCCCATAGAATAATATTAGCTTGGTGCAAACGAAATTGCAGTTTTTGCCATTGAAAGTAGTGGCAAAAACCGCAATTACTTTTGCACCAACCTAATACTATACTGAGCACGGAACTGACTAAAGAAAAAATATCAAATTTTCCTCCTCATTTGGAAGAATTCTAGAAAATGAGAACGGTCATCATTTCACTCCTACCATGCTTCATTTGGGTAGAAGTTCTGCAGTACCAGTGGATAATTGCATGGATAGCTTAGTCCTGTCCAGTGGCTGCTTACAAATTAATGTGGTGAGTGGGAAGAATATTTCTTTAAGAAGAAATACTGAGCCAACAAGAGAGACTAGAGGTGAAGTAAGAATGTCAGAAGATAGAAAACACAGATGTGATGAAGTAGAAGGCTAAAAATATGATTTTGTTCTGTTAGACATAATGAGACTTTGACTCAATGATCTCCTTGACTCTCCAAACCTGGAATTGGTTTCAAACAGGATTGGAATTCTTACTTACTGGCAGAAAAACATTTGTTCCTGGGGTCAGCAATGCCTTATACTTCCCAGAACATATTTCACAGCAAATCAGCAGCTGTACCGAGGATGGAGTTCTAGATTCTCGCTAACAAACTTCAGACACAGAGCAGGATATAGACCTTCTCCATCGCTTAGTTCTTTCATCTCTGAGGAGCATGCCCAACAGAATGGTTGAAGAATAAATTACATTGCAGAGGGGCTGTGTTTTTATCTCCACAATACTCTTTAATATGATTCTGTGCTACAATTGAAACTTTATTTAAATAAATTATAGGTGTACTTCTCTCTCCTCATTAATGTATTCATTCTTTGGTTGTTTGTCGTTTTTTAAAAACCCAAACATATAAGAAGCATTTTCTGTGTGTTAGATACTGTGCTAGATGTTAGAGAATCAAAGGAAAACAAACAAAAACAAAAACATGGTACCAGCCCTTGAAGGACTCTTAGTGTCTAGTAGAAAAAGATTGTCACATTAACAAACAAGCAAAATAAAGACATGCAATTGCTACTGATGGAAATATTTATATTTACTGGATGTGGTGGAAAAAAAAGGAGAAAATGGTCAATTAACTCTGTGTGTGTGTGTGTGCGTGCGTGCATGTGCGCGCGTGTGCTCTCACACATGCAAGATAGGGGTGGGGATGTAGATCAATAAGAAAGGGTTCAGGGAAAACGTGGCCCTTGAATGGAGTCTTGCAAGGTGAGTTGGCACTGACTGGGACAGCAGGGTGAAGGAGGGAGTGCGCCGTGGTCTTGATGGTTGGAATCTGGAGTGTTGGTGAGGGCATCAAGTGACCGGGACACAAACATGGTAGGGGCAAGATTTCAGAAGGCCTTCTATACCATATTAAAAAGACTGGGCTCTGCCCTGCAGTCACAGAAGGTTTTAATCATATTAAAACTGTAAACTAATGCTGTTTTGGAACAATCCCTCCCCCAGCGATGCAGAGGAGAGACTGGAGGGGCAGAGGGCTGAGGCTGACCAGATGGCAGGCCATTGCAAGGTCCAGGCAGTTGAGACTAAGCCAAGGCAATAGCAGCAGAGGGTGAAGAGACTTACAGGAGGGAAGCCAAGGAGGGGAGTGGCTGTGGGAGTGAGGGAGAATGCAGCCTCAGAGCCAGGCCAGGCTACGGGCTTGGGTGGAGCATCCACGGAGATCGGGAGTGGAGTAGATGAGATGATGAGCCCATTCCACTTGTTTGAATTGGAGTTGCCTATGGGACATCAGGGTGAGAGGTCCAGCAGGCAAGATAATATAGGGATTCTTACATTAAAGAGTTTAGGGTCTGTGATCTTGGGTGGGAAAAAAATTGCAACTTTCTTTTCATTAACCTCTAACTAAAATTTAGTATTTCCTTTATGAGAGTAGGCAACAGACCACAGTGATATTAGCAGTACCTTTGACTTTGTCATCTGTAGAAATGACAGATGCATTCGTGTCACTTTTCAGTTATTGCAGACATCTTGAAATTTGCTCACACGTATCACTGCTTCAAAATGATGCTTATTATGCCTGCTGCTAAATATTATTTAACGTTAATAAAAGGCACGCATACTATGTCACACCTTTATTTTTAATATTTTAATAATTATATTTCTACATGACTTGTTTCATTTGTAATCTCACATATTTGATGTCAAGTATTTAAAAACATTATTCCGAGAAGGAGTTCGTGGGCTTCAGCAGGCTGCCAAGTGTACCCATGGACCAAGTAAAGGTCAAGAACCTCTGGTCCAGAATTTGAAGGCACCAGGCTGGTTCAATAATTCACGGACTTCTGCTGAACAACAATGTGCTGAGAAGGATGTGACCTATTCCCAGAGCTCCAGAAATAGATTGGGATGAAAGGAAATGGTTGACTGCAAAAGAAAATGAAGTTTGCACTTGTTTGGTTAGGAAGCTTCTGGCCTCCCGCCTGAAATAGTTGGCCTTTATAGATCCAAAGTCTCCTGCTCAAAATGTGCCCTGGGCTGGTTTCAGTTATTGCTCTTGGGAAATTGTGAAGACGAGAACCATGAGCCAATGTGATGGTGTGCACTGATCCCAGAGTAGGGCACTCTTAAAATGAACATCATTCAGCAGAGAGTTGAATTGTTTGTTAAAATCAGTTATGATGAGAGGAATGTAAAGCAATGGCAGAACTATATAACTGTCCCTGGGAAGGACTTTTCCTTTCCCGAGTCCAGATCCTAGTAGTGTTCACTCAGCCACAAAGAATAATATTTGAAATTGGACAGAGAAGATACGTGGGGGTGGAGGCAATCAGCTCAGCTGACCACAAGGCCAGCTGTGTCCATTCACTGGACATGTGAGGCCCCCCTCAGTTCATAGAACATCTCCTTTTCCGGCCCCCTAAGGCCAAGAGGTTGAACTTGACACTTGACCTTCCCTCTAACCCCATCTCCTTCTTTAGTTCTGCCATCTTGTAGCTGCTCTTGTGAGGCAAAACAACCTAAATTGCTATGTGACTTTAAACTCTTAAAAAAGCATAAAAGTCTACTTCCTAAGTCAAGCCTTGTATATTTACTTCTGGAAATCCATCCTACTAAAATCTCACTCCTGCAATGGTTGTTGATTGAAGCATTATTTATGATTTTAAAAATTGAAAACAACCCAAAAGTCTATTAAGAGGCAACTGCTTAATTAGACCTGGTTCATCCATACTTATGAAGTACTTCAAAGTGCTTGAAAAGAATACACCAGTACAGACAGATACTCATGCCACATTGTGAAGTGAAAAAGAAATTGTAGAATAATATGCATAGTAGGACTACCTTTTAAACAAAAGTGTGTGTGAGGTCCTCAATAGGTTTGTAAATGTCTAGATAAAGATCTAAAAGATGATCCCTGCACTTGAAAATGCTTATTTTGGAAGCTGAGAGTGGAATAAATAGGATGGGTAAGGGAGGAGGAGGATGAGAATTTCAAAGAGAAATTGTTGCTCTTTACTGTAATATCTCCATATTGTTTGAAAATACAAAATTACTTTTGTGATTTAAAATATAATTGGAAGAAAGATCATATTAGCTCTCATCATATGTAATGGTAATCATTTGGGAATTGTTTTGTAAATTTTAATTTGTCAAATAAACTCATGCAATATCAGAAAAAGTTCTGTATCAGTTAGAATTAGGTTTAACTGAATAACAGAGACCTGAAATAACAGTGTCTTAGACAAACGGGGACTATATTTCTTTGGAGATAGACAATCCAAGGCTACTTTGACAGCTGTTGCCCTGACGGCTCCTTTGAGCTCAATTTCCAGCTCCTCTATCTTGAGTGTGTGGCCTCAGCCTCATGGTATAAGATGGGCCTAGAGCTATCGATATCTCACTCCTGTTCTCAGAAGCAGAAGAAGGACAGGCCAGGCGCGGTGGCTCATGCCTGTAGTCTCCGAACTTTGGCGAGGCTGAGCTGGGTGGAGCACTTGAGGCCAGGAGTTCGAGACCAGCCTGGCCAACACGTTGAAACCCCGTCTCTACTGAAAATACAAAAAAATTAGCCAGGCGTGGTGGCACGTACCTGTACTCCCAGCTACTCAGAGGTTGAGGCGGGAGAATCACTTGACCCTGGGAGGCAGAGGTTGCAGTGAGCCGAGATCACGCCACTGCACTCCAGCGTGGGTGAGAGAGTGAGACCCTGTCTCAAAGAAGAAAAAAAGAAAGAAACACACACACACACACACACAAATAGAAGAAGGACAAAGAAGGGACTCATTTAGGGGCAGAGCCAGCTCCATCGTCTGCATAATTTTTTTCTAAATCACCAGTTCCATATTCTATGAAAGCGCAGCACACAGAGGAAACCTTGAGCTGCTTTTCCTGCTGACTCTAGACCATAGCAGCGGTATCTGAAGCCTTCTTCTCAGGGCCTTTTCTTTTTCTTCCTTCACTCCACCTGCCTTCTTCTCCTTCCACATCCCCTTTCCATATTCTCCCCTCTCCATACACCACACTTCGGTTCGCCAAGCAGGCACCAGTCAGAGCTGAAGAGTTTACTACTTCCTAGGTTGCTTTGGGACTTGCTGGATCCTCACAATAGAATGGCAGGGACCACAATGAAGGCACTTTCCTTCTGGGCAGCATTTGGAGAATTAGCTCTCAGGGGGTGAGACAGAAACATACAAAGTAGAAAAGACACAGCCATTCAGCCAACTATGGGTTCTGCTTCTGGCTGCAGAAACAGCTAATTCTGTGTGTGTGGGGAGCGGGGGAGGGGTGTATTACAGAGGGTGCATGTGTACTGTTTATGTGAAATTTTAGCTACTTGATCTCTCAACATCTCTCTCCCATCCAAACCCCTAAAATATTTCACTAACACCCCTCTTATGACATTTTTCTTCCTCTTTTGTTATAGTTATTTGTACATCTATTTACTCTCTCCTACTAGACCATAAACTTCTTGAGGGCAGAGACTATTTTGATACATCTGTATATATTTTGGCCTCTAGAAAGGTGCCTGGCACAAGGCCAGAGCTCAGTGTCTATCGTAGGAGGGAATGCACCAAATGCTATTGAAATCTCAAGTGACGTATGGGTCGCGAACCTCCCAGAAAAGGCAGGTTATGGTCGCACAAAGATATTGTGAGGTCTTTTTGAACACAAAAAAGGGAGAGGATTTAAATAGGAGGAAAATGTGAAGAATGAGTTTGTATTCTGACACATGTCTATCTCTCTTCTGGAGTCTCCCCTCGTTGCCGAGTTGACACTTTTTTCTCCCTCCCCGCATCTCCTGTCACATTGACAGTCTGTCCCGGGGCAATGCCGCTCACTTTCGGATTGGATCAGCTGCCCATTGTGACTCACCTCCATATTTTAAAGTCCCTAAAGGCATAGACCTTGGCTTACATTTTCTATCCCTCTAACGTAGTGCTGGATACATAGTAGATGTCCAACAAATATTTTTTCCTTTAACTGATGACTAAATCATCTCTGAATATGTTACATATGAAATGGTTAAAAAAGATAAATAGGGACACATAATGGTACACAGACTCTGAAGTTGTCTTTCTTTTCCTATTTTATTTTCCCATAGCATTTCTCACCTCTAACATGCTATATAGTTTAACTTCTTATGTTTAGAGACTGTCCCTCTTCCCAGTGGCAATTGGAATCTCATACATTGCTGAGAGGTATGTAAATTGTTACAACCACTTTGGAAAATTGTTCGGCAGTGTGTACCAAGGTTACCAAAGATTACCATTACTAACAATTCTACTTTGAAATATCTGTCTATCATCTATCTATCCATCTATCTACCTATCTGAGAAATGAGTGCATAAGTCCACCAAAGACAGGTATAAAAATGTTCATATCAGGTCGAGTGCGGTGGCTCATGCCTGTGATCCCAGCACTTTGAGAGGCTGAGTCAAGCAGATCACTTGAGTTCAGGAGTTCAAGACCAGCCTGGCCAACATGGTGAAACCCCATCTCTACTAAAAATACAATAATTAGCCTGGCCTGGTGGCATGTGCCTGTAGTCCTAGCTACTCGGGGCTGAAGCAGGAGAATCGCTTGAACCCAGGAGACAGAGGTTGCAGTGAGCCAAGATTGTGCCATTGCACTCCAGCCTGGGTGACAGAGAGAGACTCTGTCTCAAAAAAAAAAAAAAAGGTTAATATCAGCTTTATTTATAAAATCTTAAAATGGAAACAAACCAATCATCTGTCAACAGTAGAATGAATAATAATTATATATGCATTCAATGAAAGGTTATATGAAAATAAAGAAGAACAAACTAGTGATAGTGCAATAACATGGGTGATCCTTACAGAAATTTTTCCTTAGTAAAAGAAGCCAAATACAAAAACAGCAATCCCAAAGAGCATATACTATGTGATTTCATCTATATGCATTCAAGATGAGCAAAACTAGTCTATGGTCATTGGAGTAAGGACAGTGTTTACCTCTGAGCAGGGGAAGTATTGACTAGTTAGAAACATGAAAAAACCTCCTGGCATTTTGAAAATATTTCTATTTTCTTATCTGGGCAGTGGTTACATTGGTATATACATATACAAAAACTCATCAAGCTGCACACAATATTTGTGCACTTGTCTGTATATATACTGTACCACAGTTTACGTTACAGAAAGAAAAAAAACATACGCTCCCCAGGGCAGGGGTTCATGCGTTCTGCTCATCATAATATCCTCACCACCTGCAGAACCTGAACCTTGAGTAGGCGCTCAATAGCTATTTCTTGGATGAGTGAAGCCACTAACTCTGGGTTTGCATCCTATTTTATTTGTATTTCTTTCCATCCATGTTTTGTTTGCAGCTCTTGGTTAAGCAGGAATATGTGACAGGCCTAGAGTAGTTATGTACCTTGGCTACGAGAACCCAGCTAGTTAGAGCAGGGAGATTCTGTTTGCCTCCAAAGTCTTTGCTCTTTTTTCTTTTTCAAAAAAGCCAGACAATTTTAGGAGTGGGGTGTTGTATACCAGCTTTAGTGAAACAACTACTGATAACCCACTACCATCATTCCAGCCCTGAGCTATTCCACTATTTCAATGCTCCAGCCTCAGCTTCAAGAAGAGACAGATGGGAAATATGAGGACAGAGGTGTGAACAGGGAAGAGTAAAGACATATTCTTGGCCTAAGAGCCATATGGAAAATAGAGGAGGCAGCCAGTGAAAGGAAAGGGTCATGTTCTAGACTCGGAGGAGCTGCTGTTAGATGTAGGCTGTCCTCTGAGAGTTCTCTGATTCCAGGACCTGAAAGTGGTTATAATCACTGTGCCCATGCAGAGAGGGAATCTTTGCCTAGAGCTTAGTAATCCAGGATTCCTTAGAAGTCAAACAAACCAGTTATTCTGGTGTAGGCCAGCCTAGCCCACACTTCACTTTTGGCCAAGTGGGATTGTAGTACAGATGATGAAGATGCAGACAGGTTCCTGAGGAAGTGAGAAGCATTCAAATACCTGTTTACTGGGCTCTTCATCCTCTTCTCTTTGCCTAATCACTATTTTTTTCTAACACAACTTACATAAAATGAAAAGATCCTCTACAGTTTGCAAGACACAGGAAGGACTGTTGGGATCTTTGGGTCTTGCAACAAATCCAGATGAGAGAAGAAGGGAGTATGTGTGAATGATGGGAGAGGGATGTATTAGAGAGTATAGCAGAGCCTCTTCACCATTTCAGTCTCTGACCCTGAACAAAATTCTTAAGGAAAGGCCTGGGTTAAAATGGCCACAGGCTCTGATTATTTGTGTTTCCTGCTTCAGAATCCAGAAGCTGCAGTTGGGAAAGAATACAAGTTGGAAGGCATTCTCCTTGATGGATCATTTCTCTCATTCCCTGCATTCCATTCTTCACCAATTCCCATCAATTACATGCTTTAAAATGTTTCAAATCCCCAGTTCTCTCCATTCCCACTTTCACCACCTGATCTGAACCCTCTTCTCACCTAGATTATTGCAACATTTTCCTAACTGATCTCTCTCCCCTGCCACCCTTGCCTTCTCATTCCACCAGAAATCCACACAGCAGACAATATGGCAGCTGCTCTTGTCTTACCTAGAATAAAATCCGACTTTCTTACCTAGATCTATAGGCCCCAGCTGATGTGAGCCTGCTAGAGAATTTCCAACTTCATCTCATTCTCTCTGCACCACCCTTGCTTCTTAAGTTCCAAATATTCAGGTGTTTAATTTTTAAAATAACTTTATTGAGTTATAATTCACCTATCACACAATTCACTCATTTAAAATACATAATTCGATGGTTTTCAGTATATTCACAGAGTTGGGTAACCATCACCACAATCAATTTTAGAACATCTTATCTCTGCCCAAAAATCCCGTACCCTTTAGCAATCACTCCCTATTCCCCCAGTTTCCCCAGTCCAAGTCAACCACTTATCTACTGTCTTTATAGATTTGTCTGTCTTATTTTTAGCTCTTGAGCACACAAAGCTCTTTCCTGCATTAGGTCCTTGCATATGCTCTCTCCTCTGCCTCAAAGGCTTGCCAGTCCACTCCTCAGGCTCCCCACTCCCTTCTCTCACACATCACTTGGCTGGTTCTTCGCCTTTCATGCCTAGATTGAAAAGTAAACTATGTGAGGTTTTTCTGAGTACCCTCAGACCAGATTCCCAATGCTTTCCTTTGTCATAGCTCCTTGCTTGTTCTCTTCTTGGTAGCCTCACAGTTGGTAACCATTGGTTTACCAGCTGCTATTGCTTGACTTCCTCCAGTTGACTTTAAGCATAATAAGGGGAGTGGCTGTATCTATCTTGTTCTCCATTGTATCTCTAATGCCTACTGCAGGGCCTGGTGCTTAGACCATCAGTAAATATTTGATGAATGAATGAATGAATATACCAGATAACTGAACACACATTGGTTGGAAATAAGACCCCCTTGCCTGTTTCAAGCAGCAGATATCGCAATGCAACAGCATTTTATCATCTAAGTTTTCTATTGATGTGAAACAGTTGACCTGAAGCCTGCCTTTCTTTCTTTTCTTTCTTTCTTTCCTTTCTTTCTCTTTCTCTCTTTCTCTCCTCTTTCTTTCTCTTTCTCGTTCCTCTTTCTTTCTTTTCTTTCTTTCCTTTCTTTCTCTTTCTCTCTTTCTCTCCTCTTTCTTTCTCTTTCTCGTTCCTCTTTCTTTCTTTTCTCTTCCTTTCTATTTCAAAACAAGGATAGTTGACTCAGAAGTCTGATCAGAATGATCAATTACAAAACATGGTAGCGGAATACTTCTGAGTGAGTGATTGGATGATGTTGGGCAGTTTTGGTTTTCCTTTTCTTAAGATTATCACATTGACTGATGCTTGTTTTAAACATTAACTGTGTGACAATCACTGTCACAGCAACTCTGTCCTCTAGGTCTCCCTGTTGTTATAAAGGATCCATTAGTGTTTCCTCAGCTGGTTCCATCACCATGAACACTGTTCAAGGTCCAGTAGTCAGCTCTGGACAAAACCAGATTGTAAACCAACTGAAGGAAAGGGTAATATTCCATGTCCACCTGTAATAAACAACTATTCTACCCCCAACCACACACACATCCGAGAAGCCTGCAAGTAGTAGCTACTTGTAGAATGTCTGTTGAATTAGTGGCATGAAGTAGTATTAAGTAGTATTTTCCATTTTTCTTTGCTGCTTTCATCCTGTCCTCCCCCCGCCCTCACCTTGTTACTGCTTTCTCAATCCTGAACTTTCAGGCTGCTCAGATGTCTGAATCACAGAGGAAGTCAATCTGATTGATTCATTCACACTATGCTGCTTTATGAACCTAAGTAGGGTGTGTTGGAGCAGTTTATAATGGTTCATGAGAGCCATTTGTGTGTATCTCGTTCAACTCTGCGTTCAGTGACATCAGGTTGCTAGCTTGAAATTAGCCGTAGTGGGAGCATTTACACCAGAGAAATTGACAAATACTATACATCAGAGCCTTTCATTTTGAAAGCAGTTGTTAAATATTTACACCACTGACGTCATATATTAACATTATTTCCTGTCTGTCCTCCTCACCCCCTTTTCTTTTCTTTTGTTTTAAATTTAATTTTATTTTATCCTAAGTTCCAGGATACATGTGCAGGTTGTACAGGTTTGTTGCATAGGTAAACATGTGCCATGGTGGTTTGCTGCACCTATCAACCCATCACCTAGGTATTAAGCCTTGCATGCTCTCCCTCCCCCTGCCTCGCTGACAGGTCCCAATGTTCATTGTTCCTCTCTCTGTGTCCACGTGTTCTCATTGTTCAGCTCCCACTCATAAGTGAGAACATGTGGTGTTTGGTTTTCTGTTCTTGTGTTTGCTGAGGATAATGGCTTCCAGATCCATTCATGTCCCTGCAAAGGACATAATCTCATCCCTTCTTATGACTGCATAATATTCCATAGTATATATGTACCACGTTTTCTTTATCCAGTCTATCAGTGGTGGGCATTTGGGCCGATTTCATGTTTCTGCTATTGTGAATAGTGCTCTACTGAACATATGTATGCCCGTATCTTTATAATAGAATGATTTCTATTCCTTTGCTCACCCTCTTTTCTAAGAGAATTCTGAACCAGGCTTAATTTAAAGAATGACTCACCTGTGGCACATACCTGTAATCCCAGCTACTCAGGAGGCTGAGGCAGGAGAATCACTTGAACCTGGGAGGCGGAGGTTGCAGCGAGCCGAGATTGCGCCACTGCACTCCAGCCTGGGCAACAAAAGTGAAACTCCGTCTCAAAAACAACAACAACAAAAGACTCAGCAACTCAGCAAGAAAGACTTTGAGGCCATATATTTATAAAGCAAATACTTTTTTCCCACTTTCTTGTTCAGGCTGTTTCACAGCTTTCATTGTTAAGTGCTTTCAAACCTTAGCTCTGTTCTTAACAATGTACTTCATAGTTTGCCACAACAGGCTGAAATCAGATTAGAACATCTTAGGGATTTTAGCTAACTTGTTTATGTCAGTTTAGAGAGAAGGAAAAGACTACCTAAGGCATGCATCTTCCAATCCACAAATGGTACCAGATAAGTGTTTAAATTATATATAAATATTCACTCAACCTTCTGCACTTCTGTCTTTTGAGATGAAAATCACCCTAAAATTCCTTGGGAAATTGCCTGTCTCCTAGCTCAGTGACTCCATATTGCAGATTCAGAGAATTTTAGGTTTACCAGAAAAATAAGAGACCATCAGATGCAGTTTCCTCAACAAGGCTGACATTAGCATCACCTGGGGAGCTTCAAAAACATTATGTGTCTAGGCCCCACTCTAGACAAATTCAATCAGAATCATCTGGATTGGGATAAGGGCATTAATATTTTTAGCAGCTCTCCAGGTGATTTTAAGGGAGAACCATTGATCCAATTGCCCCGCAATTTTCAGATGAGAATCCCAAGACCCAGTTCTAAAAGCTTTGCTCAAAGTCCCAGGGTGGCTGAATGGAGGCAGCACTAGTCTAAGACTCAGATTTTTTTTTTTTTTTTTTTTTTTTTTTTTTACTCCCAGACCACAATCTTTTAAAATCATGCCCCAAATCTCTGGATGTTCCCATTCCTGTTTGATAAGCCCCCAAACATCAGTCCTAGAAGCAAAAAAAGTTTTCCTATGGCAGAAATTTTATCAGGCCTGATTTCATTCATAAGTCTAATTGATCTTTGATCTTCAGCAAATGATTTTCTTACTTTTTTTAGTATTTCAGAATGTCTAAAATTACAGGGGGATCTTTGTGATAAGATATGGTAATATAAACTATGTAAAGACATGGACTAGTGTCTAATCTTTACTGTGTCAACCATAAGGCCTGATCGAGGCCACATGCCCATGTATCCATTTATACCTACTTGATGTGTTAAGTGCCTTGACTAGATGTTTGAAAGCATCTGTTCACACTACAAAGTCATATATCTCAATTTCAAACCCTGGCTCCACCATTGACCAGCCTGAGGCCTTGAGTAAGTTATTTAACCATTCTGTGCTTTGATTTTCTCACTTGGAAAATAGTTCTACGCCATAAGGTTGCTATGTGCATTTACGAGGTAATGAATATATATAGGACACTTAGCACGTTGACTGATCCAGAACCACTCAACCAATATTAGTTATTATTATTTTGCTATAGTAACCTATCTCTACCTCTTTGCTTGAATCCTGCTGGGAGAGGAGAAATATGAATGAGGAGGGAGCAGGAAGTGACAACCTTTGAGCATCTTGAACTGAAATCTCTGCCTTGGCTTCAAGGGTCACTGTGAGCTAAGAGGAAGCTGCACTACACCCCTGAGGGCAACACACAGGAGGAGGCCTGGAGCAGGGCACTCTGGCCTGGTCCTATTCTTTTTCCCTCCATGAATGGCATTGATTCTTGAGGGCAGCGGCCCCTATTCTTGCTCATCCCTCTAACTGGACACTGGACTCTGGGCCTGAGCTACTGAACCCAAAGAGTGCTGATACAATGCCAGCTCTCAGCGTCCAATCACCACCTACTGCTCCCCATCTGGTTTGCAGCTCAAGTTTGCTTTTCACCCAGCATGTCAGTTCAGCAAGCATCTCCCTTCCAGCCCAATAGGAGATGTTATCAGAAGTCCATTCATAACACTGACATGGCTTCTGCTCCTCACAACAGTTTTTAATGAAAACCCCTATGAGATTAAAGCAGAGCAGAGAAAGGAACAGAGAATGATGGATATCCTAAAGTGAAATGAGATACATTTCAGAAATGGTTGGGCTGCAGTTGCACTTTTAGACAAACATTTTATGAAAGACATTGGCAAAGTGTCGAAAACTACTGTGGTTTGAATGTGTCCCCCAAAGTTCATGTGTTAAAAACTTAATCCCCAATGCAACAGTGTTGGGAAGTAGAGCCTAATAAGAAGTAATTCGTTTATGAGGGCTCTGCCCTTGTGAACGGATTAATGTCATGATCATGGGAGTGGGTTTGTCGCCCCCTCTTGCTCTTGCTGTCCTGCACTCTCTTGCTCTTCTGCCCTCCACCATGGGATGATGCTGCACAAAGGCCTCGCCAGATGTGGGCCCCTCAACTGTGGACTTCCAGCCTCCAGAAATACAAGAAATAAGTTTCTTTTCTTTATAAATTACAAAGACTGTGGTATTCTGTTATAGCAACACAAATGGACTAAGACAAAACCTTCTGTCTGAGTTTCAAATATAGGCACAGGATATTTTCTCCTGTCATTATCTGAGGCAGGAATGCATTCCTGCTTAGGGTCTCATGTGGTTCAGTCTCCACCTTCAACTAGAGCATCTTTCTAGAAGCTGGCTTTAAGGTTGTAGAATGCAGAATTTGATACAAAGAAGTGGGCACAGAGATCAAAATGTGCTTGGTTAGACATGGCTTTCCAAATTTCATTAGATGAAAACCTGAATGTACAAAACACTTTTGCATACAACTATTCACTTTTCAAAAGGATTCACTAGCTACCCAGGCAAAACAGAATCCACGTGTATGTGTGTATATATAAATATTTTCTTTTCTTATTTTCCCTATCAGTTGGCCCTGTAATAGCCCTTTCATTTCTCCTTAATAGATGGTCCCCTATTCTCACTTCAACTCACAATAATTTGTCCCGGTTTGAATTTCCTAAGAACTGATAACCTAAGTAATACAGAAGACTGTCAAACATCTCAAAATAAGCATTCCCCATCAGCTCAAAATAATCAGTTTGCCTCTCCTAATAAAATGTTTCAACTGGTGAGGAAGTATATTCCCTCATCTATCATGAAGAATTGACTATGCTGGGCACGGTAGCTCATGCCTGTAATCCCAGCACTTTGTGAGGCTGAGGTGGGCGGATCACGAGGTCAAGAGATCAAGACCATCCTGGTCAACATAGTGGAACTCCGTCTCTACTAAAAATACAAAAATTAGCTGGGTGTGGTGGCATGCACCTGTAGTCCCAGCTATTCAGGAGGCTGAGGCAGGAGAATCGCTTGAACCTGGGAGGCGGAGGTTGCAGTGAGCCAAGATCACGCCATTGCACTCCAGCCTGGTGACATAGTGAGACTCTGTCTCAAAAAAAAAAAAAAAAAAAAAAAAAGAATTTACTATAGAATTTTTCTTAAAGGCAAATTTTAATATTATTTAATTTACCAAAGTTATTTGCACATAACATTTCAAGACCATGAAATTCAGAGTGGAAGCCTCTAAGGTATTATCTAGCCCCAAATCTTCAATTTATAGATGAAGAAATCAAGATCAACAAGAAGACAATTCTTCCAAGGTCACACACCACCATTAGGAACAAGGTTAGAATTCGAACTCAGGAACTCTGACTCATGAGTCATTCATTAAGGAAATAGTTATTAAGCAATTATTATATGTCAAGCACTGTGTAAGATACTAGAACATATAAACAATTCAAAAAGAAATACTGCTGCCCTTGTATGTAGTGGAAAAGGAGATCTATACATGCAAACTTGAATGTTATCAAAAGAAGACACCACGGGATCTGACCTGACCTGGAGGTCAGGGATGGCTTCCCTGAGGAAATGGCATCTGAGCTGAGATCAAAGAGGGATGAGTAGGAATTAATGAGATGAAGGGGTATGGCCTGGGGGAACAGGAAAAAATTCTAGGTAGAAGGGACCCTGTGTGCAAAGATTCTGAGCGTGTTCCAGTATATATCACTACGTCTTGACTACTGAATCAAATAAAATACAGCTGGGTTTTTTCCAGCCTTCTTGTTTATGTCTTTCCTTTGATTTAAGAAGGTGTAATGTATGAATGTAATGTCCAATCTCCAATCCCTATTTTCGAAAAGAAAAACACTACCTGTGTTTAGGAGAAAGGTAAAACTGGATCTGGAGTGACATGTTTGGTATAATTTTTAAAGCTGCAAAAATAAAAGAATTGATTGGAACTCATTCTGAACTCACTGAAACATTTGTGAGTTTTTTTTTTGTCTTTTAAAATATTATTCCAGAAGTGAAAAAATTACTCTCACCCCAAATCTCTTGATTTTCACTTAACTCCCATTAAATTCAATACTTCATTTATAATTTCTCATTTTCTTTGTCTGAAATACAAGGAAAAGAATGGAACTTTGGAAGTATAGAGATCACAATGTCCAATGGAAAATAAAAACTTTAGAATTAGGGATACTTTGATATCTTGCTTTCATCTTAAAAGCAAGAAAATGTGAACCACATAGGATGAATTCTGCGGATGAGAGGAGGTGGGGAAGATGCATGAAGAAGGGACACCAGGAAAGCAATGACCTAGGATCCATTCTTCTAGATGCAAGCTGCTACCAACTGACTTGAATCCTTCTCTTGTCTGGTCTTTTCATCTTCTCTTAACAACTTAGCCTGCTGCACTTTCTTAACTGAGTATTAGAAGCTGTAGTGAGACATAGGATGCAAATGAGCAAAGTTGCACATCAACTCAGTAGATACATGGCTATGAGGTTCCAGTCCTAATTTCAAATGGGGAGAATGAAGGGTATCTGAGCTACGACAGATAGAGAATACCTCCTTTTCTGGGGAGGGGAAAGCAGGGGCAGCGAATGACCACATAGATGTACTATCTAGTGTATATCTGGGCTTGCGTGTTTGCATTCTAATACACCCTTGTGTCTTTCAACATGCTGAATCTCAGTGGGAATTGAGATTCTTGTGGGTGCTAAATGTTACAGTTTTAAAAGAAATGAAGCATTCTGACTCTTTTGAGTCTGAGTCTTCCAAATGCATGTTAAAATAACTATTGAAAGGGTTTAGAATGCAGACTACAAGGCTACTTGGGAACACTGATTTAGGAAATCCTGAACCCACAAAAATATCAGAGCACCAGTGACACTATATAGAAGAGCCACTCAAGACAATGATACCCAGTTAGTTTTTGCAGATGATCCCAAAGATTGGGACCAGCTGAAGGAGTTATCTTCATCATGGCTGCTAATTCCAAAAAACAATTAAGCCCTTTGTCCCCATTAACACAGCTTCACAATCTTTCTACAGTTTCCTCTTCTCTCAGTTCTTACATCTGTGGGCAGAACCAGTCTCTCTTCATAAACTTCAGGACAGAAGCCTGGAGTTAGCTCTTTCCATTCCCCATCACTAATCATGTATATGCAATCCATCACCAAGTCTGCTTCTTCCTTCATTATTCTCTCAGGTTAGTTCTTTCCAGATTCTTTCTCTTTGTCACCATCCCAGTCCAAGCCCTCACCACCTCAGCTGGAATACTGCAATAATAGTCTAGCTAGTCCGTGATTAACCAGCTCCTCTTCCTGTGTTTAGACAGCTCTCCACTGTGTGAATCTTGATAGGAGACAGAGCCCGCTTCCTGCTGTAGAAGCCCAGAAGGGCAGCTCATCTGTCTCCCAGCTTCTTGCAGCTGGAGCTCAGTTGCCTAATCAGAAGCATCCATCCTCGACATGAAATCTGGGGCTAGTGATGCACAGGGCAGAAACAGTTGAGAAATCTTAGGTGGCAGCAGCATTGGCTGCAACAGCAGTGGATGCCTTTAGTGTCACACAGGAGGTCCTAGCACACCAGGTCAGCCTCAGTGCCCAGTGGTCAGTCACTGTGCTATGGGTGTCCTCACCAGACCAATTCCATGGAAGTGATTTCAACCATGGCTCTAGCTATACAGCCCCCTTCACTCCTGCTCATTTCCTAAACCTGGTTTTCTAACCTTCCAGCATGTCTGTGAGTGATGTGATAATCCATTTGAAAAATTCCTTTTATGCTCAAGACAGCAAGAATTAGTTTCTGTTCTGAGAATCTTCAATAATATTCTCGTTTCTATATCCAGCCCCCTCCCCCAAGCTATCACCCATGCTGCTGCAAAACTCATTTAAAAACTTCACCTTTATCATATCATTTCTCTGCCTAAGAAGGTACAATGAATTCTACATGAAGTCAAGCTCCTTATCTTGATATTCAACATCCTGAATAATCCAACCTCTCTCCGTCTAACAGAAACTGCCATTTTCTCTGCTGTCAATACAGTAGCTTTCAAATTTTTTAAGAGATCCACATAAATACCAAATTTAAGAACCAATAAACACACAAAACTGAAGCAAGCTCTTCGTGAAAAACATACTTACTCTTACCATATGCAATCAATTCTGATATTCTCTATTCCATTCTGTCCCACTTTAAAAAAATGTCATTGATACTCATCAAATTGATTTGTTAAACACAGGTTTAACCTATATTGTGGTTTGCAGGCCACCCATACTCTGTTCCCAGTTCCACGCAGGAAGTACATAAAGAGAGTAAGTCAAAACCATCAGTTAATCCCACTTTTCCTATTAGGGTTTCTCACACAAACCTTGCAGAAAAAAAAATTGTCATCCTGACAAAGTAGGCCTATGAAAGATATTCACGACTACTGAATAATATTTGAATATGTAGTTAAATCAATTACAAAAACAATTATTTCCAAACTGTTCTTTGATTTTGCTCTATTACTATGGAAGAAAATTTTTGATTCCACATTTTTAAAAGCAGTTTTTGCCCAGAGTTGGTCTCTTGGAAGGGTTCTGGCTACACTGGTTTGGCCTAGGACGTTTCTCTGCAGAAACTTTAACCAAACACCTGTGTAACAAATCATTGCTGACACTTAACCAAATGAGTGAGGTAGACTTAGATTATTAAAATGATTAGTAAAAAGGCAAGTCTACACAGGTGGGACTGGAGGTTTTAATGAGCTGTTAAAATTGCACATGTCTCTTTAATAAAGTCCAAAGGTTGATTTGAGAGATGGAATTGGGGCAGGGGATGGGGGTTGGGGTCTAGAAACGGTGGTAGGTGGAGACTGACAAAAGACTAAGCAACTCACAACTGCAGGTGGTACATCTGAGTTCCTGCTCTGGGGACTACGGGGACATTGTCTCACCAGCTGCTGCCTGTTCACAGCTAACAACTCCCTTCGCAGAGGTTTCTGATGTCAATGCATTTACTCCTTTTGTTTGATGGCCTGTAGCCTTTGCGCTTTGCAGCCATTATAACAATCTGTTTACTTTTGTGAATACCTAATAGACAGTAGATGTGCTCCCCTGGGGTTAGAACCGTACACTGAGGTAAGAAAGGAAAGATTTTTCTTTCTGTTGACTCTACAATGATTTATCTTCCAATATATCATTGTATTCATCCATCTTTGTGGGCTGGAGCTGGAATGCTAGCTATATGGAATCAGATACATAGAGCAGATTCTCCCCCTGGCAACCCGCTTCCCCTCCCCAGCTTAGGAAGAGCATAAATAATGACCCTCTCCCTCTTGCTCCTCTTGGATTTCAGCTGAAATCCCTTAGACGTTTGGCTATGTCCAATACCTTTGGAGTTCTCTTCAGCTCTCTGCTTCACAGCTTCCTTTGTCTACATTAAAAGAAGCACAGAAGAGTGATCAAGATAAGCCCAAACCAGAAATTCCTGGGTAAACAGAAAAATGCATCCTGTAACTTGCATGCTGATTGTCCCATTCCTGCTCCTCTCCCTCCCCATCCCATCTTCTCATTACTTTTCAGAGCTTCAAGCTTTTGCTGCAGTGAAAAGCTGCTGGTACTGGGGAGACAAGTATTTTCTTATTTTTTCTCTGTATAATCTACAGGGACATCTTTGCCTTTGTCTGTACTACTATTTGGGGGTGGTGATAAAGTAAGGGAGGTTGACTAATGGATCATGGAAAAGAATTCTAAAAATTGGAAGCTGTCAATAACAAATATTCCTAATGCTGCCCCTCTCCCCATAGAGGGGAGGCATTGTAGAATGGGGGTTAAGAACCTGCAGTTAGACGACTTGGATTAAATCCTGCTCAGCCTCTAGCTTCCTGTTTGACCTTGACACATTCCCAGTTTCCCCCTTCAAACTCCAGTTATTATTATTTTCCCCTGCGGGGACAGAGGTGTGTGCCCCACCCTCTAAGAGCTTGCACTGAAATGGAAAGTGCATTCTGGCCACATGTTCTACATCACTGTTATCCCAGAGTTTCACTATGGTGGATGCTGGTGGGACCTACAGGAGGGACTTGATTTGCTTTACATGATTGAGCATTGTGGGCTAGGGAGCTCACCTTTCCCATCTCGTCTTTTAAGATAAATGACATCTTTGGCCTTCCAGGTTGGTTGATCTTCTGGTGATATGACACCAACCTGAGGTTTCAAAGCAGAATCTTTCCCTACCAACAGCATGTATGGCACACAGCTGGCACCCTATTTGGAAGCAGTGATCTGTGTGCTGAAAATGGATGCTTCTGGTGGCAGAAGAATGGATTTCATTTTCCAGCAAAATTTCTAATTTCAATGTGAGAGGAACCTTCCTTCCTTCCTTCCTTTCCTCCCTCCCTCCCTCCTTCCGTCATTCCCTCATTCCTTTCCTTCTTTCCTTCCTTTCTTCCTCCCTCCCTCATTCACTTCCTTCCTTCCTTCTTTCCTCCCTCCCTCATTCACTTCCTCCCTCCCTCCCTCCCTTTCTTCCTTCCTCCCTCCCTCATTCACTTCCTCCCTCCCTTCTTCCCTCACTCCCTCCCTTCCTCTCTTCCATTCTTTCTTCTTTATTTTTCTTCACCTGTTTCCTGCCAGAAACCATTAGATTATTTGGGACATCTTTCTTTATTCTTAAATTAAGCTTGTTGACATTAGCTGGATGTTATAGCTTCTTGCAAAAGCCATATCTGCATAGTGTGTCTAATTAGATCCTAGCATTGTAACAACTCATAGGTTCAATTTTTTAATATACAAATCTGGAGGATACTAGAGTGAACTAAAATAATTTCTCCATCTGCAAAAGATTTCACGGACAAATAGTACTTAATCTGAGAAATCCCTTGATAAATTTGCCAGTAGGCCAACCCTCCTCACTGGTACAGGGGAGGCTTATAACAGAAACCCTTTGTGCATTGTGGAAGGCAAACACATATGCATTTTACATGAGCAAATTCTAAACCAACTGGCCCTGATTTTTTCAATTACACTTTCCCCAAAATAACCCTTTTAGAACAAGTTTGCAAAGGTTTTTTTCTCCATAATTGTACACTGCTCTTGGAGTGCTCGAATGGATGGGGAAGGCAAACAGAGTCAAAGCTTTCCATGGAACCACAGTCATTTCTTGCACTGGAGGCTGCTTATTTTTGTCCTCTCTTGAGAGACAATTGCAGAGAAGATTTTATGTCTGTCTCAAAATTGATTATGTGTCTTTAGTTTTACCAAGTTCAGACTTTAAAAAATCCCAACAAAAGAAACACAACAATAACACTTATCATCCTCTGCCACCCTGGTAGGCGAGTCCGCTGGGCACTTGTGTCTGGAGTAACATTATCTGTTGTTATTTACTATGAAATGCTACAAACTTACAAGTAGCGACAGGAGGACAGTGTGAGGACAGCTATGTTCTTTGTGTGAATTGATTCAAGGCTCTCATTCATAAATTAGCTAGATCTTTGGTCAGTTTTTATGTTTCTTTTTTCCCGTAATAACTCAGCGAAGTCTGGATCCAAGCCACTCTCATGAATGCTACCCTTTAAACAAATTGTTTGACGTCCAGCTTTCACTTTTTGGGGATAAACAAAAATAATACTTAATATTATAGAATCATTGTTTGTTTTTATTTTACACAATTAATGGTCTTTTTACCAGAATGACAAATGTATTGCATAAAACAATATTTAAGTAAATAAAGGTAGAAAAGGTATGGAGAAGCAGAAAGTAAGAAGAGGCACAGGGGAGAAGGCAGAGAAAGGGAAAAAAAGGAAGAGGGAAAGGAAAAGGGAAAAGGAGAGGGAAATAATGAAAAAGAAAGGGAGAGGTTGGGAAGCCGAGGCAGGCAGATCATAAGGTCAGGAGTTCGAGACCAGCCTGGCCAATATGGTAAAACCCCGTCTCTACTAAAAATACAAAAATTAGCTGGGCGTGGTGGTGTGTGCCTGTAGTCCCAGCTACTCAGGAGGCTGAGGCAGAAGAATCTCTTGAACCACGCCACTGCACTCCAGCCTGGGCGACAGAGAGAGACTCCGTCAAGAAAGAGAGAAAGAGAGAAAGAGAGAGAGAGAAAGAGAAAGAGAGAAAGAAAGAAAGAGGGAGGGAGGGAGGGAGGGAAGGATAGAAGGAAGGAAGGAAGGAAGGAAAGAAAGAAAGAGCAAGGAAGGGAGAAGGGGAAAAAAGATTGGTTTTGGAAGCCTTTACGAAGGGCAGGAAAAAAATTGACTGGACTAAAAAAAAAAAAAAACATGACTGGACTAAATATCATCACTGGATTTCATTGGTGAGTACATAATAAAAAGTACTGAGAGTTTGTCCAAATCCTTCAAGCTTCCACATAAAGTTTTCAAACACATATCCAAACCCAGCAAGCCATATCAGAATGGCCCAGTAAAGGTTATTCTTAATATAACCCACATGGCAGCTGGGCTCTCCCTGCCCCTTGAGATGGAGGTAAGTTTGGCTTGCATCCTTATTCTATGTCTTGTAAAGGTCCAAATCTCCCCACCCTGAGCTTTCTGTAACTTTCTGGGAAAGTGGTGGTGAAAGGACATGGCAGAGTGTGAGTTTATCTTCTCAGTTTTACTGTGGGCTCGAAGAGCCTGACCTTGCTTAAATCATTCAATTTAGGGTTGCTGTCACTAATTCAAACGTGTTATTTTATTTGACACCACATTAATCCTGATGTAAATATTTGAATTTCCAAAAAACACTTACAAGGCTTTATATGTGGAAGTTACTTTATTGAATATTTGGGGTAAGAAAAGAAGATTTTTAAAATCAAGTTTATAGAGATATTATTTAAACATAGTAAAATGCATCCCTTCTGAGAGTACAGTTCGCTGAGGTTTTACTCATGTAGTTATTTTGTAGCCACCACCATAATTAAGATATAGAACATTTCCATCATACTACGAAGTTCTCTTGGCCCCTTGGTCCCACCCCATCCCTAGTCCCAGACAGCCAGTGATCCGCTTTCTGTCTTTATAGGTTAGTTTTGTCTGTTTTAGAATTTTATATAAATCAAATCATACCGTATGTATTTTTTTGTGTCTGGCTTATTTTGCTCTACACAATGTTTTTGAGATTCATCTATGTTGTTGTTAAGTATCAGTACTTAAGTATTTTTCCCCTCTGAGTAGTATCCTATTGTATGACTATACTGCAAAATGTTTATCCACTCATCTGTTGGTGGACATCAGGTGTTACTGAGTTGTCTGTCTATTATGTCTAAATCTGCTATGTACATTTATTTAAAAGTCTGTGTGGATGCATGTGTTGTTTCCTTTGGAAAAAATACCCCGGATTGGGAATCGTTGGGCCGTGTGTTAGGTATGATTAATTTCACAAAACTGCCATACTACTTCTCAAAATCATTGTACCATTTTAGAATTCCACCAGCACAACATGAGAATGCTGCTTCTCTACATCCACACCAACACTTACAATTAGCAGTCTTTTTAGTGCTAGATGTTCTAGCAGATGCGTAATGGTATCTTATTGTGGTTTTAATTTGCTCTTCCCCTATGATTTCATGTTGAACATCATTTCATGTGCTTATTTGCCATTCACATATCTTATTTTGGTGAAGTGTTTGTTAAGTCTCTTGCCTGTTTTACTGAGTTGTCTTCTTACTAAGGAATTATGAGAGCTCTTTATACATTCTGGATAAAAGCCCTCTCTCAGATATACATTCTGCCAACATTTTCTCCTGCTCTGTGCCTTGTCTATTCATCTCATTAATGCTGTTGTTTGATGAGCAAAGGTTTTTAACTTTGATGAGGTCAAATTTATTGATTTTTTTCTTTTATGGTTTATATATTCTAAGTCGTGTCTTAAGAAATTTTTTGTCTGTTCCAAAGAGGAGATATTTTAAACATAATATTTCAAGCAATTTTAAGTTGAACATTACACATCCTTGCTGGCCTCTCATCCACCAAGGTTTTACACTCACCATGCTGTGCAGAGATGCTTCAGACTGGCCCCACCCCTGGGCTCATCACTCCCTCATACTCCAGATACTCCACATGCCTTTAATATGCAGCCACTCAAATTTCTAAAGCTCCAGGATTACCTTTGCATGATTAAAACCTACAAGATGTCCAGTAAATCAAAAGGGTTTTCCAGAACACATTTCAGATTAGAATAGCAATTTTTCTCATTATGTTACTGAATCAACTCTAACTTCTAGCTCAAGTTTTCCATCAATATTTTGGGATTTTAGTTAAACTATGTCTTTTACTGAAATAATAGTCAAAGCCCTGGAGACCTTAGAAACTTGATCTCTTTTTAACTGTGGTATCCATACTTCTGATTCTGATGTGATATGGCTGAATAACAAATGAATAAGCTACTTCTCTCCATGGTAGCACTTTGTCTTCTGGTCTTATGACATTCCACATGATCATCCCACAGTACAGTGTTATCTTGGTGACTGTCCTCTTATTCCGAACTCCTGAGACCACTTCACGCAGGTCTATCTATGGAAAATCTCAGACATTGAAGGGCTACTTTATAATATAGAAACTCAGTCTTAAATGGCTCTTCTCAAGAGTTCAACTCCAACTTTATAATTAATAGATAGTTTTCTTTAAAAATTTATCTTTTGTTGGATTTCAAACTGCTCCGTTGCTTCAAGTGTAACATGTCCCAAAGATAATTGGTTCTTCCTTCCAAAATGGCTCCTGTTTTCTACAGTCCCATTTAGATCCTGCACACTTTAGACTCTTACATCCTCATTATCCTCTGTCTGTTACTGTGGCCTATTAACCTGAAATGCTTAAGATTTGTCCTTTCTTTTCTATTCCCATTCTAGATTGGGCCTTTGTTGCTTGAGTTACTGTGGTAACTTCCAACCTACTGTCCCCAAGATTTTTCTCTCCTGTCATTCTCTTGGCCCTGTCCTCAGCCCACAGAATTTTTACACTAGCAGATCTTTCTGTCCTTGCTTAATAACCTCCTTTGCCTCACCTGCCTAACTTTGGATACCCCTGAAGACAGGCCTCACTCCACTTATCTGAATCTGGACCATCATAAGTTTTGTTCCAGCGGGGCTGTCTGTGCACTCTCTCCCTATGTGTACCAAGCTCATTCTGTCTTTGAATTATTTGCTTGGGCTATTAACCCTCCCTAAACACTCTGAACTTAAAATGTCACTTTTCACAGTTACTTTCTAAATCGTTCTCTTTTAAAATGCGGCTCATTTTACCTTCTCTGACTAATTTCTCTCTTCTGTAAATGACCATTTCACTTATAATTCACTGAGTCCCAACTGGAATATCTAGATACTATGGACCTCACAGAGTTCATGTGAAAATCAAATGGAAACCAAAGGGAAACAAGGGGTAACCTGCTGACAACAGAGTCTCCATGAGGCACTAACCAGCCCTTGAGGCTTCTGGTAAGTAGGACTGGACTCTGCTCCTCCCCTTGACATTTGCTCTCCCTTCCACTAATTTACAAGGGGACTGAAGCTTCCTGGGGAAAACAAAGGACTTGATCCTGTCCACTGTTGGGAATTGCAGCCATGTCTGATGGGCTGGCTTGATCTCAATAGGAGCCAGAAGGACATTCAAGTCTTCAGAGAAAAGTTATCACAGGGAACAAGGAGCCTGGCCCAGGAAACCAGAATGGAAGGGGATTTCAGAAATGGTCCAACAGGTGATACCAGAGTCATCCCGACCTAGTGCAGGTGACAGCACGTGTTGTTGTAGAAACAAAGCTTAGTTATGTGAAATTGAATGGCTGTATATTAAGCACTGCAGCACTTTGGGGCTCGATAACCCTTTCTGACAACTCTTCCTTCTCTTTCCCTGCCTCCGTGTTTGGGCAAAATACAGAAGAGCATTCTTCTCTTTTTGCCAGAGTGGTGACAAGATCTCTGGCCTCAAGATACAGTGGCATCATTCCAGTTTCCCCAACAATGACTGCAATGGATTCCCACCTTCACAGGTGCCTAGAGGGACAAGGGCCACGTTCCATTTCTAGAGGGGCACCTCTGTGAACCTGCCAGGGCCCAGACTGCAGATTCTGGGCTTGACACTGACTGCAGAGGCTGGATGAGTAAGTGGAAGGCTGGATCACAAGCTGAGGCTCCCTCATCACAGCTGAGGGGAGCCCTGCACCCAACTAAGTCTCCCAGTGTGGTTAAGATCCATTCTCTAATTCCAGAAGTGAAGTGTGACCTTTTTCTTCTACACAAAAGCACAGACTCAGAGTAGACATCAAAAACAACCACACTTTAATTGCACTCACTGTCCTCCCATTACCAAGTTGGGGGAAGAGGGAGGATTCATATAAAATTAAAGGGCTAAATTTCTCACCAATTCAGGCGGGACTCAATGCAATCTGGCTGTGAGGAAGGAGTTGTTCCGATGGCCTGTGGGTTCCTGGGAAGTTGGGTCCTTCTTTATCCATTTGAGGGAAGAAATAACCTGAATTTAAAAGGTGTCAGGAGCTGCAACAATAATAATACAAACTAGGTGACTATCCTCATTCCTTAAACTGCTCTGGAGCTCTTCCTTTCAGGAGGCCAGCTAATGTTGACCTGTCTCTGAAAGAGAGCAGCCAGGCATGAAGGCTGCACTGTCTTGTCAAATCATATGTGACCAGGCTAAATTATCCCACCCTTTAAAATCATATGGCTACAGCTATTCCCACACTTGCATTTCAAGCATAGCATTGCCACCTACATGCAAAATACCATATTATAATCAAATTGCATCAGTCATATACACGTATAGTCCATAAATTTCAACTACACTAGAGCACAAGCTGATGACTAAAGAATGAAAATATCATTACAAAGTGGCATTCACTTAGGGAGCCTGAGGTCACAAAAATGAGAGTGTGCTAGGGTCTCTACCAAGATATTATCTGCTGCTACCTTGTATTTTGTGAGGCTTTGGTGAGGCTATCTGTCTTCAAGGCCCAGTAGCAACATATCACCTTTGCATTGGGTGTGGAGGTTTCTGGCACTATTAGTATTATAGAAGGTGAACTGTGTAATAGGCTGGATTTGTAATAGGTTGTGATAGAAGTTGAACTGATTCACAATTGCTTCAAAGAGAATAAAATACCTAGGAATCCAACTTACAAGGGATGTGAAAGACCTCTTCAAGGAGAACTACAAACCACTGCTCAAGGAAATAAAAGAGGATACAAACAAATGGAAGAACATTCCATGCTCATGGGTAGGAAGAATCAATATCATGAAAATGGCCATCCTTCCCAAGGTAATTTACAGATTCAATGCCATCCCCATCAAGCTACCAATGACTTTCTTCTCAGAATTGGAAAAAACTACTTTAAAGTTCATATGGAACCAAAAAAGAGCCCGCATCGCCAAGTCAATCCTAAGCCAAAAGAACAAAGCTGGAGGCATCACACTACCTGACTTCAAACTATACTACAAGGCTACAGTAACCAAAACAGCATGGTACTGGTACCAAAACAGAGATATAGATCAATGGAACAGAACAGAGCCGTCAGAAATAATGCCACATATCTACAAGTATCTGATCTTTGACAAACCCGACAAAAACAAGAAATGGGGAAAGGATTCCCTATTTAATAAATGGTGCTGGGAAAACTGGCTAGCCATATGTAGAAAGCTGAAACTGGATCCCTTCCTGACACCTTATACAAAAATCAATTCAAGATGGATTAAAGACTTAAATGTTAGACCTAAAACCATAAAAACCCTAGAAGAAAACCTAGGTATTACCATTCAGGACATAGGCATGGGCAAGGACTTCATGTCTAAAACACCAAAAGCAATGGCAACAAAAGCCAAAATTGACAAATGGGATCTAATTAAACTCAAGAGCTTCTGCACAGCAAAAGAAACCACCATCAGAGTGAACAGGCAACCTACAAAATGGGAGAAAATTTTCGCAACCTACTCATCTGACAAAGGGCTAATATCCGGAATCTACAATGAACTCCAACAAATTTACAAGAAAAAAACAAACAACCCCATCAAAAAGTGGGCGAAGGACATGAACAGACACTTCTCAAAAGAAGACATTTATGCAGCCAAAAAACACATGAAAAAATGCTCACCATCACTGGCCATCAGAGAAATGCAAATCAAAACCACAATGAGATACCATCTCACACCAGTTAGAATGGCAATCATTAAAAAGTCAGGAAACAACAGGTGCTGGAGAGGATGTGGAGAAATAGGAACACTTTTACACTGTTGGTGGGACTGTAAACTAGTTCAACCCTTGTGGAAGTCAGTGTGGCGATTCCTCAGGGATCTAGAACTAGAAATTCCATTCGACCCAGCCATCCCATTACTGGGTATATACCCAAAGGACTATAAATCATGCTGCTATAAAGACACATGCACACGTATGTTTATTGCGGCATTATTCACAATAGCAAAGACTTGGAACCAACCCAAATGTCCAACAATGATAGACTGGATTAAGAAAATGTGGCACATATACACCATGGAATACTATGCAGCCATAAAAAATGATGAGTTCACGTCCTTTGTAGGGACATGGATGAAATTGGAAATCATCATTCTCAGTAAACTATCGCAAGAACAAAAAACCAAACACCACATATTCTCACTCATAGGTGGGAATTGAACAATGAGAACACATGGACACAGGAAGGGGAACATCACACTTCGGGGACTGTTGTGGGGTGGGGGGAGGGGGGAGGGATAGCATTGGGAGATATACCTAATGCTAGATGACGAGTTGGTGGGTGCAGCGCACCAGCATGGCACATGTATACATATGTAACTTACCTGCACATTGCGCACATGTACCATAAAACCTAAAGTATAATAATAATAATAATAATAATAAAAGAAAAAAAAAAAAAGAAGTTGAACTGTGTAATAGGTTGGATCTGGCACTATTAGTATTATAGAAGTTGTAATGTGTAATAGGTTGGAAAGGGAAATGAATTTCCTTTTGCATTTGTTTTATAAGTTTAAAATATGTCAAAGTTCACCTTATGCTATAAAATTCTGTATACACACCCAACAGAAGGAAAAAAATGTTATTCTTCTAGATTTTACCTTCAGGGTTTTTTAATATAAATAAAACAGATAATTATGGTTAAAGTGCAAATTCCTGTTTCCCTCTTCAGCACTATTTATTCCCTTTTCTTTCCTCTTACAATCAACCTTTCCTGTTGTTTGAGCTCCACGTATATGTTTTTCATCTTTTTTCCTCTTAAATTTGTATCCGTGAACAAAGTATAGTACTACTCTGTGTTTTTTACATTTCAATATCAAAGCTATCATACTGTACAAATCTTTCAGAAACTGTTTTTTTCTTCTACTATTTTAAGATATATCTATGTTGATACATATAAATCTAGTTACATTCATACAGTATTGTCTTGCTACACAAAATGTGGTCTATGGCTTAGCAACAGCATCGTAACTAGGAACCTTCTTAAAAACGTAGAATCTTCTTCAAAGTTTCTTTGGTCATTCAAGATCTTCTAGAATTCTAGGATCAGCTTGTCAGTTTCTTCAAAAACCAGCTGGAATTTTGATTGGGACTGCATTAAATCTATAGATCAACTTGATAGATGAACAACATTGAGTGTTTTGATCCACAAACACAGTATCTCTCCATTTATTTAGGTCTTCTTTAATTTCTCTTGACAATCCTTTTTAGTTTTAGTATAAAAGTCCTGCATATATTTTGTCAAATGTATCCCCAGATATTTTATATCTTTGATGCTATTGTAAATAGTACTGTCTTTAAATTTATGTGTCTACTGCTAGTATAAAGAAATACAACTGATTTTTAAATTATCTACCTCACATCATGCCACTTTAGTTTTTGTTTTTGTTGTTGTTGTTGTTGTTTTTTGGAGATTTGGTAGAATTTTCTCCATACACAATCATGTTGTCTGCAAGTAAGGACAAGTTTTACCTCTTCCTTTCCAGGCTTTATGCTCACTTTCTTCTTCCTCCCCCGCTTTCCTCTTCCTCTTCCTCTTCCTCCACATCCTCCTTCTTCTCCTTCTTCTTCTTTGTTGGCTTAGCAGTTACAACCTTTTCTGTTTTATATTAGTGGTTGCTTTAAGGGTTATAGAATATATCTTTAATTAATCACAGTCTACCTTCAAGTGATATTATTCTACTTCTCATGTAGTATAAGAACCTTATACCGGTATGCTTTCATTTCTCTCCTCTGGGCCTTTGTGTATTGTTCTCATACATTTTGCTTCTACATATGTTATAAACCTCACAACACATTGTTACTATTTTGGTTTTAGATGGTCACTTATTTTGAAATGACTAAAAATAAGAAAAATATGTGCTATATTTACAGGTGTGCCTCATACTTTTATATGTAGATTCTGATTTCCATCTGATACTTAGTGGACTAATTTCCTCCTCCTGAAGACTTTCTTTAATGTCATAGAAATGCAGGTTTGCTGGTGATGGGTTCTTTTAGCTTTTGTGTGTTCAAAAGTCTTTGTTTTTGATAAGTATTTCCGAACTACCCCTAGTTTAGAATTCCAGAATTTTTGTTAACTTTTAATACTTCAAAGATGTTGTTCCACTGTTTCCTGGCTTGCACTGTTTCTAGTGACTAAATGCAAATTTTAACCTGCGTTTTCCTAAAAATAATGTCTTTTTTCCCTGGCCACTTTTAAGATTTTCTCCTTATCACTAGTTTTAAGCAATTTGATTATGTCCTCAGTGTCGTTTTCCTCATTTGTGTGTGTGTGTGTGTGTGTGTGTATGTGTGGTTTATTGAGCTTCTTGAAACTGTAGGATTATAATTTGCAGCAAATGGAAAACATTTTGGTCATTAAGTTTCATATATATATATATATATATATATATATATATATATTTTACTCACTTCTCCTTTTCTCACCTTCTTGGACTCTAAAACGTATATATTAGGCCACCTGAAATTATCCCACAGCTCACTGATGCTCTGTTTTTCTTTTCTTTTTTTAGTCTTTTCTCTCTCTGTTTAATTTTGGTTTCAGTTGCTGGGTCTTTAAGTTTACTACATTTTCTTTGTTGGTGTCTGACAACAAAGAACAGAGAGACCAATGAAGAAATCATGGAAAATAAAGTGCAGGAAACTAAGTGAGTTAGTGTTCCTGAATCTTAAAGTCCAGGGGGAAAAATGAAGAGTGTTAAAGCTGACAAGGTGTGGCCAGTGCCAGATAAAATAAGACCTCAAATAACTTAAGCATGTTAGACTTTGACCTATAGGTCACTGATTCTCAAACTTCAGTGTAGATAGGAATTACTTGAGGAGCTTGTTAAAATGTTGACTTGTTGACTTGTTAAAATGCTTGCTCAGACAAGCCCTGTTTGAATCTGCAATCCACAAAACTGTGAGATATAATAAAATGATGATTTTTTTTAAGCCACTGAGTTGTTGCACAAAGTTTTGTTGGGTAGCAACAGACAACCAACACAGAATCGGGCCTCATATGCACTAACTACATATTAAAATCACTTAGGGAGCTTTTTAAAAATATTGATTACTAAATTCTAACTTTAGGGACTCTGATTCCATTGGTCTGAAGTGAGGCTTATGTATTGATAGTTTTAAGCTCCCAAGATAATGCCTTATAATAGACTCTATATAGATTTTGATGTGCAGCCAGAGTTTAAGGCCATTGCAACAGGTGTTGAAGAACCATGGAACAGGTTTGAGCAGGTAGCTGATGTAATCAAGCTTGTGTATAATACCATCATTGTCAACTATACAGAAGACAGAGCTGAGTTGAAGACTGGATCTAGGAAAATCAACTAGGAAGCTGCTGCAGAAATCTAGGTGAGAAATGACAGGGGCTTGAACTAGGACAGTGGTAGCAGGGCTGGAGAGGAGAAGATGAATGAGAAAGATTTAGATGACAAAACAGGTAGTTCTTGGATAGTGAATATGAGAGATGAGGCAAAGGAAGGAGCTCAATATATAGTTGAGGAATGCAGCCTGGGTGCCTGGGTCGATGATGGTGACATTCATAGTAACTGGAATCGCAATAAGAAGAGAAACAAGTACAGCCTTAGTGATAGGTTGACTTCACATTACCTGGAATATCTAACTGGAGCTGTCTGGCAGAGAGTTGGATATATTAATTTGAAATTCAGGAGAGAGGTGTTAGCTACAGATATTGAGGTAGATACTAGCTAAGGGGAAGAGAATGGAGGTGATCTCCCAAGTATGAATCTCCAAGTATGAATCATCCATTAGCCTGTTGGGCAAGAAAAGCCATGGCTGAGGATAGAACCTCGGGGACACTAAGGTTTGTGTGGGTCAGGTGAAAACCTTGAAGGAGGCCAAAAATAAATAACCAGTCAAATCACCTGGCTATATTGGGAGTCAGTGAGGGATACTTAGGCTGTAGATTTCAACCCCATTTCCACCCCTCTTTTATGGTGTCTTTCTATTCTGCAGAGGTGAAAAGTCATCAAATGATACTTGCTTGGTTGGAAGGCAGATGGGAGGCAGAGGCCATCCTCTGTCAGCTGTTTCTGCTGGCAAGTAAAGTCACGTATTCATGAGTGAAGAGACAATTGCAGGGCCAGATTCAGAGGGCCAGATGATGGCTTTTTGGCTTCCATGTCCCTTTATACCCATGCCTATATTTCTTATGGCCTTATGGACTGTTAGAATCCACTATCTTCATGCTGCAGCTCTGGATTCATACCTTTAAAGTTAAATAAAATTGTATTTGCTTATTGTCAGCATTTCTTAACATGTTAAAATCTCTAAGCTGCTTCAAAAATCTCGATGCAAACTTCCCATGCTCAGATATCCTGATTTAACACAGCGAAGGAGTGGTCCAGGCATTATTATGTTTTTAAAAACATTCCAGGTAACTCTACTACATGCCTAGACTTAACTATTGACTTTTCAGTGGGCTGGGAAAGGCAGACCCACCCTTAATCTGGGTGGCCACAATCTAATCAACTGCCAGCATGGCTAGAATATAAGCAGGCAGAAAAATGTGAAAAGAGAGACTGGCCTAGCCTCGCAGACTACATCATTCTCACATGTTGGCTGCTTCCTGCCCTTGAACATCATACTCCAAGTTCTTCAGTTTTAGGACTTGGACTGGCTCTCCTTGCTCCTCAGTTTGCAGATGGCCTATTGCGGGACCTTGAGATCATGTGAGTTAATACTTAATAAACTCCCCTTTATATATACCTAGTAGCTCTGACCCTCTAGAGAACCCTAATACAGGTGTAGTCTTGATTATTTTGGTACAAACCTTGCATGCCCATTGTGTCTTCATGGTATGGATCAAGAAGTTGGGTGGTTGTCTGGTTTTCAGAGAAGAAACTGAGGGTGTTATTTACCTTGATTTATACTCTAAGTAAAACTTAGGTTGACTTAGGCTTCTTGAATTCAAAAGCTACATTTTTAATGTTTACATACCTATAAGCACCTTCCTTGCCCTAAGTAGGTGAGCTATAAGTAATTGCAGAATAAATATTAGTGACTCAAGTAGTCTGTAGAAGATTGGCTTCTAAATCTATTAAGTTTCCAGAAAGCATTTTTGTAAGTACTCATTTATTTTTTAGATATTCATTAACAAGCTAGATTTGGGTTTGATCTGGAGTTAGGGTGTTAATATAGCATGTGAATGAGATGAACTAGGAGTAGAACCTGTTTTTCATGCCAACCACATCTAATCAGGCTAACGTCCTTCAAGTCAGTTTTCTGATTAAACATGCCAATTATCAGTTAATTGCTAGAGAATAGATGGAACTGACTCATTTATCTTCAAATTCCAAGCTGGAAGCCACAAATGAACAAGAATAATTCTAGCTCCACAGTTAACTAAATGCCAGGCTAAACCTGGCCAGTGTCACTATAAAATATGTCCTCAGGCTTCACAACCCTAGCATATAGTACCAAAGAGATTTAACCTCAATAGGGTGTTTTGAAGAGCGTTATCACAGCAGAGAGCTAAAATCCAATAGCACAAACCACATGGATCCACATTTTTCAAGATAAATACTTCACATGACTCCTTAATTAGTCATTAACGATAATTAACCTTGTGGGAAAAATGACTCATCTGATTGGTAAAAATACACTTGGTTTCACTTGGGTCTACTGTCTTCTTTCTAAGGTTACAGAGGAATTGTCTTTCCTTGTACTCAGGTTTACTCACCTGGAAAGCAGGAAGACAACTTTGGATGACCCTTCTGTCAAGTTTTGAAAGACTTGGAGTACAAATCTGATACTGTATAAAAAAATCTGATCTCTCTTAAATAAGCCTGCTCTTCTCCCTGGGGGAGACGGAATGGACACCGGTTCAGCTGCCTTAAACATTACATTGGTTGATCAGTGATAAATAATGCAAGATTTCTCACTTTACTGGCTTCCCCAGAAAAACCAATCTAGGGACTCAATTTATTATTCACCTAAATGCATGGATCAATTAATACACATTTTTTACTCCTGGATTTTAATCAGATTTGAAACAAATGTGCTATGATACCATGAAGGAGCAAGATATGTACAAGTTCCAATACTGAGGCAAAATCCTTCTAATTTCTCATTTTCAGTACAGATATGATATAATCCTTCTAATTTCTCATTTTCAGTACATAGGAAGAAAATCCTATGAGTTTCATTGTCCACATAATTGCCAGATTGATTCCCCTTTCTTGCCCAGGGAGAATCAAGATAAATGCAATAGGCAAGAGGTGAATGGGCTATTCTTTTGACCCTAGGGGAGAAAGTCACAGGGGTTGGGAACCTATTTTATTAAAGTGGTATAAGCCTTGTTAAGGGGTTGTTCATGGATATTCAATTTAAAACAGATCTAGGTGACTCTTTTCTCCCATTATGGCTACTTCTCATATAGTAGTTCCAATTTCCACGGAAGAACCCTGGGCAATTAGTCCACAGGTAACTTGTTCAGCCCTGAAATTAGGATCCACTACAGATGGTGATGGCCCCTGTCTTACAATAGTTCAACTTAAAATTTTTTGATTTTACCATTGTGCAAAAAAGATATGTCTTCAGTAGAAACCATACTTTGAGTACCCATACAACCTTTCTGTTTTTCACTTTCAGTACAGTATTCAATGAGTTACATGAGATATTCAACACTTTATTATAACATAGGCTTTGTGTAAGACGATTTGCGCAACCATAGGCTAATGTAAGTGTCCTGAGAATGTTTAAGGTAGGCTAGGCTGAGCTATGGTGTTCAGTAGGTTAGGTGTATTAAATGCATTTTCAACTTACAATATTTTCAACTTATGGGTTTATGGGGATGTAACCCCATTGTTAAGTCAAGGAGCACCTGCAATAGAACCTATGGCACTTGCTTGAGATACAGCAAACCAGAAGGTTAAAGTCAAGTCGTATGAATTGTTCCTCCTTCATGTGGTGTAGTGGATGCTGTGGTACAGCACCCAAATCCTGCTTTTAGAATCTAGACCCTCATTCCCTCAGCTTCCTGCGGTGTTGGCTACTGAAGGGTCACAGCAAAGTTACCCTTTAAAAATTGCCAAGAGCTGAAGGGAGTTACCTCGCCCGATGTTATGCCCTCTCCCTCCCAGGCTGGTCAGTGTATAGTGTGGAGAGGGAACATGAGTGTGGGTGTAGATGTGAGTAGTGGTGGTTATACAAAAGCTCAGGCCCTTTCCTTGATATGCATAATTCTGAAGGGCCACTCAAGCTCCAGAGGTTCCTACGGGATCAAA
Organism: Pongo abelii; assembly: GCF_028885655.2. Lineage (NCBI taxonomy): Eukaryota > Metazoa > Chordata > Mammalia > Primates > Hominidae > Pongo > Pongo abelii. Next base: position 60,085,436 of record NC_072000.2, on the reverse strand, counting down.
AGAGGACTCTGTTGCAACTGTGTCACCGTTCATCTCCCTCTGCCCAGTCTTGCTTCCTTCATTTCCTGAAGGGTATTGTTTCTCAGGGTACTCCCAATAAACCGCCTGGAAATAGATCTGCGCCTCAAGGCAAGCCACATCTCTCCCACCCTTTGCAAAGCAAAATATGGGCACAACTCAGTTCCTAGAAGTATCCTATGTCATTTGTATTTGGTATATTCAGATAAATAATTACAATGTTGAAAAACTTCATTGATTTGGGCCAAGTTAGCGTTTGTCACCCTTTAGACATCATGTAACTGGGTACTTTTAGAATAATATAGTAACTTTTTTCCTAAATGGACAACTGCACCTGTATTTATTTGGTTTGTAAAACATTGTGCATATATCTAGTATGCAACGTTTAAAGTAGATTAAGTCTCTAATGTGCTGGAGTGTTTTCAACACTCAGGTACTTTAGAAGCACTCTAAAAATTGATACGCTAACTACAGATTATTTTCTTCTGTTTAAAGCAGATCATCAAAGGGCCTTGTTTTGGAAACATGTCATTATTTTAGTTCTGTCAGTGATTTATTCTAAAAATTCTTCCATTTACTCCAAGTTATTGTCATTTTTTTACTATTATGATTAGGAATGTCTAAATTAACAATAAAGTGCCGTTAGTCAAATCAGCATATGTTAATAGTTCAGGTATATTAAATATCTACTTTGCCTCAAGTACTTTCTATGTATAAATTCATATAATTCTTACATGGGATAAGTGCTATTGTAATCACTTTTTTCCAAATGAGGAAACCTGCACAAAGTTGCAAACCTAGGAAGGAGCATAGCCAGATTTTTGATTCAAGCAATTTGGCTCCAGAATCTGTGCCCTCAGCCACTTCACTGTCACCTCTTCAATATCTAGGGCTGAGAAAAAAGGAAAAGGGGCTAAAATATTTTATGGAGGTGGGAGGGTTGTAGAAAAGAAATATTACTCATATTTAGAGAAATCAGGGAAAGTTTCAGAGAAGTAATAATGTTTGAACCAAGTTCTATAAAATAAATATTACTTAGAAGTTATAGTGAATCTCTTTCTCCTTGAAAAAAGGCCCTATAAGAAAACCTCCCTTGCTGGAAGTTTCAGCAAAGAGAAAGGGAGCACAATGGGCTGAAATAATAAAAGGGAAAACCTAGCTAACTGATTTTCTCTGTCAATAAAAATAAATCATTGTCTGCCTGGCACTGTAGGGAATTTCAAGACTTTTGATGTATGGTCAACGTCTGCAGAAACTTAGAACTAGTTGAAGTTGAGAAGGTACCAAGCCATCAAGTTCTAGATGGTGAATACCAAATGAGAGTATAGTTGGGTAAGTGGTAAAAGAAAGCTGGCCAGTGTCAGCAGTCCTGTCCCCAGCCCCATCCTCAGGGTATATTTCCAAAGACTCGTTGAAAGACAGTCACTAAGGATTCATCAGAAGAGGATGGTTTACTGGGAAGTATTTGCAGTATTAGAAGTGGAAATGATATGAGACCCAGGGTGCAGAAGAGTCTTTGAGACTAGATTAGAGCTGAGCTTTGCGCATTCCAAGGTTTTCAAGACTTAACCCTTATAGCACTTTATGGAGCTTGCCAACCCAAGAGGAAAATGGCAGAGTGGTATTCTTAGGGAAGTCTGTGTCCTTGGTGCTAGAGTCCCCAGGCTTTTGAGATTGCTGACTGCTATCAAAGGACCACATGGGCCCAAGCACTTCAGCAGTACCAGTGAAGACAAAAGGCCAGACTGTGCTGAATTGACCCCCAGGGCCTTTATGTAATGAGTGGGGTGGAGAGCCCCAAAAAGAGCTGAGATTGGCATTTTCCATCCTGTCCAGTAGAGCTTCTGAGTCTTTAAATTTGATAGAGAAAAATAAAGTGGCCCGGGCGTGGTGGCTCATGCCTGTAATCCCAGCACTTTGGGAGGCTGAGGAGGGCAGATCATGAGGTCAGCAGTTTGAGACCAGCCTGGCCAACATGGTGAAACCTCATCTCTACTAAAAATACAAAAATTAGCCAGGCGTGGTGGTGGACGCCTGTAATTCCAGCTACTCGGGAGGCTGAGGCAGGAGAATTGCTTGAACCTGGGAGGGGGAGGTTGCAATGAGCCAAGATCACGCCACTGCACTGTAGCCTGGGTGACAGAGTGAAACTCCATCTCAAAAAAAAAAAAAAAAAGAAAAGAAAAGAAAAGAAAGAAAAAGAAAAAGGAAAAAAAAGGAATTGGTGACTATTTAGAAAAACCTTGGTATTTAATTTTATCTATGTATGTTTAACCAGAAGAAAATATATGAAGACACATAATTCCCTCCTTTTTCTCTGTGTTTCAAAACTTTACTAGCATTCCGTTATTATCTCCTTCTTCCTCTCTCTCACTCCTCCCTCCCTCTTTCTGATAGCATGGCTGGGCTCTGGTCCATAGTTTCAGGAGAACATGGAAAGCCAGCTCTCTAACTTCCTAGAGCAGATACTTTGAACACTTTAATAACAATGAATTTGCTTCTTTGCCTCACATTTTTCTCCCATTTCTTCCTCTTGTTCTTTGTATGTCATGACAATTGGCTTTATTTTTGGCACAGTTCATTTTTTATATCAAAGAGTTACCAGTTTCTGACTTTGCTGAGGAGAAAAACTCTTTTACCTTGATAAATTACACATAGCAAATATTTAGGAAGATGTAGTTAAGATGAATAAATGATTTCTAACAATGAGCAGGTAAGATATAAAATGACTGTGATATTGTGAAGTGTATATTTGGTCTTAGACCTCTGTTTCCTGACATACAACTCCTAGAGTCCTTAGAATCTCCAAAGTGATGTGTTTTGTATGCTAATGAGTTGAATCATGATTGGCAACCCCTAGGCAGCCTCAGGATGGGGACTGGTCACAAGAAAGACCATGGCAGGATTAGAGGGTTGGGACCTTCAGCTCTACCTCCCAACCTCTAGGGAGAGGAGACAGACTGAAGATTAAGGGCAGGGTTAGAAGAGTTTCCAGACAGCTGAACACATGCAGGCTTACAGGCAGGTGAAAGGGTGGTGCACCGCAGCTCCACAGGGATAGAAGCTCCTATGCTCAAGACCCTTCCAGACTTCACCCAATATATCTCTTGACCTGACTATTTGTGTCTTTTAAAGTATCTTTTGCAAAAAACTGATAATAAGTGAATATTTTCCTGAGTTTTACGAGCCACTCTAGCAAATTATTCAAACCTGAGGAGGGGGTTGTGGGAACTCTGATATACAGCTTGTTGGTCAGAAACACAGGCAACATTGCCTGCGGCTTGTGACAGGCATCAGAGGTGGGAAGGACAGTCTTGGGGACTGAGCCCTCAACCTGTGAGAATCTAACACTATCTCCAGGAGGATAGAGTTGGAATTGAATTAGAGGACTCTCAACTGGTATCCACTGAAGAATTGAGTGCTTGAGTGTTGGTGGGGGAAACCCCACACACACATTTGGTCACAGAAGTGTTCTGTGTTGATTGTTGTTGTGGTTGGAAAGCAGAGAAAAAACAGTTTGATTTGTGTTTCCAGGTACAATGTCCTAAGATGTCCAGCCTTGCTCCTGACAGCTGCTAAGTTTAAAATTGCATCCTTCAGAACAGGAGTAGAATCTCCTTGGGAAAGATGGGGTGTTGCTTTAAAAAAAAAGTCCCTTGGAAATGATCTGGAAGTTTCAGAGAACGATTTTCTATAGGCTTCTTGAAACATCATCAACTATCACAGAAGAAATGTCAATTTGACAAGTTTCCTCATTTAGGGGGAGATGTCAGATATCCATAAATGACAAGAGCAGAAAGTTCCAACTTGAATCCAATGATAACCGAATGTTGCAATTACGTTTTTCAAGTGTTCCTGTAAAAATTCTAATTGGGTGGACAGTACTCCCAAACATAAACAAGAAGGATGAGCACCATAGCCCAATTCAAGTCCCCAGAAGAGTCAGGGACCCACACAATCTAGTATTTAAGTCAAATAAACTCGAAGGGGTTTATTCAGGGTACCAGAGTCCCAGCTAACAGATTATTCTCACAAGGGATTGAGACAACGGATACCAAACTACAAACTTTATCACTGTAGATGCTAGCTAGAAAGCCAGCTAAGCATGAGCCTGCCCTGGGACTTCTTACCGCTCTCCCTGAATGGAGCCCAAGTCAAGCACTAGAGGAAAGATGGTTGCCCCTGTGCAGGGAGTGAGCAGCCTGGTGTGGACAATTTGCCACATGGAAGCAGGAGTGGTGAAGAGGGGAAGCAGAGTCTGAGGGCTGACAGTCTCAAAGAGAGAAACACTGGGCCACACACAGTCAGTTACTCATGATGCACCAGTGTGTCCCATGATTCATTCCTCTTCACATGAAGGTAAAGAGGGACAAGGATTCGTCTAGGCAGCAGCCTCCTGAAGAGTGAAGTAAAAGTTCTCTCTCTTCGGAGACTCAAATACTCCAAACAGAAGTCTACAAAGAGTGTTATGTATGGAGTCTTTCTATATCAATTTGCTAAGGCTTTTGCAACAGTATATCACAAACTGAGTGGCTTAAACAACAGGAACGTATTGTCTCACAGCGCTGGAGGCTGAATGTCTGAAATGAAGGTCTTGGCAGGGTTGGGTTCTTCTCAGGGCCATAAGGAAGGATCTGTCCAGACCTCTCTCCTTGGCTTGAAGAAGTCGTCTTGCCTCTCGTCGACGGTCATCTTCATCTTTTCACATTGTCCTCCCTCTTTGTCTGTGTCCAAATTTCTTTCTTTTTCTTTTTTTTTATAAGGACACCACTCATATTGGATTAGGATCTGTCCTAAGGACCTCATTTTAACTTGATTACCTCTGTAAAGACCCTGTCTCCAAATAAGGTCATGTTAGGTATGGTTTCTTGAATCAAATGTTCCAGGAAAAGCCAGTTGAATAAATGTAGCAGTTTATCAACTTATCCAGCATATGCCAGACAGCAAAATGTCTGATGTATGTGCGCCCTTGGGGCAGCATGGCTTATGCTAGAGTGCCCAACCATGCTCCTCCAATTGCTGCTAATTCTGAACAAGAATGTTGGGAAAGGAATTCTCAATTTCACAAATGCTTTTGGGTCCCACATCTCAAAGAGAGTCTCTGTCAGGAACATGAATAACGGGCTCATCTGCACATGTTCCCTGTCAGAATTGTTCAGCGATCCAGAGCTCCCGTCTCTAAATATTTACAAAGTACTACTTATCAGAATGAAAGAGAATGTTTCTGTACCACAATGTCAGGCATATGGTAGCAGCATGAAATAGAAGATAAATCGTGCGGGGTGATTCCAACTGGATTTAATGCCAGCAATAATTATTTTTAATCAGATGCAAGGTTCCCTTGATGATACCAGACCATGTAACATTGGGAAATAATTTTGTCAGTTTTCATTGTCTGATGCTGTTTCTATAAATAATCTTGTAGGACCTTTTGAAGTATAGCTTTTTATCTTTTCTTTAACCCTTTTCATTCTCTCTTTCTACGGGAATGGCCTATTCTCTAAATCCTGGCTTTTGATTACAAGATGCCTTTATAAAATTACATAAAGCATTTGAGGCAGGGCAAATGCTGTCACAAATACACATAATTTCAACAAATTTAATGATTCCCTGTGCACATCTTACCTCTCCCAGTCCCCCCAAAATAACTGATAACCTGAGAGCAGTCCCAATCAGGTGATATTTCATTGGTATTTGAAATGTGTTAGTGCCTGAGTCCAGAAGCAGGTTAGATGTGTCTCTGGGGTAATAAGAGCCCCAGTGGGCACCTCTTCGCAAAGGCTGTGTGTGTGTATGTGTGTGTGTGTGTGCGCCACCACATCCACATGCATCTCATGAAAACCAAAAAAGCATTTCCTAGCCAGCTGTGATCTGGAATTTTAAAAAATAGCTGGTAATTTTTAAAATAACTGGCTATTTGAATTCACTTGTAGGTTTAAAGTTTGTGTGTAGGGATACAGCTAAAAATCCCATTTTCAACCAATACAAAGAGGACGTTCTTGTATAGGAGAATTTGATACCAATATGTGATTAAAGCAAAGCCACATCTGTGGTTCAAACCCAGCATTTGGGTCAGGCTGATGAGTCCTTGGCTGTAGAGAGAATTTTGCCCTCTGGGCTTTATGCAATGCTGGAAGGTAACACCTGAAACACAAATCAGTTCACAAGCTCAGCCACTCTCCAGTTCCAAGTTTGCTGACTGCCAGAGATGCTCTGTCCTGTGAGCTAAGGAATGGCTATTCATCCCTCCTGCAACTAAGTTATTCCAGCTGCTTCCTTTGGTGCAGACTAAAGTGGATCCCACATAGCTGCTGCCACCCCCAGAGCCAGAATCTCATTGGTAGACCTCCAACAGGGAAGCACTAGCTGCTGGGGAGTCATAAAAATGTCCAAGGTTCACCATCAACCGTAGTTCTATTGGGGTCAATGTGAAGATTACAGATTTCCAGATGCGCCCCTACCTATAACCGATCTTGTTACCTTGCCTTCAGACAAATAATCCATTTTACAATCTGCCTTTGTCGCTTGATCAAAAAAGGCAAGAAAAGCCTTCTTGCTTTCTCATTTATAACTTTACTGATGATCCAGGGGTGTAAAAACCTCTGAGTCACCAAGCAAAGTTAGGGACATTAGTGTAGGCACTGAGAAAGGAAATGATCCTGATGACTGGGTAGCAATTTCTTTCTCATGTCAGGTGGTTTTCAATTCTTAGCTTTTAAAGGAAGACCGAATCTAGTTGTCACCTCATATATTGTTAAAAATAATTTTGGATAATAGATCATCATGTGATTTTTTGTTTTGCAAATAACTCAGAGAGATGAACACAATTGGGAACTCTATTATAGCAAACCTCTTTCTATTCCATCTACTTATTTAGCACTTTGCTTAAATACTTGGAGAAAGTTACTATGTGCCAGGGACAGGTTTAAGCCCTTTACAAGCATTAACCCATTTAATACTCACAAGAACCCCATAAGGTAAGTTTTATTGTCATCCCTATTTTACAGATGAAAAAGAAAGCTCAGAAAGGCTGTTTGTCCAAGGTCAGAGAGGTAGAAATGACAGAGCTGCGATTTGAACTCAGGCAGACTGACCGCAAAGTTTTTGTGGACACAGGCTGCGCTTGGCTAAATATGGTTTCTCAGTTTATATCAATGGAAACAAAATGGGAATAAAATTATTGTTGAACTCTACCTTATTTTAGCAGTATCTCCATCTACTAACAAATGATTACAGTGAAAATTGTACATGCCCTATTCATATTAAGAAATAAATTTTCAATAAAATCTTACTTTTGTATTTAATCATTATCAAACTTTCTAACATATTTTTGCTATTTTTCATTAATATTTCTAAAACTTATATTGATGACCAATCCAGAAGAAATTTTATCATTTAAAGACTTAGTCACAAGCAATTGAAACATTAAATTCCATACACAAACACACATTTTTTGTTGCAAAGTATAATGGAGTAAAAAAAGTAAGATTTGTAAGTAAAATTACTACATTAAGATAAACTTCTTTGGGGGAAACTTGAAGCACAAAAAGGAACAATGTAAAATTTCCCATTTTAAAAGCTGAGCTTATATATTTCCCTCATTTTTGGCATTGATCTTTATATATCTTTTGAGATAATAGAATTTTTTTCTTAGATATAACACATTCATTTTTTAAGTGGATAATGTGTATGAAATTACTATAGTAGATTCCTTTGGATATGTTTTAAAGGGCAATGTAAAGGTTTTATTTTTAAATGTCAATAGTTACACTATGCTGGAAATTACACCCTTCATAACTATTCAGCTAATGATGATTTTTTGGGGGGTGTCAATCTAAAATGTGCAAAGGCTACATCATTTTTCAAAATTATTTTGGAAAATAAGTGTTATGTGAACAAAAATGTTCAAAGGCCACTGCTGTCATTATGGGCATCCCTCATCCACTCCTTGTGTATTTTATTTCTCTTACTCCTAACACATCCTAATTTATTCATTCAATTAATATTTGTTAAGCATGAACTACATGTTAGACATGGTATCAACATGACAATGAATAAGACAGCTGCATTCCTGATTTTATGAAATAGTGTGATGCTAAGTCCTGTGAAGTTTTTTCTTATTATTCCTTCTCTTGGGCTTCTGGATCACTTTCTTTTTTAAGTATTATTTTTAGTTGAGGCCTGGTGCCCCTGAGAAAAAAAAAAAAAAATTATTAAAACTATGGAATATTTCAAACATACAGAGAAGCATAAGGAACAGGAAAATGAACACTTGTGTTCTCAGCACCCAATTTGGACAAATCTTAACATTTTGCTCAACTGCTTCATATTCAAAATAAAACAAGAAAATGTTACGTACACAGTTGAAGTCACCTAACTACCTCTCCCTAATTCCATGTACTCTCCTCTCTTCTCAGAGGTAAACTCTATCCTGTATTGTGTTTCCAATTCCCAAGCAATTTCTATACTTTTACTGCAGATAAACAACATAGAGTTGTATTGTTTTGTGTGTTTTTAAACTATGCAATTATATTATTTTGCACACATCCTATAACTTGTTTTTTGTCCTCAACGTTTTTAGATTGATGTAGTTTATATATGTTACTCTAGTTAAATCCACTAATTTTTTTGCTATATAATATTTCATTGTATGAATACATTTGTTTAACCATTAACAATTTTTTTAACCATTCTTCTTTGATTGACATTGCATCTAACGTTTTGCATCACAAACAATGTGGCAATAAACATTCTCATGCACATCTCTTGTGCAAATTTTGAGAGTTTCTCTGGCATCTACATCTAGAAATGGAATTCCTAGGTTTTAGAGTTTGTACAGTTTTAACTTTATTAGTTATTGCCAACTTGCTTTTTAAAGTTATACAAGCTTACACTCCAACTGGATAAGAGCATTACTACTTCTATTCTGTTGGTGAATACCCTTGAATTTTCAAAATGTATACCTGGGTTCTCTTTTTTCCCTGCCATAAGGACCTGAACAGGTTTTAGCTACCCATTAACACTTCCTTCCTCATGTTATTGTTTCCTAGAGTTTTAGTTCTACCTTATTTTAAAAGCACAAAAATTTAATAATTTTGTAAATAAACATATAATTGTTGATGAAATTTGCCATTATCAATTTTTCTATTCTGTTCCCCTGAATTCACTTTGATTTGTATTGAAGTACATTCTCTAATCATTCTTTTAGAGGATGTATATCCTCTTATTGTTCTATGAGTGATATTGTGTCAGTCAATTTTCACATTACTATAAAGAAACTTCATAAAGGAAAGAGGTTTAATTGACTCACAGTTCTACATGCTTGGGGAGGCCTCTGGAAATTTATAATCATTGCAGAAAATGAAGGGGAAGCAAGGACCTTCTTTACATGGCGGCAGAAGAGAGAAGAGTGAGGAGCGAAGGGGTAAGAGCCCCTTATAAAACCATCAGATCTCGTGAGAACTCACTCACTATCAGGAGAACAGCATGGAGGAACCACCCCCATGATCCAGTCTCCTCACACCAGGTCTCTCCCTAGACGCGTGGGGATTATGAGGATTACAAAGGTTTGGGTGGGGAAACATCCAAACCATATCAGATATGTTACATTAGTCTTTCTTTAAAAAGTCTTAGTTTTATTCCTGAATGACAGTTTATATCGGTATACATGTGTATGTTGACAGCGCTTTTCTACCCTCAACACTTTGAACTTATGTCTCCATAGTGCCTATTGTTTCTGAAGAGTCTAGAAGTTCCTTCTTCTAAAAAGAAGCCTCTGCCATTCTAACTTTTATTCCTTTGTTTTGGTAGCTTTCTCTTTGTCCTTTACATTCTTCTATTTTACTATAACATGTCTAGGAATAGATTTATTTTTATTTATTCTGTTGGGTACTTGGAGTGTATATCATCTGAGGAGTCATAAAATATTCTTAGCTATTGTCTTTGGCTTTTTAATTCAATTTTTATCTAAATAAAAATACATGCACAAAATTTTAATAGTAAAATATTTCTGTAAGACAGAATGAAAAACAGCAAATTCCTGCCTCACCTTTCTCCAGTCCTGATTTTTTTTTTTTTTTTTTTTTGCTCCTTTGAAGTAGCCACTTTCTACTTTTAAATATTTTAGCTGTTTCTTTTAGAGTTTACTTCTATTCTTAAAAATAACATTTGTATACATTATTTTTATTTTTTTTTTTAGTTTTAGATTTATCTATTGACTTTCTAACATGAAGGATAACAATTTATCCCTTTTAATCCTCACCCTCCTCAAACACACATTTTGCAATCTCCATCCTTCCAATATAGTTATGTTATAATTTTAGTTAAACTGATGGAACATTTGCACTATTATAACTATTATTATTCATAACTGATCCATGCTGCGATCACACTTTTCTATTGAAAAGTTTTATTTCCCCTATACAAATAATTGCCTTGTTCTTTTATTCAGTTAAATTTTTATATACCTAGCATTAATCCAACTTTAAAACATATTTTTATATGATCAGACACATCAGATAATCTGCCAGTTTTATTTATGTCTTATAGATATCTCTCGTGGAGTCCTTCGACCTCCTCTTCCAATCTGAAGGGGTTGCTTCCTAGGTTGGTTGCACAGTTGTAATCCAGGAATCTCCCTTAATCATCTCGATTTCTTTTTCTTCTTTTCTAATTGAATTCACTGTTCCCTAGAGCTTAGGCTTTTGTCCTTTTTTGGATTATGTTTTGATGTTGACGGAGTATATTCTCAAACAGCTTTCTGAGGAAGGGTGCACAGAAAGTAAATTTTTTGAGACCTTGCATGCCTGAAAAACAAGATCTTTATTTCATTCTCTAGAATGAATAGACTAAAGTAGCCTAGTATAAAATTCTAGACTACTAGCACTTGGGGAGGCTGAGGCAAGTGGATCACTTGAGCCCAGGAGTTTGAGACCAGTCTGGCAATACGGCAAAATCCCATCTCTACAAAAAAGAAAAAATTAGTTGGGCATGGTGGTGCTCATGTCCCAGCTACTCAGGAGGCTGAGGTGGGAGGATCACTTGAGCCCAGAAGGTAGAGGCTGTAGTGAGCCGAGATCACACCACTGCACTCCATTATGGGTGACAGAGTGAGACCTATCTCAAAAACAAAAAAAAAAAAAGAGAGAGAGACAGAGAAAGAGAATTCTAGACTAAAAAATTTTCTCAGAATTTGCTGTTGAGCAGTTTAAATTTCTTATTCCTGATATTTTGTGCTTGAACTTTTATAAATAATATTTAAAATATACTAGATTCTTTTTTTTTTTTTTGAGATGAAGTTTTGCTCTTGTCACCCAGACTGAAGTGCAGTGGCACGATTTCGGCTCACTGAAACCTCTGCCTCCTGGGTCCAAGAGATTCTCCTGCCTCAGCCTCCCAATTAGCTGGAATTACAGGCACTCGCCACCACGCCTGGCTAATTTTTGTATTTTTAGTAGAGATGGGGTTTCATTATGTTGGTCAGGCTGGTCTTGAGCTCCTGACCTCAGGATACTCTTCTTAATCTCCAGGGACTTGGAATTTCAAAATAACATACATTGGTGTGGGTCTTTTTCTTTTGGGGGAGAATTTGGTGGGCCCCGGCAACCTAGAAACACATTTTCTTCAGTACTTGTAATTGTACTGAATGGAATTAAGTCATTTCGTCTGTGCCTGTTTTCCCTGATTCCAGAGTCCCTCACTATAACTTCTTCAACAAACAAAACTCCAGTCTTTTCCCAGAGAGTGAGGAGGGGTGGTGACTTGATTTGGCTGGATCTGGTGAAAAAGGAGATCTGGGTAGTTCACTGCTTCTTCAGTAAAGACTTTCAACCAATTTTCCTATTAGATATATCCAAGTCTCCAATTTCTGAACCATTCTTGTTTTTTGAGGTATAAATCATGTTGGTTACTGTTGACTTCTCCCTTTGTGGATTTGGCTTAAGCTCTCATTCACCAAATCTGCTATAATTTATTCACTTGTTTTCAAGCTTAAGTTTTGGATCTGTTTTCATTTCTCCTAGCTATAACTTAATAGATTTATTTGTTATATTTTTACTGTCATGTTAGTAAAATCTTGGTAAGAAGCAGTAATAAATACTTTCTTAACTAGAAGTTAAAGTTACTGTCTCTTCACATAATTACTCTTTATTATTCTTTCACATCTCTTTTTCTAGCATTTATATTAGATATATGTTGGAGATTTTTCATTTATCCTGTATCTTTTAACAGTTCAGCCATAATTTTAAACTCTTTGTCTCTCTGTGTTATGTCCTGTACAAATTACCTATTCATTTATTGTCTCTTCATTCATTCCAATCTAAAGTAAACGGCATCTTTTAAATTTTTATTTCAATGACTATTTTCTAATTTTGAAAATTTCTATTTATTTATTTTCTCATTCTTAGTTTATTTATATTTAGTTTTGTTTTATGATTTAATATTAAACTTTTATTAAAAGGTTCATTTCCTCTAAAATAAATTCATGTTAAAGATTCAAAGTTGTCATCTTTGTTAGCATTAAATTTCTTTGCATGTTTTGCATTTTGAGTTTGCAGGTCAATTTTCAGTGTTTTTCATTCTCTTTCTCCCCCATGCGCAATTATCCTTGTGCAGTGGTTTTATGGATGTCATTAGTTAGCTTCCAGATTTGGCAACATAACAGAAGTTCGGTTTTCCTGCCTTGATGTGATATTGGTGACATGCAGATTCATCTAGCCAACCAGTGGCTTAGTTTGGCTCCAGGTTGCGAGTTTATATCTGATTCTTCCTATTTTCCTAGACCTGTAGCATATTAAGAGCCTTGCCCCAGACAACAGTTTGAAGTAGCTTTTTTCGGACTCCTTTTAGGATCAGGGTGGCTCCACTAATTCAAGCAGTGAGCTTCAGAAATCTCACACAGAGCATGTTGAGTCTTCATTACCCTACAAGAGCCAAACTCCTATATACCACTGTCTGAGTTCAAGATCCCATATACGCCAGTGGTTTCAGCCCCTTTCATCACTTAGTGATTCTTTCCCAAATCTTAAGTTATGTTTGTCTTATTTTTGATCCTATGTCATTTTGCTTTTCTCTCTCTCTTTACTTTACTAGACTGGACCATATGAAATTGCTAGTTTCTTGGTAAAATGATCAAATATCAGCAGTCTTATACAGTTCACATTAATAAACCCATTTTTGCCATGTGTTTTGCATGAGCACATCAAAGTATGAACATATTGTGACATTTTGACTGGAGGTCTCTATACACTCTTTAATCCTTCTTTATTTCACCAATCAACTCACCTACTCACCAATCAATCAACCAAACAGACACAGACTAGAATCCATACACAGTTCCATGCAGAGACTCCCCAACCTGCCCCATAAAGGGCCTTTTAAATTTTGGAAGGCTGCAGAAAGGTAGGGAGGAAGCAGTGGGAGTTGATAAACAATGAACGTTTGAGAAAGAACTTTCAGTCTACCTCCTCCAAACTGCAGTATTCTTTCTGTCATCATCTAAAGGTTTAAACCAAATCAATTTTTATTGAATCTAAGAGCTATGATTATTTTGCTTTCATTTTTCAGAGGGAAGAACTAGAAAATATGCATAGTAAGAGAGAAAATAACATATTCATATTTCATTTTTATTATTAAAATCTTGACTTATAGCCATTATCAGCAAACATATGAATAGCCTAGCTGATACAATGAATAAAAAGCTGTGGGTAATGGAAATGTCTACTGTGTGCATTTTTGGAACTTGATTTTTATGAGAGACAAAGCAGAGAAAGCTGGAACACAAAGTTTTTCAAAGAAGTAAGAGACCAAGTATTCACCATGATGAACAATTCGATAGCTTCCTCTCAAACATACGAAGTTTAGGAAGCACTGATATCTGTTAGCCTCAAAAGATTCAGGATCCCTGAATTCTTGCTTCCACCCTATCACATACCCCTCCCAACACACACAGACTACTAGTTACCCCTAAACATCCATTCTGTCCTTGTTGTACATAATATGATCCCTGCTCTTTACCTGGGCACATTGCCACCCAGTTGAAAGACTACCTTCACCAAGCCATAAAGTAGTTGGCAGTGACCATGTGACTTAAGTTTGGCCATAGAGTTCCATGTGACTTCTGGGAAGTTTCCAAAAAGGGAGGGTCATGCTCTTGGTCCCTACATCTGTCTAGCTGCCTAGAGCAAAAATAGGAGGCTGGAGTTCAAGAAGACATCTCAGAGCCCCAGGGAGGGCAGAGGGGAGAGCTGGGAGAACCTGGGTCTGTGATGACTTCGTAGGGCTGCCAGAGCAGCTCTTCTCTGGCTGCTTCCACACTTCTTTCATTTGAGATAGACACAGTCTCCTGTCTTGTTCAAGCCACTATTACTTTCATTTTTTTCTGTTCTGTGTTGCCAATTGATAGTGCCTGCAAATTACCCTGGTCCTAAAATAAATTATGTATCATGATGCATTCATGTGATAAGGCTCAGCACTTAGCATTTTCATGACAAAGTGGAAGGGCAGAGAGGTTTGTCATGTGATTCATTGTACTTTAGTTCTAAATGCTTGAAAAACAGTTGGATTTCCCTTAAGTTTGTTTGATCATGCAGCAATTTCCAATGACTTCAGCCAGCAATATTTGAAAACTGTGGTTTCATGTCATAACTATCTGGGCCTCTAGAGTAAAATACATCTTTTGTTTTCAAATGTCAATCTCCCTCTGAAAGAGAAGAAATACTTTTAAAAGCTAAACCCTGTTAATTGCTGTGAGCTTGGCTTGTACATTACTTGCCTTGTATGTACAGGAACACCCACTACTTTCTACCCCCATAATTTCATCGTGTCCCTGGCTAAATCCTCATCATTCCTAAAGAGAAGGCCCATAGTTGTCAGGAATGTTTTGATTTAAAATGAGAGACATTTAACTCAAGCTAATGTAAGGAAAGGACAAAGTGTTCATGCCACTGAATAGTTCGTGAGACAGAGCTTCAAGCTTGACTAGGTCAGGTGGCATCATCAGAAATATGTTTTTTTGCATCCTATGACTTTGCTCTCCTCCATGATAGCAGGGTTTCTATGTATGGTGAACAAAATGGCTCCTAACAAACAAAAGTTCCCATAATCCTTCATGTTAACATTAATACCCAAAAAATAGGCTTCCCCTGATTTGTCTGGCTTAAGTCACATGTTCATCCTTGAACTAATCCTGTGGCTGGGGGAATGGAGTGTTCTGATTAGCGAGGCCTGGTCCACATGTCACCCTTGTAGCCAGGGGTACTACATTAGCAGAGCATGAGAAAAAAAGAAGAGTGATTTCATCATCACCAGAAGAGAGCATACTTAGAAAGAAAAGACAACAGGCATCTTCCATGGGCAATTCAAGAACTTTAAAAAACAGAAGGACAAATAATGTGTTACTGTCAACATCTTTGGATGCTTTCTCCGTTGCACCCTTTTCATCTTACTGTATTTTACAGCTAATTACATTTTACTGCTAATTAATTTGTAGTACAGCTAGTATTTATTATTAAGTATCTGTTATTTATATAAGTTTCTCATTCTTCTAACTTCTAAAGTTCTGGCTTTTCAACCTAGAGGTGCATGTTTGGTAAGACCAAAGTGATGTAGAAATGGAGGGATTTAAAATTCTTTGTTTTAAACAGATGAGATGGTTGGGTTTGGAAGCTTTGAGGAATACTGACATAGAGAGTGAAATAGCTCTGATTTAGGAAATGCTTTGAATACTGGGTTCTATCTATATGGGAAAGGAATAATACTGACAACTAGCATAAAATGGATGGTAGAATTCACTTAGCATAAATTTTTATGTCCTAAGAGTTTCATCTCCAATTTATGCAGAAACCTCTGTGTGAGTCAGTTAGAGAGAGGAAGCCAGGACATGGTAAGACCAAAGGTGGATCATGAGGGACTGTTCACCAGTCATCCAAATGGCAAATGTTGTGCTCAGCCCTGACCAAATGGCATCAACAGCCAAGTGTTCCTGATGTGGAAGTGGCGTAGGCAGAAGACAGCATGTAAGTCAAGGGGTGGCCCAAGTGTGGTCTAGGACTCCACCCAGTAGTGCTGGTTACAGAGAGATCAGTGTTCATTCCTCAAGAATAGGTAGTGGCAAAGGCTAGGCGAACTCTCCAAACCTCATAAAAGTAGTTTAGTATTTAAAGAAAAACTTTACGTCCAGGAGGCACCTTTAGGTACAAATCAAGAAACAAAGGCAATAATAGCACAGTGATGACTGGGAAGTTGGTCATGGCTTTGATCGAGGGCATGCAGTTGCCAGACAAATCCCAGATTCCAACAACTGGAGAGTGTATAACTGCTAATACCTTGCTGACTTGGAGCACAATGGCTGGAAAACTTAGGGCTGAGATTTCCAGTTTAAGATTTCAGCTTCAAGAGTCTTAGAATGAAGAGGAAAAAACAAAATGATGAATTTGAAGCAATCTTCAACTACTTTATAAACTTACACTTATTTTTATATTTTGAAGCACCTACTCCAGTGCTGGCGATTGTACTCAGTACAGATGTACTGGATTAAAGGAAGAATGACATAAACACTCATTCATCTGTCCCAGTGTGGGGGGTAATGAGTGTATCCACAAATGGGAAGAATTCTGGCTGGGCCATCTGCTGATGCAAACTTAATCCACTTGCTGCAGGGTTCTAATCTACTGAGCCAACCAGTTTCCAGGCCACATTTCCAGGATCCACCAAAACTCTTGTTAATATCAATCTGTTTTCTAGCTCCTAGGAAACAATGTGAGCTCTTGGTCTATGCTTTCTTGAACTTTGAGAGGACAGCTATTGGCAGTAGAAACATGTGGTTTTTCACCCCTAGAATGATGACATCTCCAGGCCCAGTGACTATCCATGAAGGGAATTTTGTGATTTTATAGTTTTTATACTGAGGAAGTCTGGCACAATACTTCTGGACATGCTCACCCATTGTATCTTTCTGGCTCCAATATTTTAAAAAACCCTCTTTCCTCTTACTTATTTCCTTCTTAAAGAGCATGTAAACCCTGGTTAGAGAGGAAATCACTCATTGCTTCCATAGGATTGCTAAATAGTTTTTGGAACGTCTTGGAAATCAAACAAAGTAGGTGTCACCAGACTATCTTGGCCATCATTGGGCTGACAGATGTCATATCCAGGTTGTCCTCATGCCCAAGTAGTTAGTGGGAGCCAGGCCAGAACTCCAAGCTGGCAGTCCAAGGGCACACACCATTGGAGTGGACAGTGGGCATGAGGCATAGTCGAATCGGAGATACACCTGGGTCAGGGAAGGCAGGTAGGCTGATAGGTAATCAAAGTTAAACAAGGCAAGAAATAGACTTTTTATGTCTTATCAGGGAAAATGTAGGCAGGGAGAAAATGTCAATGCATTGAACAGCTCTGTGTGACTGTGAGTGCCCTTGTTTTTAGGGAAAGCTTGGTTAAAGGACATCATGAAATCCCGTTGCAGTCTGATATCTTCTTGGTTGGTCACTACATCCTTCAATCTTAGAGCTCTATTCCTGAGAAGAATTCTGTTCCTAGTGTGCGGGACTTCATTTACATGGAATCATCTTTTTTTTTTTTTTTGAGACAGAGTCTCGCTCTTTCACCCAGGCTGGAGTGCAGTGGTGCGATCTTGGCTCACTGCAACCTCCGCCTCACAGGTTCAAGAGATTCTCCTGCCTCAGCTTCCCAAGTAGCTGGGACTATAGGCGTGCACCACCACGGCCAGCTAATTTTTGTATTTTTAGTACAGACGGGGTTTCACCATGTTGGCCAGGGTAGTCTCGATCTCCTGACCTTATGATCTGCCCGCCTTGGCCTCCCAAAGTGCTGGGATTACAGGCATGAGCCACCCCGCCTAGCCTGGAATCATCTTTAAACACTCTTTCATATACACTCAGGAGCTATAAGCCTCAGTGTCATGAGAAGTTCAGATCTTCAGATCTTATCTGAATTAGTGTTGAGGATGGAGACAGGAACATTTTTTTTTTCTTTTGGTTACAGGGTCTTCCTCTGTCACCTAGGCTGGATTGCAGTGGTGAGATCTTGGCTGACTGCAACCTCTGTCTCCTGGCTTCAAGTGATCCACTTCAGCCTCCCGAGTAGCTGGGATTATAGGCATGTGCCACCACACCTGGCTTTTTTTTTTTTTTTTTTGTATTTTTAGTAGACACTGGGTTTCACCATGTTGGCCAGACTGGTCTCGAACTCCTGGGCTCAAGCAATCCTCCCACCTCGGCCTCCCAGAGTGCTGTGATTACAGGTGTGAGCCACCATGCTTGGCCAGGACAACATCTTTAGGAAAGTATTTAGGAAGAGTTTTTTAAGGAAGATGTTGTCCTTTAGGAAGGACAACGTCTTTAGGGACTGGGGAGGAGGCCTTCTCTGTCCTCTTGACCATTCTTTCCCTTGTGGCCTCTGACTCCGGGGCAGGGGAGAAGCAGTACTCTGCTACACTTCAGTGGAAGCTGCAGCTGGGAGTCTGGGGCCAGGGTGCAGCATGAACATTGCTGAGCCCACCTTTGCAGTGGCTGCAGTCAGCCTTGGCGTTTGTATGCAAGGTCTCTGAGCCTCTGCATCATGCACAAGCACTTGGGAGGAGGTGGTAGCATTGAACAGACATTCTCTCCTCACCCACATAAATCCTCAGAGGGTTTCCCTCTGTGGGTTTATAAAAGCCCTTTATCTAATTCATGGCTCAGAGAATTGAGCTCACTGGCAAGAGGCTTTTTAAGACAAATTTTGAATAATTTCTCAGCAATTCATTACGTAGGAAAACAGGTCCTTTTTGTTCTAATACTTAGCCTAGGAATGCAACTACTCTCTGCCAAATTCATTAACAAAACCTGTGTATAAGGCCTGGAAGGCTCAGGCCAATTTCTTAAATGTGCTAAAACTTGCTGGTCATTGAAATGTAAATTTTTACCTTTGGCTAGAAATTATTCACAAGTGTTAGATTGTAGGAAATAGCAATGTCACTTTCAAATGCCCAGGATAGTTCCAGACCAAGTACCCATTGTGAGCTGAGGCTTAACGTGTGGCAACCAAGAGAGACAGCCACATGTCATCTTTCTGATTGGCACAGAAGGGAGGCCCGTGAATGAACATGAGCACAGCTTGAAGGGAAAAGAGTCCCCTCATTGGCAACATAAAGTGACCAGAGCTCAGCAGACCCCACAAGCAGGACCAGGCTGTTCAGGCCTCCTGCTCACACACCCATTATTGTCACTATTAGAACAGTCCAGGCTTGCCACCCCAGGTTGGCCTATTTGGAGCAGGGGACAGGGTTCTCTAGACAGTGGAAGAGAGGGTAGTGGCTAAAGGACCCCAGAATGATGAAGCTAGTGAAACAGGGAAAGGCATAAAGAGTCATCTCCAGGGATGCGGCTGCTTGATACAAAACTGGGTATATTTATTCCTAGTTATATACGTTATTTATATTATGTCGTAGTAAAAGATACCATATTGTTTATATTTAAAATATTTAATATATAACATAATACATTTAAAGTAAAATAATATATTAAAATATTTAGAAATCATATGAACTTTTAATATATCCTATATATATTTTTTAAATATGTGTTAGTATAGATGCTTGGAAAAAAACTGGAAAAAATTATACTAATACAAGGCTATTGATTTGCCTGGCACAATTAAAGGTAAATTTTTGGTTTCTTCATTATGCTTTTCTATATGTCCTAAGTTTCTTTCAGTAAGCAAAGTTTTCTCTTGTAATTATAGTTATAATTATCACCATTATCAACTAACATTTATTGAGTAATCGTTTTGCTCCTGGTACCATGCTAAGCACTTTACATGTATTATTTCATAAACCTAATAACCACCACAGGTAACCAGCATCACAACCATTTGTAGAGGTGTTATTTGGGTGACAATTAAGTACTGTTGAAGATGCTCAGGCTTCGCAAGGTGACTCACCACCCAGTGTGTTAGAAACTCCTTTTTGGTCACGTCCATAGAACGTTCTGTCCCTGAGTTCAAAGTTAAGACAAGTTGCTTGGTAGGTAAGACAAGCTTCTTTGTGCTAGTGTTCTCAGCATCACCTGGGAGTCTGTAGAGGTGGATAACCGTACTTTCAATTTGCTTAAATACCAGAATTATCTGAAATAATTACAGAGAACCAACTATGCATCAGGCCCTCAGATACTTGGCTGCAGACGAGAATGCTAAGAGAGAAGATGGCCCCACCTTCAGGCTCTGGTGGAGTTGCAGACAGGAGAGCAAGCTACCCTAGTATGTGATCAATGCTACAAAGGGAAGCCATGGCCGTGGTACAAAGAAGGGAGGACTCTGCCCCAGAGATGTCTACGTGTGGCTGAACAGCCTAATTATCTGGAGTGCTTTATGAAATTACAGACTCTGGATCTGAATCGCTGGGGCAGAGCCCTGGGAATCTGTATTTTACAATTCTTCCAGTGATTCTGATTTGCAGTCAGGATCAGAAATCACCAACAGATTCTTCTCTTTGACTTGCATGGTGCATGGTAGGTACCATGGTTGACTGGCAGAGTAATCTTCTCTTTTTACATAAAAAAGAAAGAAGTATTATAGAATGCGTTACACTTAAGATGGGTGTGGAAGGATAAGCAGGAAACTTCAGTTTTATTCCCTCATTCAAGCAGTGTCTCACAGAATAATACGTCTTGAAGAAGGGTTAAGAAGACACATCTACCTGGTAATTTTTTTCTCAGTCTAAAACAATTGAGAATATCAGTAATTGTTTCATATAGTAAGTATTTGTATAAATATTTCTATCACCAAGCACCCAATTCAGTTCCCATGCATCAAACAATTCAATGCATCTTTTTAAGGACCTACTATGGACAAAGTACATTGCTAATCAGTGAGCAAATAAGGCCCCCGACCTTGAGGAGAGCAAAAGGGCTTTTTAGATAAGTAATCTAAAGAGAGAGAAGAGGTGTAAGTCATGAGTGCATATAGACATAGAAAAGTTTGATCAAATTGCACACAAGTTTGGTTTACATGAACCTCACAGCTGTATTCATATTTTCCCACTCTACTAAATCATTGGTTGTATATTGAGAAAGAAACTGCTAGTTTCCTACCCAATATCCACCTTCCCCTTCTCTCTGCATTATTGGAGTCAAAAATATGCCTCGCAGGGAAAAACCTTAAATTTTCCAACCTCCTTTACATTTAAGGGTGGCAGATGTGATTGGAAGCAAAAGTCATTGATTGAGGCTTCCAATAAGGCCCTTTTTATCCCTGCCGCCCTTTCTGTTGCCTGAAGTTCAGACTGCAATTGTTGGAGCTCCAGCAGCCATCTTGAAACAATGAGGGAATGTCCAAATAAATCAGACACCTCAGTTGTGATATCTTTGTGCTGTTGAGCCATGGCCAGTCTCTATTTACCTCCAGACTTCACAATATGTGAAAGAAATAAATCCTGTGTGTTTAAGCCACTTTGGTCAGGTCTCTGTTCCTAGCAGCCATAAACACCACTTAATTGCACCCATTCTGGTCAGGTACATCTATCTCCCAGAGCCTAGGTCATACATACAGAAATCTACCAGTGTGCTTCAATGTACTTGTTCATATGGCTTGCAAACTGGACTCCTGTACACCATCAAATAACTAATGAACATTTGATGAGGGATCTTCTATTTCATTCCCCTCAATCTGTTACATAAAGAATAGTTAGTTGCATGACAAAGGTTATATAGGTAAATGGTCAAGTTTGAGACCAAACCCAAAGCTTTGGGTACCCCTACGCTGTGTATTTCTACTGTTCTGTTGTCACCGAGCCATCCCAGGAGGCTCTTGGACCCTCCAATTCATCAAGGATGAAAAAGGCAGTCTTGACATTTATAAATTTTACTTAATCATTGCTTTGTTGCCAAATCTGTGAGATTTGGGGAAAGGCTCTGCTGTCATCAAAGACTAGATAGAAGGACAGGCTCCTCTTTCACTCTTAAAGAAAATCTGCTCCTGCCCTGAAGCTTGCGATTCTATCTCCTTTGCTTCAATAAACTACAAGTGGTTTTAAATTGAGTCATAAATTTCTCCAGGCCTTTTAAAGACCAGCCCCTGCCTTTGATTCCCTCACCTCCTGTGGCAGTGAAATCTGGCTGGAGACAGACACATACCACTTGGTGCACATTTAGACTCGGAGTTGGAAATTCACAGTCCATGCCTTGCAGAATGACCTCGATTTTCCAATAGCCTGAGATGGAACCAAAGAGATTGCCAGCGTAGATGTGCCCAGGTTGGCAGGTCTCTGGGACTTACCCAAACCACATCTAGAGAAGACCCTAACACCATACACCAAGAAGTGAACAATTTATTGGTGGCTCCAATGAACTCCTTGAGTTAACGATATTGACTCCCTGCTTTGGAGTCATGGACAAAGATACATTTTTCTATGTTAAATCATTACTTTTAAGTTATGTACTTTGGCCTGATTACCTATGTCTGAGCTACAGGGACTGAATAATTTTTGAAGTGTAAAACCACTATGTTTAGTAAGACATGATTAGTAAAATCCATCTCACCGGTAAGTTCCCATACTTGGTGGGTGTCTTAGTTGGTTTTGTGTTGCTATAACAGAATACTTGAGACTGGGTACTTTATAAAGAATAGAGATTTATTTCTTACAGTTATGGAGGCTGGGAAGTCCAAGGTCAAGAGTCTGTATCCGATGAGAACCTTCTTGCTGTGTCATCTCATGGTAGAAGGCAGAAGGGCAGGAGATCATATGTGCCAGAGAGAGCAAGAGATCAAACTCACAGGAACAAGTACTTTTATAATTGGCATCAATCCATTCTTGAGGGTGGAGCCCTCATAACCTAAACCCCTCCCATTAGGTTCCATCTTCCAACACCGTTGCATTGAAGATTAAGTTTTTATCGCATGAACTTTGGGGGCCACATTCAAACCACACAACAGTGGGTCACAGCAGAAGCCTCTGGGCGAGTGTGTGAGTCTCCCATCTGTCCCCGCTTCTTCTCTAGAGTCAGCTCATCAGATGAGAGAGGCAAAGTCAGGTTAGAATGCTTCTACCTAAGCAGATGGAATGCGTGTGGCCTGGAAATAGCAGCAGCAATCCTTTCTTCCGCACCCTGTACTCTTCACGGGCAGTGCTTGTCATCTCCAAGTCATGGCCAGTTCTAGTCTATTCTTTGAGCAGGCCTGACTATAGCGAAAGAAAACTTCTACAACTTTGAAGTTTTTTCTAAAGTCAAACCTGTCCCCGGGTCTCCCTGCTGGCGAAACATTCACTGTCTATGTTACCCAGTCTTGGTCTTTCTTAACCTCACACTCACAACCCCAGATTCTTCTCTGCTCTTCTCCATTGCTATTCCCATTCTCTCCCTCAGTACAAATAACCTCAGGAAATATTAGAGAGATAAGAGTCTTATTAAATTGATTCTCATTAAGGCGTGAATAATGTATAGGCTCCTCACCACCCACTGTTATCCTCTTAAATCATCTTCAATTTTACGAATTTGACTTTTAGCCCCAACTTTTCTTCCAAAAAGCAGTGCAGTGTTGAGTAAATCACTTTATTGTAGAGCTTTCTTTAATTCACTTATATTTTCATTCATGCATTCAAATATTAAGCAGCAGTACAACATAGTATTTAAAAGGTGTAGATGGCCTGGGTTACAATCCTGTCTCTAAAACTAACAAGCTGTGCAAACTTGGGCAAGTTGCTTAACCTCTCTGTGCCAGTTTTGGCATCTTTAAAATGGAGATAAGAGTAGCGCCTTTCTCAAAGGGTTGCTTATTTAAAAAACATTTTCGTCACATTGAGGATGTGCAGGCCCTCTTCTAAATTTTTTATAAATATTATATACGTTCATACGTAAATATATATAGAGAGAATATGTATATAATGTTATGTATATAAAGGTATGTACTGTAGTCTCCCCTCATCTGTGGAGATACTTTCCAAGACCCCCAGTGGATGCCTGAAACCACAGACAGTGCAGGATCCTGTATATACATTATATTTTTCCTATATTATACATATAGGCAAAATGTCTACCTTGAAATACCTATGATACCTGTTATATGATCTATGAAAAAATTTAATTTATAAATTAGACACACTAAGAGACTAACAATAACTAATAAAAGAACAATTATAACAATATACTGTAATAAAAGTTATATGAATGTGGTCTCTCTCTCTCTCTCTCTCTCAATATCTATTGTACTGCAGGTCACTGAAATCATGGAAAGTGAAGCTGCAGATGGGAGTACTACTGTATGTATATGGATGTATGTGTAACTGTACATGTGTATGTGAATATGTATGTATATATAAAATAACTAGTTAACCCACCCTCATATTATGAGTAGCTGTGAGGTAGGTACTACTATCTCCATATTATGGTTGAGGAAACTGAGACACAAAATGTTAAAATAACTTCCTAAACTCACATAGCTAGAGAGTGTTGTAAGGATTAAATGAGTTATTAGGGAAAGCGCTTGGAACAGAGCCTGGCACATAGTAAGCACTATATAAATGTTAATTATGATTATGACAACAATTAGTATTAGAACATTCTGGGCATTATGCTAGAACAAGGGATACAATGATTAACAAGACATAGCCCCTGTCCTTTAAGAACTCACCATGTGGTGGGGAAAGTAGACATGCAAGTTGGTTATTATGCTGGAAAGTGTTAGAGGTAGAAAAAAGGACAGCAGGAGCACATGGAAGAAGCACTTGGCTCAGCCCAGAGCAGACCTGGCCAATAAAAATACAAAGGAACTTCAAAAGGTTTGTGGAAAGTGGAATGAAAAGATAAAAATAAAAAATATAAACTTTGTTTCTCAATATAAACTCCATCAAGTTCAAGACACTTTTGTAAGTGGTCATATCAGCCATTTAGTCTACCCCTAAAGACCTGAGGCTCCTGGGCATTTAACCACGTCAATGCAGTTTTTGTACATTATACACTGAAGAAAAATGGGTGCCCTTTGCAGATATTTTAAGATTAGGAAACAACAAAGAAGTCAGAAGGAGACAAATCAGGACTATAAGGTGGATGGCCAATAATTTCCCATGGAAACTCTCACAAAATTGTCCTTGTTCAAATGAGGAATGAGCAGGAGTATTGTTGTAGTGAAGGACTCTCCAGTGAAGCTTTCCTGGGTGTTTCTCTGCTAAAGCTTTGCTAACTTTCTCAAAACACTCTCATAACAAGCAGGTGTTATCATTCTTTGGCACTCCAGTAGGTCAGCAAGCAAAATGCTCTTGTGCATCCTAAAAAACTTTTACCCTGAGCTTTGCTCTTGACTGGTCCTCTTTTGCTTTGACTGGACAACTTCCACCTCTTGGTAGCCATTGCTTTGGTTGTGCTTTGTCTTCAAGATCATACTGGTGAAGGCATATTTCATCTCCTATTCAATTCTTTGAAAAATCGCTTTAGAATTTTGATGACACTTGTTTGAAATTTCCATTGAAAGTTCTGCTTTTGTCTGCAACTGATCTGGGTGCAAAGGCTTTGGCATCCATCAAGTGAAAAAACTGCTCAACTTTTAATTTTTTAGTCAGCATTTTTAGTCATAAGCTGAACCAATTGAGATGTCTATGGTGTCAGCTATTTTTTCTGGTAATTGTCCTCTTCAAAAACAAGATGACTTTTTCCTCGAAAATTAATGTGAATGGTCTGCTGTTGCAGGCTTCATCTTCAACATTGTCTAGCCCCCTCTTAAAATGAGTTATACGTTTGTAAACTGCTTATTTATTTGGGGCATTGTCTTCATAAGCTTTTCATAAAGCATCAATGATTTCATCATTCTTCCATCCAAGCTTTATCATAAATTTGATGTTTGTTTTTGCTTCAATTTTAGCAGAATTCGTGTTGCTTGATGGAAGCTCTTTTCGAACTGATGGCTTATCCTTCTTAGCGCCTCAAACTAGATCCTATTCAGACATGTTGTAACAAGTTATTAAAAGTTTATTTCGGTGCAAAAAAATTGAAATCCATGCATAGTTTCATAATATGCATTTTCCATGAACTTTTGAAGACTGCTCATGTAGTACAAGCCAAATATGCAAGTTGAAAGTTTCTAGTAGCCACATTAAAAAAGCAAAAAGCAAAACAAAGTAAGTGAAATTAATTTGGTAATTTCACAATTTTATTTAACCCAATATGTCAAAATGTTAAAATTTCAGCATATATTCAATATTTTAAAAATCATTAGTAAGTCTGGGCATGGTGGCTTATACCTGTAATCCTAACACATTGGGGGGCTGAGGTGAGTGGATTGCTTGAGCCCAGGAGTTCAAGACCAGCTTGAGCAACAGGGTGAGACCTCACCTCTACAAAAAAATATAAAAATTAGCTAGGTGTGGTGGCATATGCCTATAGTCCCAGCATCTCAGGAGGCTGAAGTGGGAGGATTGCCTGAGCCTGAGAGGTCAAGGCTGCAATGAGCCATGATCACACCATTGCACTCCAGCCTAGCAACAGGATGAGACCCTGTCTTTGAAAAAACAAAACAAACAAAACCATTAGTAAGGTATTTTATGCTTTTTTGTGCTAAGTATTTGAAATCTAATGTGTATTTTACATTTACACTAGTTACATTTCAAGTACTCAATAGCCACATATGTCTATTGTCTTCTGTATTGGCCAGGCCGGACAATACAGAAGGCTTCCCAGAGGGAATGACACATGAACTGAATGAAGAAGTCATTCAGTTTCCATTTACTCCTGAGGAGGATGAGATTACAATTCACTGGTGACTTTGACTCCAGGCTCCACTTCTGCAGGACAATGCTTCATATAGTTGGCAGAAAAATGGTCCTCAGAGATGTCTATGTCCTATTTCCCAGAACCTGTGAATATGTTACCTCACCTGGCAAGGAGGAGTTAAGATTGTAGATGGAATGAAGCTCTAATCAGCTGACCTCGAGATGGGGAGATTCTCCTGTTTTATGCACATGCATATAACTTAATTACTTAATTACAAATGTCCTTACATGTGGTAGGGGGAGGCAGAAGAACAGTCAATGTCAGAGAGATGTGATATGAGAAAGACTCAACTTGCCATGGCTGACTTTGAAGGTGGAGGAAAGGGCTATTAGCCAAGGAATGAAGGCAGCCTCTAGAAGTTGGAAAAGGCAAGAAAGCAGATTCTTCAAAAAACAATCCCAATAAAAAGTGGACAAAGGACATGAACAGACACTTCTCAAAAGAAGACAGTCATGTGGCCAATAAACATATGAAAAAAGCTCAACATCACTGATCATTAGAGACATGCAAATCAAAACCACAATGAGATACCATCTCACTCCAACCAGAATGGCAATTATTAAAAAGTCAAGAAACAACAGTTGCTGGCAAGGCTGTGGCAAAATAGGAACACTTTTACATTGTTGGTGGGAATGTAAATTAGTTCAACCATTGTGGAATACAGTGTAGCAATTCCTCAAAGACCTAGAACCAGAAATACCATTTGACCCAGGAACCCCATTACTGGGTATATCTCCAAAGGAATATAAATTATTCTATTGTAAAGATACATGCACGCATTTGCTCATTGCAGCACTATTCACAATAGCAAAGACATGGAATCAACCCAAATGCCCATCAATGATAGACTAGATAAAGAAAATGTGGTACATATACACCATGGAATACTATGCAGCCATGAAAAGGAACGAGATCATGTTCTTTGAAGGGACATGGATGGAGCTGGAAGCCATTCTCCTCAGCAAACTAACACAGTAACAGAAAACCAAACACTGCATGTTCTCACTTGTAAGTGGGAGCTGAACAATGAGAACACATGGTCACAGGGAGGGAAACATCACACACTGGGGCCTGTTGGAAGGGCAGGAGAAGAGAGAGCATTAGGATAAATAGCTAAATGCATTTAGCTATTTATTTATTTAGCATCAGGATAAATAGCTAATGCATTAAAGTAATTTGTTATAGCAACAATAGGAAATAGTCCCATTTTTCCCTTCTGGGCACTGTAGAACCCACCTCAAGCCCTACTTCTTTTATGAATCCATCTTCACCATGGTTAGGTCCCTGAGAACTGGAGTGGGGTGAGACTCTATGGGCTTCCTAGCTGTCCCCAACCGATCACTAACTATGATGATGTCTACCACCATGTAACACTCTTGTTTCCTGTGCAGTCTGCTATTAAATGAGATAATGGAAGTGAAAGTCCTTTGTCATCACAAAAGTTCTCACCTGGCACTGCTGTTCATAATGTTAATAAAAAGCAAAAGGTGTTAATAATAAGCGAAACTGAGGGCAGTAAGGAGCCATATGGGAGCGCTGCACTTTCTGCTCACTTTTCTGTCAACCTAAGACTGCTCCAAAAAATATAATCTATTAATTTTTAAAAAGTAATGCAAATACAAAGAAAAGTAAAGAAAAAAAGACTCACAATTCAACACCTGCAAATATACAGAAGGCCTTGTTAGCAAGATGTAAAAAAGAGATCAGATGAGAACGGTAATGAAGATACTTTTCAAAGCACGAAAGGAAGCCCACACTATGTGATGAAATGAAGAATCAGGGAACTACGGCTCAATTCCATGCTTCCACAGAAAAGAGGGCATGGCCACACTTGATCATCAGGAATGAGGGACCTCTGGTGTCCCAGACCCTTTCCCTTGGCATATCACAAAAGGAAAATGGACCAGTGTTCCTGCCAAGCGATTTAAATAATGATCCCAAGCCCTCTGCGCCACACCCAGCCTTGTCCCCCTGGAAACCACTTGAATGCGTTCTTAACCATTGTTCACAAGAGAACAGGCAGATCGTCTTACAGGTCCCTTTGATGACTGAATGACTTCAATGCTGAAGGGGTGGCCTGTAAAGGAGAGGGAAGGCTCTCTCCACCCTCAGGCCTCCTTTCTCACCGTGACTCTTTGGGAAGTAAGAGAGGGAATGGCTTCTCTTTTCCTGTGAATCCTCTTCTTTCTGGCTCCAGCAGAAGAGGCTTGAAGGAGACACTGAGGAGTGAGGAGAGGAACACACACCTTGGTTAATATTCCTAAAGTGTATCCAAGAGCTTGGGAAGAAAGACAAGAATCCTATCAGCAGGCTTCACCTTCTGTTCCCAGTCAGCTAGGCAAAACAACTTTGTTCATTTCGTGTTTTCAAAAACAGTGCATTATCAGAGGGGTTTTGTTGCTGTTGTTGTTGTTGTTGGGTTTTTCTTTTTAGGGATAGGGTCTGGCTGTGTCACCCAGGCTGGAGTGCAGTGGTGCAATCACAGCTCATGGCAGCCTCTAACTCCTAGCCTCAAGTGATCCTCTCACTGTGGCCTCGAAAGGTGCTGGGATTACAGGCCTCAGCTGCGATGTTGGCCTACAAGAGGGTTTAAGATGCATGAGAGCAGTGATTACAAGACCCTGTAGGGAAGAGAGCAGAGAGAAAAGGGTGCCCTGAGAATAGCAGTGCTCTCTCCACCCTGAGGCCTGTGATGCAAATGGAGAGGGAAACTTATTACTCACTTCAGGTTAGAAAGCGGACTGTTTCATCAGTTGATATTCCAGGGACTTGGCAGTCTGAGATTTATGGACTTAATATAGTTTATTCTTTTGTGGTGTCATTGGTTGGGAAAGTGCAAGATTCCATGTTAATGAAACTCAAAGCAGGAATAATAAACCACATCCCACGGGGAATGGGGGGTTGCCCGTTGAGACTCCCCCTGCATGGGCCCCAACAAACCCCCTGCTTGGGGCAGAACAACAGTCCTTGGGGTGTTATAAACAGCTCCACAGCTCCAGCTGGCTTTCTACCCCTAGACCCCTCCACAGTGAAGCAGCAAGTGTCTCCCAGAAGGGGAGGCCAAAATTAGGTAAAAATACGTGACTTTATGCCGGACCAGATGGGTCTCCTGGGGTTCCTTGGAAATGCGAAGGGGGAAAATGCAGCTCCCTCGTGGGTGTCTATCCTGATGTGTCATCTTGCTGCCCATGGAAACAGCAGCAAAGAGAAACAAACATTTGTTTTATCTTATGGACCTTGCCTCACACAGATACGGGAAAGAATTTTGTAAATAATTGGTTATTTGAAATCAGTGTTTTCCTTTTCTTGATGACATCCTGAAGTACTTGTTACCTGGCAAGCAAGTGACGCAGCTCAGCTGGAAGTTTCAGGTACCAAGAAATTGATTTACTTGAATATTATCATCGAAGCACTACCTTTAAGCACCTAGTTATTAGAGAAGGAAGAGGAATATGTCTGTGAGCCGGCGGCTAGGAGTAATCCTAAGAAAACACAAGTTTTTATGAAGCTGTGGTGTGTCAGGACAGAGTCCGGCAGACCTGGGAGACAGGAGATAAGAGTCATGGTTCCCAGCCCGTCACCAGCAACCTTAAGACTCCTTAAGTACAGTGCATACTCATGGGCAAAACAAAGCGAGAAGCAGCACAGAGGAGCAGCCTGCAACTCTGCTATTTTTAAACTGCCAATTAGAACGCCTAAAATTACGTGGCTAGAACCACCACATCCGCTCAGAGTTAATCATACACTTCTGAGCTGAAGTTTTAAATTTTCTGTTTTCCAAGTCCCTGATCAGAATATTTAAAAAGATTATTTCTTGGCTGCCTCAGGCCCACAGTTGAGTTGTGGTTCAGGATGATTTCTACCGGGAATGGCTTTTCTTGGTCAGAGTTGTTAAAATCTGTCATACACATAGACGCGCGCACACACACACACACACACACGTATATATATATATATTTGGGGTTTTTTTTGGGGGGGGATGAATTTTAAAACATAGAGATTTTAAAACAAAAGAGACAGGCAGAAATGCAAAACAATCCAAAGAGTGACCTAATGGTTCCAAGATTCTGTTTGACCAATCAAATTACAATAGTTAACATGGGCCTGCCCACCACTTACCCTGTTTCTCCTGCTAGTCCTCCTTTCCTCCAGGTCTTGCTCTCTGTGCAGTGAAAGAATATGACATTTTGCTCAGGGCACATGACTCCAGTTCCCTCCACTGACATTGGACCCCAGAGTTCAATTCAAATGAAATGGGAGAGACAGTACATAATTAAAAATCCTCGTCAGGCCCACTTAGAAGACCTATTACAGGGTCCAGGCTTCATGAATGCTGCATGAACCTTATACATGGGTTGAATCCCCAGTAATTCCTGCACTGCCCACACTGCACACTACCGACTTTGACTATCTGTGCAGCATTTGGCTAGCAGTAGCCTCCCAAAGCCATATGAGAGAGAACAGCTCTGAGGGACAATGAGAACTGAAAGAGAAAAATTCCAAAACAGAAAACACACACACACACACACACACACACACACACACACCCCTCAAAACAAAAGGGGCTTTCTGGGTAGCATTTAAGCAAAATTAATTTTACTGAATGGAGGTATTAGAGTTTAGCCCATGCCGTTGTGTGTTTTGAGAAAAGCATATTTCCATGTAGTTATTTAGAAGTTGCATCCTAGGCCGGGTGTGGTGGATCATTCCTGGAATCCCAGTGCTTTGGGAGGCAAAGGATGCAGGAGAATCACTTGCAGCCAGGATTTTAAGACCAGCCTGAGAAACACAGTGAAACTCCCATCTCCACAAAAAGTGTTTTAAAAATTAACCAGGTGTGAGGATGCATGCCTGTACTCCCAGCTGCTTGGGAGGCTGAGCCCAGGAGTTGGAGGCCACAGAGAGCTATGATCCTGCCACTGCACTCCAGCCTGGGCAACAGAGTGAGACCCCCAACTCTAAAAAAAGAAAATAAGAAGTTGCATCCTACCATATTTCTCATGACTGTACATTTATTTACTTAAAGTTCAGCAAGAGGAGAACATTAATTTGTTTTTCTGAGAAAAGATGCATGATATCCTTGAGGACAAACAGAGCAAGAATTTTTCAAATAATGTTCTACAAATTAACAACACCTCAGGAGAGACAGAAAGGGAGCGTGCAGAGCCCTGCGTGCTGCTCTTAGTGACGGCTGGTTGGTGAGAAAGTCTCCTGTCCCTCGGAGCCTCCTGCTCCCCTGCACGCTTAGCCCTGTGAGGCTCTTTTCTGAAACCAGAAATGATACAGAGGAAGGACTCTTGCCATCTGCAGCATCTCCTTCTGAATCAGTCTTCAATGTGCTTTTCAGTTATTACATTTCCCAGACAATGCCCGATCCCCTACAATCTTGTATTTAACAAAGGCTGCCTATACTATTTTTTTTTTTAAAAAAGGCAAAAGATGGTGAACACAAAATTAAATGAAAAATTAAATGTGTGCTTATGATTTCTAAACATTTAAAAATGTGTCTGTGTGCATGGCGGAACTGCCACCAAATTATACCTCTTGTGGCTGAAACCACTGTTTAATGTGGTCTTTTTGGTACTTTAATAACTATAACCATTTGAATGAGTGCAAGATGATGAAGGCAGCAGCATGCCAGGTTTCATAGCAGTATCATAAGACAGCTTCAAAGATACAAAATAACAGTGATTCTATTTTATGATGAGGAAATGAAGTTACACCATAATTAAATAATTGTTCCAAAATTTTAACTAAAAACAAGGAACAAGAAAGAACTAGAACTCAGCAAGGGAGTTCAGATGGAACCCTCGTTTCCACGCTCTTATCATCTAGTCCTTTTCTCATTTACATACTACAGTATATCTTAGTCCTGCCACAATAAATAATATAAGCTCTCTTCTCTCCTGAAAAGGGTTCATTCTAGGGACCAGACAGGGTGCCTATTTCTTTTTAATACTGCCCCTCAGTCCTGTGAGCTCTGATTAAATGGTTTCACATGCTGAGTTAAATAATTGGAGTTGCCTAGTTCCCGACCGTTTGTTTGCCAGCTATAATGAGTGTGACTGTTTTAAGGGAATGACTGATACACGAAAGCAGCAAGAAAAGCAAACAAGGCATCCTATTCAGAGAACGTGAAGAACGAAAAGTTACCACGGCCCAGCCTCCTGGGCACACCCCCACGCCCCTCGCCCACCCCACACCTCCACACTCAGAAATTGCAAATCTACATTCAGAGCACAATGCTTTCAACTGGCAAGCTGCCTGAAAAATTAGAATGCTAGTAATGCTAAGGCCTGGCTCCCAGCCGCTGTTTTGTTTTTGTCATTTACCAGCTGAGTATCCTTGAGCAAGCTGCTTCATTGTTCTGGGGCTGCAGTTTCCTCATCTGCCAAAGGAAAAGACCAACAGGACCTCAGTGACATTCTGTGCTTCCTCGTAGGGAAGGTGGTTAAAGTTATTTTAATGAAGGCCACCGTGATCACCCAGAGGCCCCACTGGAGAGTCCAGGAGCTGTAGAGTGTTATTTTATGTATTCCAAAGGAAGGGGAAGGTCTATACTGAAAAATGGACTCTATGTCTACACTTAAAAGCTTAAATTTTAATATGGCAGTAACATATCAAACTAGGAAGAGAAAAATAATAAAGGAGTGTATGTACAATACTTGCTTTTTATGTATTATATAAAAATAGGTCTTGATGTTTGAGAATTCAGGAAAATATCTACAGAGCATCTTCTATATGGTCCACACTGAACTGGGGACTCAGGAAAGGACAAGACACAACCTTCAAGGTGCTGCAAGTTTAGTAGGTGTCATGGAGTACTGGGAACCCAGAGGAGGCATGTCTAATTCTGCCTGGGGTGAGAGGTCAAGGAAGACTACCTAAAGGTAAAATGTGAGCTGAGCCTTCAAAGCAAGTAGGAGTTCACCACATAGAAAGGTTAAGGATCCAAGGCAGAGAAAATACAATGGGCCCAGGAACACAGGCTGGAGGGAGCTGCTGCAAAGGGCTTAGAACAGCTGGAGTTAGGGGGTGTTGGGATGGGAAGGGGCAAGAAAGAAGCTGGAGAGGAGAACAGAGAGGAGCCATGAGGAGCAGACACAGAAGGGCCTGGGGGGCTGGGATTCACCCACAGCACAGCTCTGGGGGCACCTGGAGGGTGGGTGTTGAATAATGGATCATGTTTATGTTGAAGGAAGATTATTCTGATAGCACAGATTTTGGATTAGAGTGGGAGGGATGGGGAGTGGGAGGGTGAAACAAAGATGCAAGCATGAGAGAGTTTCCTGGTAGTGGTGACCATATTGAGGTTAAAATACAGAGATTTCTGTCCATACATTATGAGAAGGGCACCTAAGGCAGGGGGTAAGCACACTGAGGCCCATGGGCCAAATTCTGCCCTGCCCCTACCTGGTTTTGAACAACCCCTGATCATTTTTAAATGATTTAAAAAAAACACACACACAAAGGAAGACTAAGATTCATGGTACATGAGAATAACATGAAATTCAAGTTTCTGTGCCCATAAAGTTTAACTGGAGCCCAGCCAGGCCTCTGAGTTTATGATTGTCTGTGGCTGCCTTAGCACTACCAAGGCCAAGTTAGTTGCAATGGATCATGTGACTTGCAAAGCCAAAAATACTACCTGGCCCTTGATAGAAAAAGTTCGCAGGCCCTGGCCTAAGACTTACAGGTGAGAGGAAAGAATACAAATTTCTTGAGAGCAGAGATAATGTTTTCTCATCTCCATGCCCAGCTTACGCCTGGCTTCTAATAAATATTAAAAGACTGCTGAATGAAGGAATGAGTGAGGACCAGGTGGGAAAGGTCCTAAAACTATGACGATGACAAGGCAGCCCCAGAGACCGGCAAGGTACTTTACCTTGGCGGGATGATCTTTAGACCTGAGAAGGGCCCAGTGCCTCCCACTGTGCACCCAATATGTTCTACTGCCTTTTGTGGGGTGGAGAGTGGGGGTAGACACAGAAAAACCCAAGTGAGTAACACAAAAAGATTCATTCACCTTTTTTCACTCTTTAATTTAAAAATAATTATGAGGTACCTACAAGAAGTCAGAGCTGGGCTAAGTCCTGGGGATACATCTGGAATACAACACGACACTTCTAATTTTCTATTCCCTTGTTCCTCCCCTCCAGTTCATTTTCCTCCCAGATACTAGGGTAATTTTTCAGAAACACAGAAGAGTTTCTGAAACATACATTTCAGCCTTTCCAAGGAGAAAGTCCAAACCCCGGACCATGGCAGACAAGCCCTCTGTAGGCTGGTTCTCCTTTCTGACCCACGCTCCCAGGATATTTAGTTACTTTTGGTTTCCCAAAGGGGTCAGGCTATTTTATGACTATGAGCCTTTGTTCTTGCTTGTCCCTCTGTCAGGAAGGTGACCTCCTACACTTCCAACACCTACTCATCCAATATAATTCAGCTCCAAGGGACTAGTAATGGAGTTGGCAGGTGTGAGGACAGCACATGGAGATGGTCTTTACAGAGTTAGTGGGCAAGAGTGGCAGAGAGAAGGCAAGCCTGGATGCTCAAAACGATTGAGTCCCCAAGGCCCTGTTTATTAGGGGTGAGCCTGGAGGTAAAACAGCAGGGGCAGCCTTAGAGCTGAGGTTGGGACTCAGGGATGGGGTTGCTTTCAGGCTATCAGAAGCTATTGATTTTTTTTTTTTTTTTTTTGAGACAGAGTCTCACTCTGTCACCCAGGCTGGAGTGCACTGGCACGATCTCAGCTCACTGCAAGCTCTGCCTCCTGGGTTCACACCATTCTCTTGCCTCAGCCTCCTGAGTAGCTGGGATTACACCACAGCTCTGCAAAGCTGCTGTAGCCAGACTGCCTCTCTAGATTCATCCTCTCTAGGCAGGACATCTCTGAAAGAAAGGCAGCAGCCCCACTCAGGGGCCTATAGATAAAACTCCCATCTCCCTGGGACAGAGCACCTAGGGGAAAAGGAGGCTGTGGGTGCAGCTTCAGCAGACTTAAACGTTCTGCCTGCTGGCTCTGAAGAGAGCAGCGGATCTCCCAGCACAGTGCTCAAGCTCTGCTAAGGGACAGACTGCCTCCTCAAGTGGGTCCCTGACCCCCATGCCTCCTGACTGGGAGACACCTCCCAGGAGGGGTCGACAGACACCTCATACAGGAGAGCTCCGGCTGGCATCTGGCAGGTGTCCCTTTGGGATGAAGCTTCTAGAGGAAGGAACAGGCAGCAATCTTTGCTGTTCTGCAGCCTCCACTGGTGATACCCAGGCAAAAAGGGCCTGGAGTGGACCTCCAGCAAACTCCAGCAGACCTGCAGCAGAGGGCCCTGTTAGAAGTTAAACTAACAAACAGAAAGGAATATCATCAACATCAGCAAAAAGGATGTCCACACAGAAACCCCATCCAAAGGTCACCAACATCAAAGACCAAAGGTAGATAAATCCACGAAGATGAGGAAAAACCAGCACAAAAAGGCTGGAAATTCCAAAAACCAGAACATCTCTTCTCCTCCAAAGGATCACAACTCCTCACCAGCAAGGGAACAAAACTGGATGGAGAAGGAGTTTGACGAATTGACAGAAGTAGGCTTCAGAAGGTGGGTAATAACAAACTCCTCAGAGCTAAAGGAGTATGTTCTAATGCAATGCAAGGTAGCTAAGAACCTTGAAAAAGGGTTAGAGGAATTGCTAACTAGAATAACCAGTTTAGAGTAAAACACAAATGGCCTGATGGAGCTGAAAAACAGCACGAGAACTTTGTGAAGCATACACAAGTATTAATAGCCAAATCGATCAAGCAGAAGAAAAGATATCAGAGATTGAAGAGGAACTTAATGAAATAAGGCATGAAGACAAGATTAGAGAAAAAAGAATGAAAAGAAATTACCAAAGCCTCCAAGAAATATGGGACTATGTGAAAAGACCAAACCTACATTTGATTGGTGTACCTGAAAGTGATGGGGAGAATGGAACCAAGTTGGAAAACACTCTTCAGGATATTATCCAGGAGAACTTCCCCAACCTAGCAAGAAGGCCAACATTCAAATTCAGGAAATACAAAGAACACCACAAAAATACTCCTCAAGAAGAGCAACCCCAAGACACATAATCATCAGATTCACCAAGGTTGAAATGAAGGAAAAAATGCTAAGGGCAGTTAGAGAGAAAGGTCGGATTACCCACAAAGGGAAGCCTGTCAGACTAATAGCAGGTCTCTCTGCAGAAACCCCACAAGCCAGAAGAGAGTGGGGGCCAATATTCAACATTCTTAAAGAAAAGAATTTTCAACCCAGAATTTCATATCCAGTCAAACTAAGCTTCATAAGCAAAGGAGAAATAAAATCCTTTACAGACAAGCAAATGCTGAGAGATTTTGTCACCACCAGGCCTGCCTTACAAGAGCTCCTGAAGGAAGCACTAAATATGGAAAGGAAAAACCGGTACTAGCCACTGCAAAAACATGCCAAATTGTAAAGACCATCGACACTACAAAGAAACTACATCAACTAATGGGCAAAATAATCAGCTAGCATCATAATGACAAGATCAAATTCATACATAATAATATTAACCTTAAATGTAAATGGACTAAATGCCCCAATTAAAAGACACACGCTGGCAAATTGGATAGAGTCAAGACCCATTGGTGTGCTATATTCGGGAGACCCATCTCATGTGCAAAGACACATAATAGGCTCAAAATAAAGGGATGGAGGAATATTTACCAAGCAAATGGAAAGCAAAAAATAATAATAATAATAAGCAGGGGTTGCAATCCTAGTCTTCTGTAAAACAGACTTTAAACCAACAAAGATCAAAAGAGATAAAGAAGGCCATTACATAATGGTAAAGGGATCGAGGCAACAAGAAGAGCTAACTATCCTAACTATCCTAAAGCACCCAGATTCATAAAGCAAGTTCTTAGAGACCTACTTAGAGACCTACAAAGAGACTTAGACTTCCACACAATAATAGTGGGAGACATTAACAGCTGACTGTCAATATTAGACAGATCAACAAGACAGAAAATTAACAAGGATATTCAAGACTTGAACTCAGCTCTGGACCAAGCGGACCTAATAGACATCTAAAGAACTCTCAACCCCAAATCATCAGAATATACATTCTTCTCAGCACCACATCACATTTATTCTAAAATGGACCCCATAATTGGAAGTAAAACACTTCTCAGCAAATACAAAAGAATGGAAATAATAACAAACAGTGCCTCAGACCACAGTGCAATCATATTAGAACTCAGGATTAAGAAATTCACTCAAAACCACACAAATATATGGAAACTGAACAACCTGCTCCTGAATGGCCACTGGGTAAATAACAAAATTAAGGCAGAAAGAAATAAGTTCTTTGAAACCAATGAGAACAAAGACACAATGTACCAGAATCTCTGGGACACAGCTAAAGCAGTGTTTAGAAGGAAATTTATAGCACTAAATGCCCACAGGAGAAAGTGGGAATGATCTAAAATCGACACCCTAACATCACAATTAAAAAAACTAGAGAAACAAGAGCAAACAAATTCAAAAGGTAGCAGAAGACAAGAAATAACTAAGATCACAGCAGAAATGAACAAGACAGAGACATGAAAAACCCTTCAAAAAAATCAATAAATCCAGGACCCGGTTTTTTGAAAAGATTAACAAAATAGATAGACCTCTAGCCAGATTAATAAAGAAGAAAATAGAGAAGAATCAAATGGACACAATAAAAAATGATAAAGGGGATATCACCACTGACCCCACAGAAATATAAACTACCATCAGAGAATACTGTAAACACCTCTATGCAAATAAACTAGAAAATCTAGAAGAAATTGATAAATTCCTGGACACAGACACCCTCCCAAGACTAAACCAGGAAGAAGTCGAATCCCTGAATAGACCAATAACAAGTTCTGAAATTGAGGCAGTAATTAATAGCCTATCTGCCAAAAAAAGCCTAGGACCAGAGGGATTCACAGCCAAATTCTACCAGAGGTATGAAGAGGAGCTGGTACCATTCCTTCTGAAAATGTTCTAAACGATAGAAAAAGAGGGACTCCTCCCTAACTCATTTTATAAGACCAGCATCATCCTGATACCAAAACCTGGCAGACGCACAACAAAAAAAGAAAATTTCAGGCAAATATCCCTGATGAACATCGATGTGAAAATCCTCAATAAAATACTGGCAAAAAGACTCCAGCAGCACATCAAAAAGCTTATCCATCACGATCAAGTTGGCTTCATCCCTGGGATACAAGGCTGGTTCAACATATGCAAATCAATAAACGTAATCCATCACATAAACAGAACCAATGTCAAAAACCACATGATTATCTCAATAGATGCAGAAAAGGCCTTTGACAAAATTCAACACCACTTCATGCTAAAAACTCTCAATAAACTAGATATCGACGGACTGTATCTCAAAATAATAAGAGCTATTTATGACAAACCCACAGCCAATATCATACTAAATGGACAAAAGCTGGAAGCATTCCCTTTGAAAACCGGCACAAGACAAGGATGCCCTCTCTCACCACTCCTATTCAATATAGTATTGGAAGTTCTGGCCAGGGAAATCAGGCAAGAGAAAGAACTAAAGGGTATTTAAATAGGAAGACAGGAAGTCAAATTGTCTCTGTTTGCAGATGACATGATTGTATATTTAGAAAACTCCATTGTCTCAGCCCAAAATCTCCTTAAGCTGATAAGCAACTTCAGCAAAGTCTCAGGATACAAAATCAGTGTGCAAAAATCACAAGCATTCCTATACACCAATAATAGACAAACAGAGAGCCAAATCATGAGTGAACTCCCATTCACAATTGCTACTAAGAGAATAAAATACCTAGAAATCCAACTTACAAGGGATGTGAAGGACCTTTTCAAGGAGAACTACAAACCACTGCTCAAGGAAATAAGAGAGGACACAAATAAATGGAAGAACATTCCATGCTCATGGATAGGAAGAATCAATATCGTGAAAATGGCTATACTCCCCAAAGTAATTTATAGATTCAATGCTATCCCCATCAAGCTACCATTGACTTTCTCCACAAAATTAGAAAAAACTACCTTAAATTTCATATGGAATCAAAAAAGAGCCCTTATAGTCAAGACAATCCTAAGCAAAAAGAACAAAGCTGGAGGCATCACGCTCTCTGACTTCAAACTATACTACAAGGCTACACTGACCAAAACAGCATGGTACTAGTACCAAAACAGAGATATAGACCAATGGAACAGAACAGAGGCCTCAGAAATAACACCACACATCTACAACCATCTGATCTTTGACAAACCTGACAAAAACAAGCAATGGGGAAAGGATTCCCTTTTTAAAAAATGGTGTTGGGAAAACTAGCTAGCCATATGCAGAAAACTGAAACTGGACCCCTTCCTTACACCTTATACAAAAATTAACTCAAGATGGATTAAAAACTTAAATGTAAGACCTAAAACCATAAAAAACCTAGAAGATAAACCTAGGCAATACCATTCAGGACACAGGCATGGGCAAAAACTTCATGACTAAAACACCAAAAGCGATGGCAACAAAAGCCAAAATTGACAAATAGGATCTAATTAAACTAAAGAGCTTCTGCATAGCAAAATAAACTATCATTAGAGTGAACAGGCAACCTACAGAATGGGAGAAAATTTTTGCAGTCTATCCATCTGACAAAGAGCTAATATCCAGAATCTACAAGGAACTTCAACAAATTTACAAGAAAAAAACAAACAACCCACCCCATCAAAAAGTGGGTGAAGGAGATAAACAGACACTTCTCAAAAGAAGACATTTATGTGGCCAACAAACATGAAAAAAAGCTCATCATCACCGGTCGTTAGAGAAATGCAAATCAAAACCACAATGATATACCATCTCAAGCCAGTTAGAATGGCGATCATAAAAAAGTCAGGAAACAACAGATGCTGGAGAGGATATGGAGAAATAGGAACGCTTTTACACTGTTGGGAGTGTAAATTAGTTCAACCATTGTGGAAGGCAGTGTGGTGATTCCTCAAGGATCTAGAACTAGAAATACCATTTGACCCAGCAATCCCATTACTGGGTATACACCCAAAGGATTATAAATCATTCTACTATAAAGACACACGGACCTGTATGTTTATTGCAGCACTATTCACAATAGGGAAGACTTGGAAATAACCCAAATGTCCATCAATAATAGACTGGATAAAGAAAATGTGGCTCATATACACCATGGAATACTATGCAGCCTTAAAAAAGGATGAGTTCATGTCCTTTGGAGGGACATGAATGAAGCTAGAAACCATCATTTTCAGTAAACACAGGAACAGAAAACCAAACACCACATGTTCTCACTCATATGTGGGAGTTGAACAATGAGAACACATGGACACAGGGAGGGGAACATCACACACTGAGGCTTGTCGGGGGCTGGTGGGCTAGGGGAGGGATAGCATTAGGAAAAATACCTAATGTAGATGACGGGTTGATGGGTGCAGCAAACCACCACGGCATGTGTATACCTATGTAACAAACCTGCACATTCTGCACATGTTTCCCAGAACTTAATGTATAGTAATAATATATATGTATCCAACTAGAATGACTAAAATTAAAAAGATTGATGATGCCGAGTGTTGGTGAGGATATGGAGTAACAAACTTTCGAACAATGCTGATTAGAATCCAAAATTAATTCAATCATTTTGGAAAACAATCTGGCAGTTTCTCATAAAGTAAAACATACACTTATGACCCAGCAATTCCACAGAGACCTTTTACATGGTTGCTCATAGCAAAAATCTGGAACAACCCAAATGTCCATCAAAAAGTGAACAGATAAACGAACTGCAATATAGCCCAGCAATGGACTACTACTTACCAATTAAAAGGAATGAATCAATCAGAAATGCAAAAAAAAGAATGAATCTCAAAACATTATGCTGAGAGAAATAAGCTAGACATACAAAAATATGCTATATAACACCATATTTATAAAATTCTAGAAAAGGCACCAATTATACGGATGGATAGCAGATCGTTGGATGGCTGGACCCAGGGGTACGCGGGGATTGAGTGCAAAAAACAGGAAACTTTCTTGGGTGATGGAAATGTTCTGTATCTTGATTGTGGTGATGGTTACAGGGGCATATACTATCATCAAAACTGATCAAACTTTGTACTTAAAATGAGTCCATATAGGTATGGCCCTAACAAAAGGTTATGCAAATTATATCTCAATAAAGTTGACAAAAAATAAATGATCCAGGCCCCACAAAATAGTTGAATGAAAAGCTCTGTAGACTAGGCCCTGACCTGCGTGTTCAACAGGCCCTAAAGGTCATTAGGTCATTCAGTTGGTCCTGTTTGCGAATCATCTCATTACCATTTTGCTGAGCTGCTTAAAATACCATAGCCATGCTTCTTCCTTCAGATCTCTCTTCATCACCCTGGCTTTTAAAGAGGAATGGCAGCATCACAGTCTCTCAGAAGAGACTTCATTAAACTAGAAGAAACCTTGTAAAGTCACACTGGCCAATCCTCTGCCTCTGGGCAACCCCAGACATAAACCTGCTCCTTGGGTTCTGCTTAGCCTCACTGCACACAGAAGAGGACTCCAGGGTGTCCTTGAAATGAGCTCCGAGTGGGCTTTATGCTCAGAGTCCTGAGCGGGGGACACCTTCCAAGGGAAGCCCAAACCCAGATCTCCTGGAAGTGAGCATAGGAGCCCCTGCCCTTCCCAACACTCTCAAGTGAGCCAACGGACACGGCAGTCTAGTGTGTATTCCACAAGCAGTGCAGAGCTTCTGCAGTTAGATTACTTACAGTTCTGCACATTCTTACAGGCAACTGTGCTTGATTTTTAAAAAAATGTGTCAACTAATAGGTTGCAGGAAGTTACCATTTTTAACTAAAATAAATATGCCGTTTTAGAAAAGCACAAGTAATTTTGTGTCTGTGATGATTCTCAGGATGGTTCAGGAGTTTAGAGTGTAATGCAATGCATGGCGCTGCCCATGACAAACTGCTGATAACCCATAAGAAATGCATTATGGGTTAAGTTAAATTACCATCCAAACACTACTAATAAATCACAGCCAAAGGTAGAAATGAGTATTTATATTCTCTCTGGCAATAGAGATTTCACCTTCCTGGAGGCTGACTACCTGTCTTGATCAGGGCTGCTGCTCTGTAGGCGCCGGCATCAATAGAACAGATCTATAAAATGAAACTAACGTCACAAAGTAACTGCTGCATAAAGAACAGTTTGAATTACAAAATCTTCTGACAATGCCAAAGAAAATTCAATACCTAAATCCAAAAGATATTTTACAGGATTATTGGGAAGATTATTTTTATTATTGCTTTTATTTTTATCTTTTAAAATTTTGTTCCGTTATAAGGAAGCCTGATTGTGTAGAACAATTCCTCATTCGGACCCTTCATTAAGTAAACGTAGAGTAGAACAGATCAATATCCTTAAATAATATAAGACAAAACTACATGTACTACACAGCTCTTGGAAGAATGATGGAACAAAATATCCTTTCCATCAGTACATCTTGGATATATCCAGCACTGGGACAAAAAGGGAAAGGCTTTGATACCTCAAGAAAACAGATGAGAACATTTGTCCACCCTAGCAGCAGTATCTGGAGTTAGGAATGAAAGAGTTTTTCTGGAGTAACAGGGGGGGACATTTGTAGTGAGCATGATAGTAACTACTCCTTAAAGAGTGCTGTCTGTTGTGATGGTACAAGCATCAAAGAGTTATTGTGGAGATGAGTGAAAGAATGTACATGAAGCACATAGTATAGTTTAGGGGGCACTTAGGGGGCTTCTTAAAGAGTAATTACCATCATCTTTTTTTTTTAGAAAAAAAAGAATTTCTATTCTAAATTCTATATTTAGAATAGAAATATTCTAAAATATTTCTATTTTAGAAATAGGAAAACTGAGGAGCAGAGACTCAGTAGCCTGCCTAGAGTCATAAATGGTAAATGACAGAACAGGATTCAAACTAATATCTGAGTGAGTCTAAATCCATGGTTGTAACCAATCTCTAGTACCTGTGTAAACCTGCTGAGAAAATGTAGCTGAGTAAGCCTGCTGAGAAAA
The DNA here is from genome assembly GCF_028885655.2 of Pongo abelii. NCBI lineage: Eukaryota > Metazoa > Chordata > Mammalia > Primates > Hominidae > Pongo > Pongo abelii. The sequence continues at coordinate 60,041,548 of NC_072000.2, read as the reverse complement.
TGATTCCCTTCAATACAGAACTACTGCCCTTGGTCCAGGTCAGTAACTGAGGTTTTTTATTTTTTCTTATTGAGGCTTCTCTTGGAGGTTTATATTTATCAGGGCACATGAGCTAGATGAGAGGGGTTCACAGGCTGAAGTGTATGTGGAGGAGGGGAGAGACAGTGACAGGCTAAAGAAATTGCATTGTGTAAATCCTCCTTGGAAGTACCCTGGCTCCTGCACCTTCTCCACACACCCTGTTCCAAATTGACTTAGCTTTCAAAGGTATACAGACCACACAGACATCTGATCTGCGTTGCTGAGATTTGTCCTACATCTATGGTGAATTTAGGCAACATATTCCATTTTTTTTAACTACTTGTTTCCTGGCTTCTTTCAAGAAAACACAAAAGTGTCTAAAGTTAAGTATATATAATGAGTTCTTCTTTTCATGAGGAACAACATTTCAGCCCTGAATGATGAAAATCATTTAGTTTGCCTCTAGTTGAGGACACAGATCAATCCATACTCAGAAAGTATTGCAGAAACCAGAAACCAAAAATGTTTGTAGACAGCACTGAGATGGGTTCTGTTGCTAGGGTGCCCACTGATGCACACATTGATAAGGGCTCCATAACATCATATTAATAAAGTTGATGTGTCTTTGGTTGACTGGCCAACTACGGTTGCCTTCAAAGTTATTAAACTTCAGACAAGGCTCAAGATTTATTAAGAGATCTTCTGCCCGATAGTCTGCATAGTGATTTTCTTACAGCAGTTGCTGCTATCATGTTCAGCCACTGGGTAAATTTCCAGCAACCAAGGTTTTGAGAGAAACTGAAATCAAATTTAATATAATTCAACTACAACAAGAATGCAACCAAAAAATAGAAAATGCCAGATACAAATGATTTCCTCAGACAATTATACATAATTGACATTAAAGAAGAATTGCTTCAGGAACCCAGGAATCTAGGGAACAAAATTTTTGCTTTACATAAAAACACTGTTGGTTCATTATCATCATCTTTATCATCATCATCATCATCATCATCAAGGCTAACATTTACCGACCACTTACCCCACATGAGGCATTGTGCTAGGCACTTTATTATCTCATTTATTCCTCCCCCAAACTCTATGAAATAGATACAATTATTATCTTTACTTTTACAGTGAGATTCCCAAGGTTTAAAGCAAGTGACTTACCTACACTTACATGGTTTCAAGTGGCAAAGCTAAAGTCAACTCAAGTCATCTGGTTCAGAGTCCACATGGTCACTGTGACACCAGGTATTGCGCTCTATACTTTTCATGGATTCAATTTTGACTAGAGTTCTATGTGGTAGGTACCAGCATGTATTGGGCATAAACTTTGTGTGGTTTCTCAATTCTCTTGGTCACCTTCTTCATTCCAAAGGCGTCTCTCAGGCTGCATCACTGTGGGCACCTTTATTGTGCCCCTGCCCAGCACCCCTGGCTGATCAGCATCCACGTGAACCCCTGGGTCTGCCCAGCTTTCAACCACACCTGCTGAGCCTCATCATCTCTGAATCCCCTTCTGTTTCCGCACTGGGATCAAATGCCACACTGCAGACCATTGGGGTGGGATTCCTGAGCAGTCACCAAAGGGCTAGAAGATGCAACCTTGAAGCTGGGGAGAAGGTAGTTGCTAACGAGGTCAATCTGTACCAGTGGGAGACAAGAGATAGTAAGGGATTGAACCAGTAAGTCCCTCTCCTTTCTCCCCTGCATGAATAGCTCTGAGATACAGTTTCTATAAACTTTCTAATGAATACCCCACTGAACAACTTCCTGTAAAGTGGTGGCCAGCCCAGTGGCACATGGCATCACATTTTTCCTCATCTTTCCTTGCCTTGCTTCCCTACTTCCCTTTCCATGCATGGCTCTGGGTTTGCACTTGTCAAAAGAAAGCTTCAGTGCTTTAATCCTTGCCTTGGCTCTTCTTCCTAGAAGTCTAGGCTAAGTATCGTCTCAACCTTACATCTTAAAGAACTGGGTTTCTGGGAAATAAAGTGACTTGCCATAGATAACATATCCACCAAGGCAGAACAAGTATTCAAACTGAATACTAGCAAACTCAAAAGCCTAGTGTTGACTGAATTTCAGATTTCTGATTTCAGAAACTCGGTAATTGCATTGTTTTAAGCCTGTAGGAGTCTAGTAAGTTGACATGAAATTCACATATTCGCTCAGTCCTGAATCATGAACATGCATGTAGACTACCACACACTCATGCACATGACCTCAGGAAGCAAACTCAAGTTGGAGGTACAGTGCTTCCTGTGCTATTTTACTCATAATCTTTGAATTGCTCTTAATATTAATTGCAAACTTTTTTCTGATATAGTATATCTTTCTTTTCTGGTTTAAGTAAAATTAAGTAAATATCTGTTGGAAATCATCTACATGCAATGTACTGGGCAAACCACTCGACTGTTTCTGAATCTGATGCTGCTTATATATAACCTGGCCGGGAGAGCATCCACAGTTTGATTAGCCTTGAGCATACCCCTGCCCTGGAATTCCAAATGAGCTAGATAGGGGTCTTTCTCTGAATTCTGGAGCACCCATCCTCAATCCTAATTGGAACACACAGAGAGATGTATAAAATTATCTCAAGAGACATAGAACATTTTCTTCAAAAATGTCTGAGCAAATTAACCTCAATGCTTTTATTTATTTATTGTTTTTGAGAAACAAGTGTATGCTATCCTTCACTTTCAGTTAGAAAAGGCAATAGATAAAATCAAGCTAAATAAGATGGCATGTGGATGTCCAAAAAATGGTGGGGATTATGCTTTTAAAGCATGTAGGAAATCATCAAAATCTTGTGTCTGACCTGTGAGGATAAAAATAGATTAAACCATTTCTTTGGAGAAAAGTATTAGAACCAATGCCTAGCGATTAGGCTTCAAAAAGTCAGCTCCTTCAGAATACAAAGAGGTGCTTGTGTTACTTTCCATCGTCAAAGCTTTTTGAAATATTGTGAAACAAGAAACATCAGCTTATCTCTGTCTGAGGTGAATGCACAGAATGAGGGAAGGATAAACTCACAGCCCAGGACAAAGAGAGAATTCTCCTGCATTTTCCCAGGCTGTCTCCCCATCACCCAGAGGCTTGGGGGATGCCATCTACCACCAACCCTCTGGAAACAGTCCTAGTTTCTGCAAGGTGCTGCTCTCAAGATACTGCAAGTGGCATTTTAAAGACTTCTTTTATAACTTCATTTGCAGCCCTTACCATTGGTAAAACGATTCATCTTCCTCAACATCCTTTTTCAAATTTTTGTCCTCTCCCTTCTGGTAAGAGTCAAGATAGAATCCTTATACGGCTCTCTTCTAAATGGAATGCTCATGAGCTGTAGATGATTTAAATATGTCCCCTCTAAACTGTCTTAGTTTTGGAACCTCCCAAAAGAGGTCCCCAGATGAATACTTGAGTGACAGTAGTTTATTTGAGTGGTGATTCCTGGGCATAGAATTGAGGGAGTGGGAACATGAGATAGGCAGGGGAGAAAGCCAATAATGAGTGTGTTAATGGGAGGGTTACTACTATGGGTAGCTGAGGCTCGAGTCCCCTGGAGAGCACACCTCAGAATCACCACACTGGAGGACAGAGAGTTGAGTCTTATCCACCTTTGCCATCTCCCATTGGTGGAGGGTTGCCTCAGGGGCATGAGCTCCCCTGCACTTCCAACTTATCCCCAAGAATTCATGGAGGCATGGGGAGACTGCAGGAGGAACCACGCAGGCAGAGAAGTGAGTGGCAGGTGCTTGAGGAGGGAAGTTGTTGGTGTGTTGAAAACTGTTTTCCCCTGCAGCTGCAGGCGGACTCAGGTGGGCCAGGGAATATGAGGCAGGCAACTACCTTCCTCTTACTCCCACCTCTCTCCTCTCAAATATGCTTTGAAAGTCCTTGACAAAGTTGCCTTACAAAAGAATTATACCTCTGGCCCTTACTAGATATGTTATCATATGCTGACTTTAACCTCTCTGGATCTCAAATCCTTCAAGATGAAGGTGGTAACAGTATCCACTTTATATGGTTTTTGAGGAGACTAAAATATGGCAATACATGTAAAGCCCTTAGCACAGCATCAGCACAGCACTCAATAAAATACTGGCAATTGTTATGAGCTTTGTTTTGTATTTATAAGAAGTTTTTGGTTTCCTAATGCACATAAAAGTGATGTTTATACTATATTGTAGTCTATGAAGTGAGCAAAAGCATATGTCTAAAAAGCAACATATACAGCTTAATTTTAAATTACTTTGTTGCTAAAAGATTCTAACAGTCATCTGAGCCTTCAGTGAATCATAACCGTTTTACTGGGAGAGGGTTTTGCTTCAGTGTTGATAGCTGCTGACTGATCAGGGTAATGGTTGCTGAAGGCTGGGATAGCTGTGGAACTTTCTTAAAATAAAGACAGAAATGAACTTTGCCATATTGATAGACTCTTCCTTTCATGAAAGTTTTCTCTGTAGCATGAAATACTTTTTGAGAGCGTTTAACCCACAGTAGAACTCTTTTCGAAATGGAGGTCAGCCCTCTCAAACCCTGCCACTGCTTTATCAATCAACTAAGTTTATAGAACATTCTAAGTCCTTTGTTGTCATTTCAACAATGTTCACAGCATCTTCACCAGACGTAGATTCCATCTGAAGAAACCACTGTCTGCTCATCCATAATAAGCAACTCTTCATTCTTTAAAGTTTTATCAGAGATTGTAGCAGTTCAGTTACATCTTCAGGCTCTACTTTTTTTTTTCTTTTATTATTATTATTATTATTATTATTATTATTATACTTTAGGTTTTATGGTACATGTGCGCAAGAACAAAAAACCAGGCTCTACTTTTAACTCTAGTTTTCTTGCTATTTCTACCACATCTGCAATTAATTTCTCCATATGAAGCCTTGAAGCCCCCAAAGACATCCATTGATTTTTTGACCTCCTCCCATTAATTATGAATGTACTTCATGGCATCTAGAATGGTGAATCCTTTCCAGAAGGCTCTCAATTGACTTTGCCCAGATCCATCAGAAGAATCACTATCTATGGCAGCTAAAGACTTACAAAATATATTTCTTAAATAATAAGACTTGAAAGTTGAAATTACTTCTTGATGCATAGGCTGCAGGATGGATGTTATATAAGTAGGCATGAAAATAATACTAATTACCTTGTACATCTCCACCAGTGCTCTTGAGTGACTAAATGCATTGTCAATGATCAGTAATATTTTGAAATGAATATTAAATGAGCAGTGGGTCTCAACACTAGAATTAAAGTATTCAGTAAGCTGTGCTATAAATAGATATGCTGTTATCCAGACTTGGTTCTATTTATAGAGTACAGGTAAAGTAGCTTGAGCAAAATCCTTAAGGGCCCTAGGATTTTCAGAATGGAAAATGAGCATTGGCTACAACATATACTCACCAGCTCCACTAGCTTCTAACCAGAGAGTCAGCCTGCACTTTGAAGCTTTGAAGTCAGGCATTGACTTCTCCTCTCTAGCTAGGAAGGTCCTAGATGGCATCTTCTTCCAATGGAAGGCTGTTTCCTCTACATCGAGAATGTATTGTTCAGTGTAGCCACCTTTATCAATTACCTTAGCTAGAGCTGGATAACTTGCTGCAGCTTCTAAGTTAGCACTTGTTACTTTACCTTGAACTTTTATGTTATGGAGACAGCTTATTTCCTTAAACTTCTTGAACCAACCTCTGCTAGCTTCCAACTTTTCTTCTGCAACTTCCTCACCTCTCTCAGCCTTTATCAACAATGAAGCTGTTTCATTTTCTTATTATTCATGTGTTCACTGGAGTAGCACTTTCCATTTCCTTCAAGAACTTTTCCTTTGTTTTCACAACTTGGCTGATTGATGCAAGAGGCCTAGCTTTTGGCCTGTCTTAGGTTTTGACATGTCTTCCTCACTAAGCTTAATCTTTTCTAGCTTTTGATTTAAAGTGAGAGACAGGGACTCTTCCTTTCATTTGAACACTTAGAGGCCATTGCAGGGTTCTTAATTGGCCTTATTTTAGTATTGTTGTGTCTCAGGGAATGGGGAGGCCCGAGGAGAGAGGCAGAGAGACAGATGACTGTTGGAGCAGTCAGAACACACACAACATATATCGATTAAGTTCACCATCTTATATGGGCACGGTTTGTGGTGCCCCAAAACAACTACAGTAGTAACATTGAAAATCACACTGATCATAGATCACCATAACAGATAAAATAATAATTTTAAAAAGTTTGAAATATTGCAAGAATTACCAGAATGTGGTACAAAGACACAAAGTGGGCACCTGATGTTTGGAAAACTGATGCTGATAGACTTACTTGACACAGGGTTGCCACATATCAATTTGCAAAAAAACACACACAATATCTGCAAAGCACAATAAAGCAAAGTGCAATAAAATGAGGTATGCCTATACTTTGGTTCAGTGCACCGAGGAGCCATTGAAGTCTTTTAACCAGGGAAGTGATATGGTCAAAGCAGTACTTTAGGAAGACTTATTCAGCAATATGTATGGGTGAGTCATGGCAGGGAAAGAAGGGAAGGTGGAGGTCAGTTTAGTAAGCTTTGTCTCCTCATCACTTTTTTGGCATTAAAAACCATAAAAGCCACGTTGATTGTAAGTATAGAGTTTGCACATTGGGCTCTCTTACACATCCAATAACAAGATGCAGTTCTCTCATCAATCATCTGGGTTCCATTACTACTTGGAAACGATTTTGTGTCATTAACTACCTGGCCCCACATGTTTCTCAGACTCTCCATAGGGTAGGGCCAAGCCTCTTCTATTGATGCCTATTTTTATTTCAGCCAGACCACAGTAAATATGACTTGTGCCTAACATGCTTCACACATCATTTTAACATTGCTTTATGATTTTCAACCCTCACATATTCTGCATTGCCTTAACCCCTGCCTCAGGGTAGACACATAGGACTTTCTCCTCCTACCTAGCCAAATTTCTACAGAATTTATCTTTTGAATCAAGTTTGAGTTCTCTAGATATTTTATTCTTCAGCTCTATCTCAGAATCCTCCAACTGCATGTCCTATCCATTGTTTCTACCCATGAGCAGCACAATGAATGCCCATTGTTCACTTTATCATTAAGACAGAGCATCTATTTGCAGTCCTTTCTGCCATTGGAATTCGAAACTGAGAGATAAGTTATTTGGACAGAAACATTTCCCCCTGCTGCATAGCAATGGGCTGGTATCCAAGCAGGGCCCAAGGGCACATCTCCAAATGGCAGATGGCGAATAACTGGCTTTGTATAAGTAACTCAACCTGATGATTACATCTAATAATTTCAGGCCTGATCCTGGGGACTCTGCCAGTACAGAGAGCAATCTTACCACCATTTCCAGTGTGAAGCATTCTTGACAGCAAGCATAATTTCATTTTAAAAACTCTCTGTGTACGTATATGCATATATATAGATGTTAAGAGGTACAGTCCCACACAAGCTGGCAGTCACTTTTGCTGGTTCTTTACCTATTGCTTTTAATAAGTCATTATTACTTTCTGTGTACAGCCTCTCAGCCAAACTATAAATCTTTGGAAGATAATTGGCATCTACTTATGTAAGGCAATAATCATAGTGTATTTACTATTTGCTGAGTATTTGTTACATGGGAGACACTGAAATGGCTCTCTCAATTTTCACAGTAAGCCCAGGAAATATGTATTATTAACCTCACACTATAGATGAGGAAAGTTAAGTAATGTGTTCAACACTATTTTGTTAGCAAGCGTGGGCTGGGAATTTGAATTTGAGTTTTTTTCTGGGTAAGGTCTCTTTAGGAATCTGTAAATATTTGCTAAATGAGTGAATGAGTAAGGGACTCTAAAACCTATACTTTTAATCTCTATGTTATACAGGATTAATTTATAGCCATGATAACAAGCCTTGGACATTGCATATGTTCCCTAACTATTGGTGATTAAAATTACATAAAATTAACAGTTGTCTTCAAAATGTAACACCAAGGGAAAAAAATCCAGGAAGCTGCACAAGTAGACTGAGGGGACCTATGGGTGGAGGTTCCCTACCCTATACACTGCTCATCTTTATAGCCATCACTGACCACCACCATTCCCTAGGTCTGAATGTGGACTCCAACAGGCCACACCTACCAAGGACTGGCCAAAAGAAATAGATTGGTTTCACCTTGGGCCATTAAATTCACACATCAAGATTATGTCTTCAGGGAACTGAAAGACATTGGCAGAGGACTTCCTGTGAGCAAGTCGTGGTGCTAGAGCCTAGGGTTGAGTTCCAACCTTCTCACCCACAGTCTGGGTTCTGGAGTCCATTTCCACTATGTGGGATGCATCATTACTATTAATATTTCTCTTTCTTGGGATCTTATTAACGAGCCAATAGACTGATAAACACACTCAATCCATGCACCATATTCTTTGATATTATAAAGCTAAAGAAGCAACATACTGTTACTTGGCTAGAGGCTGCTGTGCTCTGCCACCTAAATGTGCGCCAGCATTTCTCCGTGGCTAAATTAAATGACTAGCGGGAATGACAGTCCTTTCACATTTGGCTCCCGCCATCTCTTTTTCTTAGTAGTTACATCTTTTTAACTCATTTCTCCCTCGAACAAGTGAATTTTCCTTTCTATTGCAGGTTATCTCTTGAGTTCACTGTTATGTCCATTTTAATTCTTGCATTCCCTTATGAGATATTCATTCTAAATGAATTGCTATCCTGTCAGTTACATAGCTTGGCTCCTGGCATGGGAATTGTATTTCTTTAATGGCTTTATTCATCTAAGCATATTCTTTTTAGAGATCTCCATTATACCCCAGTCCTTGGAGGGAGCCCTGGCAATTGTAGAATAGGGCCTTTGGCTGCCAAGAGGCCTGAGAAACAAATCTGAAATATTTTAAAACTAAAAGAGCTCATGAACTGATGCGTGTCCTGGATTGACTGTTACTGGGCTCTCAGCACCAAACACAACACAAAACGGCAATTCTTCTTCCTGGCTGTCAGGGTGCCAAATGAGTTTTCTCTGTACTTAAAAATGGACAGAGGTTTGCAGTAATTGAATGAAATAATGTACAATAATTTTAAATATTGTTCATTCGGAGAGAGATTAGGCTTTAATTAAATGGTGTCATTTAATATACCATCCAGCAGATACTGTAATTGGTTTCTTTAGCAGAGAACACAGTAATATCTGAGCTTTACTGAAGTGATAATGATACTAATTTAGCTCAGTGGATACATAAACAGCATGGCTGCCTCTGACACCCCCAGTGAACAAGAAGTAAGCTATGATCATGACACCTGCACAACTCTTAATCAGTCATTTCTTTCTGAAATAAAATTAGCAATCACTCAGACTAAACAAAATCTGTTTACATTAAACAGGTTTGATATCTGGGATTTTTAGGGGAATTAAGCTGTTCATTTCTTTGAATATAAAAAGGTAGGGCTGTCTTCAAAGTAGTTATGAAATTACATGTCATTTTAGCAGGAAGAATTGCATTTATTATTTTTAAAACCTGATATAAATGCAAAATAGCACTCACCGGTTTGTTCAAAGAGGGCAGGCAATTTTTTGGCACCATAACCATTCCATATTTTAACTCCTATCTTCTCTTGGTCATTTACAAGGACATGTTCATTTCTAGGCTTGGCTCCTGTTTCCTCATTGCTCATTCCCGAAATGTGATACAATAAGGTCCTATTGTCTTTAAGCCATTCTGCTTGATAATCCCGTACAAAGCCAGAAAGGAGGTTGGGGGTTGGGGTGGGGTGGGGTGGGGGAATTTACCTGAATCTAAATGAAAGAAAAAAATTACCTTCCAAGATCTAATGCCCCAGACAAATTTCAAAGTCATCAGAGATTAGATTACATTCCTTTCCTAAATTCTTTGTTTGCAAAAATATATGCACTGCACCTAGGGATGGAAAACTTTCATTTCCCTGTTTGCAAATGACCGTCCACATGTTTATTTTGGAAAAGAATGGAAACATTGATTATAGCAAAGAGTTGGCTGGATCACAATGTCATAAAAACAGTCTGGCTCTATCACTGGGTGGAGAAACAGAACTGGCAACCACTGGATAGGGTCCCTGGGGTGTGACTCCACCTTTATAGACTTTCCAATGGGTTATCAGGGATTTGCGAGAGCGCTTAGAGCTCCTCCCTGCCCCATTCAAACTCAAGGAGGAGGCCGGGCACAGTGGCTCACACCCGCAATCCCAGAATTTCGGGAGGCCAAGGGGGATGAATCACCTGAGGTCAGGAGTTCAAGACCAGCCTGGCTAACATGGTGAAACCCCATCTCTACTAAAAGCACAAAAATTAATGGGCCTGGTGGTGGGTGTCTGTAATCCCAGCTGCTTGTGGGGCTGAGGCAGGAGAATCACTTGAACCTGGGAGGTGGATGTTGCAGTGAGCTGAGATCGCACCACTGCACTCCAGCCTGGGCAACAAGAGCAAAACTCTGTCTCAAAAAATTAATAAATAAATAAACAAATAATTTAAAAAAAAAAAACTCAGAGAGAGTGTTCCCAGGCTCATCTTCAGAAGATGACAAATGTAACTCAGGACATAGGAATGATGATAACGCTTCCTATTTTTAAATTGCATCCTGAAAACTCAAAAATCAGGATAATCTCAACAAACTCAGGAAAGCTGGCAGCCTAAGTTGGAGAAAAAGACCCTGAGCTAAATAAAGGCTGCCCCAGAGGCTGCTTGTGTCCTCATGGTTAAAGGACAAACCATGCGGCAACACAACCCACATCACAGTCCAGCTGTCATGGGCCATTATATTAACTGATGGTATAAGTGAGCCACCAGGACTCCTGCACTCCTTGGGTTTTCTTCCTTACAAAGCAAACCACATTCACTGGACTGGAGAACGACCACAAGAAAGCTACTATATTCTGAACAATTAGGGCCTCTGCTTTGCTTCCCTGAAAATGACTCTTTAAGCCAGGGTCATCCAGTTGCCACCAGAGCACCGTTCTGGACAAGGCCCCACTGACCTCTTTGCCAAACCCAGTGGCCTATTTTCAGCCATTGCCCTTCTTGACCTTTCTGGGACAATTCCAATGGTTAACTGCTGCCTTTCTGAACACTACCCTCCACCGGCTCCAGCAACCTGTGATACACTCTTTCTCCTTTTTGATTGCCAGAGTAATTGTTTTAGAATGTGGATGTGCTCAAGTTATACCCCTGTTTGAACCTTACATTGGCTTCCAGCTCCTACAAGATAAAAACCAAAATTCAGTGGCATAGCACTACAAAGAAAGCTACAAAGATGGCCTCAAACATCCTTCTATTCCTGCCTTGTTGCCTGAAACTTCCTTACTGCCATCTGTCTACCTAATCTCTCTCTACTTATCTCTTTCTCCCTCTCTTTCTCTCAGAATTTCCTGTGATTATCTCAGCACTCTACATTTTCCCAAGTCTCTGGGTCTTCCTCCATAATGGGACTCAAGTTATGTCTCTAATCTAAACATGTAAACTTCCTCCAAGCCCTTTCTGGCCCATGCAGGTAAGGTCTGCTCTTGCTTTGCCTGTCATTGGCACCTTGCACAGAGCTTGACATGTTACAGGTATGAGACATATGTTTGCTGCAATGAGTTAAGTTGATGTCCCCAATATTTAGTCACACTGTTCCTCATGTCTCCACTGAATGTTCTGTGTATCTTAAGTCTTACAAATTTTAATGTGGCCTTAATTAACTGGATAGGAATTATATCTACCAAAAACCAAGATTTTCCAGGCCAAGGACCTTAGCCTGGTGCTTGGCACATAGTAGGCACCCGTGAAATACGTGCTGTGTGAGGGCAGAGACTCTGGAAAGTGGTCCTGTGAGCGTCCAGAGTGGATTTCCTTCTGAACTCCTGTTTTCTCCCTTTCTCAGGGTGGCATTTCTATAACGTTATCAGTGTCTCACAGCAGTCTGTTGAATTCTGTTTCCTGGATTCCTGCAATGACCCAGAAGTCTCAAAGCCAGCAAGGACCGGTGTGGCATTTCACCCACAGCCCCACTCACAGTCTCCTTCAGGGCACACCAGAGCCTAACGCACACAGGATAAAGAAGCCTGTTCGAATCTAATCAAAGGACTGCTTCATAAGTCTTCATTTCCCCACATTCTCTGCATTCTCCTGCCTCCTCCCTTAGACACCCACCAGGAAATAACAGCAGCCCCACAAGCCTGCAAGATAAACCCACTGGGATGACAGCCATTCCTCACAATTGAGCACACTGCCTCGCAAGATGCCCATATATTTTGCATTAAACACAGTGCATTAAATTAAAAATGAAACTTAAGTTGTTTGGTTAATGGCTTTCCCAGGCCTGAGGTTGAGACCAGACCACTGATCCGTCTCTTCAAGAATGTCAGCTGGTTTTGCTGCTTGCCACAGACACTGTTTAGCTATTATGTGGCACATGAAGCACTTTTATTCATTCTTAAACCTAATGTCCAATTAAGTGAGAAAGGGGATTCATTAAATAATTTAAACTAGATCCAAATTAAAGGGCAGTTCTCTCAGTTGTACTTGCAAAAGAGTCCAATTCAACTGAAAGAATCATTTTAAACCAACATTTGTTTGGGATGTTCTCTGATATAGGTAATTTTAAATCAGCTCCATTTATATCATCTTTTCATAGGTAACTTAAGAAAATCTAGCCTGTGGCACCCACATACAACATTTTCTCCCTGCTAATGAACTAAACTTAATTCTTGGAAAAATTACATGAGTTTTGGTCAAAATTATATGTTCAGCTTTTACTTATGAGGACCTGTTACACTGGAAGATGAGTCATATTCATTGCCAAGACGTGAGAAAAAAAAACCCTTGAGTGCCATCTGGAAAACTGGTCGGTTGTAGACATCATTTATATCAGTTTATTCTTAGAAGAGCTGAGAAAAGAACTCAGAACGTTTGACCTCTACTTCCGTACATTTCTACCTCACCTGCTTAATAATTTGCCAGGAAGACCTGTAGCCCAGAACTGAGCCATAGGAAATGCAGTTTAGAGGGTTCCAGTCAATTAACCCACCAGGTATTTGCAGAATGCATTATTGTGCTAGGGAAGGCAAGAAGAGAAAATTAATCTCCTGTTCCTGAAAGTTGGTTTCTCTAAGTTTGTATGCAGTTCTTAATGCCAATTGGAAATGTAACCTGTTAAAGGTGGCAGAAAACCTGCAAATATTTCTCTCAAGTCCAGGCCTTGACCCAGGCCACTGGGGCTTCTACAATAACTTCCATCCTGCACATTCCACTAAGGGAGGAGACCACCCCTCCCATTGTCTTATGCCCAATTTCTGCCTCCAAAGAAAGAAGAAGTAAAATCTAAAAGGCAGAAATGAAATCCACAGGCAGACAGCCTGGCGCCGCACCCTAGGCCTGGTAGTTAAAGATGGACCCCCTGACCTAATCGGTTATGTTATCTATAGATTACAGACATTGTGTGGAAAAGCACCGTGAAAATCCCTGTCCTGTTCTGTTCCATTCTGATTACCGGTGCATGCAGCCCCCAGTAACGTATCCCCTGCTTGCTCAATTGATCACAACCCTATCACGCGGACCCCCTTAGAGTTGTAAGCCCTTAAGAGGGACAGGAATTGCTCACTTGGGGAGCTCGGTTGTTGGAGACGTGAGTCTTGCCGAACCTCCCGGGTGAATAAAGCCCTTCCTTCAACTCGGTGTCTGAGGGGTTTTGTCTGCGGCTTGTCCTGCTACACCACTATGCCCTTTTCCAAACAGTGAGTCCAAAGAAAAGTACATAAAAATCATCCTTTCAGCAGGCCTTCCTCGGATAACCTAAGTCCCAAGTTCACTTTCGTGACCACCTGTAAAACTCTCTGGGCTGAGGGAGCTGTTCTTACGGGCTAATTTGTGCCTTAATTAACTGGATGGGAATTATATCTACCACCTTTTTCAGGTGCAATTTCACAGACAGACTTTCTGGGCTTTGGATTTGTCTTTTCCTCTCTTCAGTCAATGGAATAATAATGAAAATAGTTATCATTATTACTTACAACAAAATACTTATTTCTAGGTGCCCTCTTGATACTGAGCAGATAATTAACACAGCCCTCCTCCCCCGCCAGGGAAAATCAGGCTGGGGCCAGCCCAAGCCAGAGCCCCCTCTTCATGCTGTTCCATGCTGCTCCCAATGCTGGTTTCCAGCTGCTCCCCTTCACAGGGGTTGCCAGCAGTGTCTTCTGGCAACTGTTCCTCCTGGGGCATCTCTCATCACAGCTGCACCTTCCACTTTGCCTGTCCCTTGCCCCAGTCCATCTTGGGAAATTTTCAGCTGCTCCAGTCTGTGGCTTCTCTTGCCTCCAAGAAGAAGTCTATAACTTCCCAGGAGCTGGAAAGCTTCATTTACATTCTCAGCACCACCTCCAGAGAGTGACTTCCCAAAGGGTCCACTCAGTGTCTTCTAGAAGCAGCTACAAAGGTCTGCAGTCCCTTTAACAAACATTAAGAGAAAGAAAACCACAGTGACACATATTAAGAGGGAGATGGCTACACAGCATTTTTACCTGCATATTTATTTTCACTTTCACAAAAGTCATACAAGGTAAGTGGTGTTATTTTATAAGTGAAGGTCGTGACAAAAAGCCCCAAATTATTCTTGTGTTCCTCTGCCCTCTCTTTCACTTTTGGAAGGCATAAGGAAACCTAATTACTCCACTCTTGTCACTTCTTGCCCCAAATCATCCATGATTCCCCAGAGTCTGCGGAATAAAGTCCTGATTCCTTACCGTAGGGCACAAGGCCATATACAATATGATTAAGCCTGCAATATGATTTCCCATTTTGTTTCCTAGTCCTCTCTTATATGCATGCTGTGATATAGGCAAAGTGAATTCCTGACTGCCTCCCACTTACCCATGTATGACAGACACCATGATGCTATGAGAAAAGCACTGGATTTGGATACAGACAGATTTGTTCAGATCCCCAACTCTGCCCTTAACTAACTGTTTTACCTCAGAAAAGTAACTAAAGCTCTCTGAGCCCCAGTTTTTAAAATCAATGCATTCATTAAAAAATACTTATTGGTGAACAAAGAGACCTAGTTCTTGTAGCTCTGCAGCTCACCCTCTGGGTTGGAGTGGAGGGATGGGGGAGTTGCTCAATCTGGGTGCTGGTCCAGTGAGTGGTGGGCAGTCAGAGGGAGGTACAGAGGAGAGAACTGAAAGACTTTGAGTAGCTGGAGGCTGGAGGTGCAATGGAGAATGGTCCCAAATGAGGCTGGAGAAGGAAGCAGAGGTCGGATTATGAAGGCTTTTTAAGCTTTGTTCAAGAATTTGGACTTTATTGGAAGGGAAATGAAGAGCAATCACAGGGTCTTAATCAGAAGAATGTGACCCAGTTTGCATCCTACAAGGATCTCTCTGGCTGCTGTGTGGGGAATGGATTGGATGAGAATGGGTGGGAGGGTAAGACCAGGAGCAGCAAGGCCAGCCAGCAGAAGGTGGTTGCAATAGTGCATGAAAGATCGTGTGGCCTGGACCAGGGCCAAGGCAGTCAGGCACCAGGAAAGTGGGTGGACTCCAGGGATGTTTAGAGGTTGGGATCAACAGGGCTGGATGATGCTGATGGGCAGAGTGGGGAGAGGCAAGAATCATGAGCAGGACTCAAGCTTGGGCAACAGAATGGACAGTGATGTTATTAACTGAGATGGACACACAGGACACAAGGTTGCTGGAGCGAGAGGAGGCAGAAAGAAGTGATGAGTTCAGCTTGGACATTTTGAGTTTGAGGTGGTTATGGGACAAACAACAATACCACTCCATGGGGTTCTTACAAGAATTAAGTGACATAACATACGCAAAATTCTGGCACCTGATGGATATCCCCCAAAGTGTAGTTTTCTTTTCTGTTTCTCAAACCATTTCCCTTGCCTGGAATGCCCTCTTTCTCATTTCCATAAGTGCGAATATAACCCATATTGCAGAGCCCATCTCAAAAGTCACCTTCTAGCACTTCCCCAACCTTCCTAGTCAGAAGCTTTCCATACTCTGACCTCCCAGAGCATATGCTTGACCTTGCATTGCAGTTATTTGTAGCTCTGTCACGTTGCTCCTATAGCTATGGACATTTCATTAATGATAGAACCCATGCCTGATTGACCCCTGACCCTCACATTGGCATTTGGTAATAAATAATAATATTTATATAATAAGAAAAGAATTGTTATGTATATAATATATATTGCAATATACCATTTATAATGTATAGTCTATTATAATAAAATACAATCATATTAATGTAATAATTCAGGGAGCCAATACAGTTATTACTGAATGAATATGTATATTTTGCCAGGCCATTTTTCTCCTGAAAGTAGTAGACAGTGGTGGGGAAAAGAGCGTCGGTTTCTGAATAAAACTAACTTCAGTAAATAGTTCTTTCATTTCCTAATAGTGTGACTTCAAATAAGTTACCTAATATCTCTGACCCTCAATTTCTTTATCTGGAAAATGGTAATAGAATTATCTGACTCTGGAGGTAACCATGGAAATAGATGAACTACAGTAAGTAAAGTGTCCAGGACAGTATCTGACCCTTCAACACTAAATTCTGGCTTCTTCACACTCCCACTGTTAGCATTCACTGAAGATCAAGGAGGAATGGAGAACCAAACACTAGCAATAAGAAGACTATATATATTTATTTCAAATGTCTTCAGATATATTTATTTAGTATGCTCACTTATAGTACAAATTTCTGGTATGTCTGCTGCTGTTATTAAGGCTGCAATACTTCATTCCATGGTCTGTTTTCATTTCCTATTATGTTATATGCCTTGCTTCCTCTTTGTCATTTCTGCAAATTTGTATAATATTCAGAAATGATAAACAAGGGCCATTGCTTTGATCAGAGTCTAACAGAAATCACTGATAGAAAGCTGGCCTGCCTATTGTTTAAAGAATCTTCTGAGGATGGGAGATGATGAAGTAGGAAACAGAACCAAATATTGACCAAAGGCAGCCACAGAAGTCAGAATGCCACCCTATCTAATCCGGACTTAAAAGAAACAGCAAAATGTGTAAAATTGAACTTGAGAGATGCAAAGGCTCAGAGATGAGGAGTAATTTGAAAATGTCTGCATTGGGGGATAAAAGGGATCAGTGTCTTCTCATTAATATCCAGATTGGCTTTATATTTTTCAGGATCAATCACATAATTAAATGTATACCTGGCAAATGATAGCATAAAATCATTTGTTTATAGTACACCGTATTAAGAAGTGTTTTTTAAAAGTTCAAAATAAAAGCAGGAATTATGGCCATGAAAGAAGAGCAGACACATCATTTATGACTTTTCCCTGTGTTTGCACTAAAAAGGCAAGATGATTCATTTTCCATGCAAAACATGCTTGAGATTGAGGAGAAAGTTACTGCCAGCAATTTCTGAATCTTCTCTGGGTAGTCAATCAAGGTATAGAATTTAGAACCAGGCGGCTCCCTCCCCAGTGGACCAACCTTCATCTGTATCTGTCCTTGTCAAAACAGATGCAATACCAAACCAGAAGGCAAGATCCTGGGCACCATTCCAGGTGAGTGGAGTGGAATTCTATGCACTGAACTTTGACCCTCAGCTTCACCCTCAGGTGTAAAACAGAGACAATGTAGTCTCTTGCCTATGTGTGCATGTTACCCAAGTGAAGGCATGGCTCAGAGTTTCTCTCACACTAATCATAGCTTTCAGAGATGGAGAGAGTATAATTCTAATTCTGCTGAAACAACCAGACAATCCTATCTGAGAAGAAAAGCCCTAAAATCTGTCCTTAGCCCAAGGTCACCCCAATTTTGGGCTCTCTCCTTGCCCTATCAGCTCCCCTTTGAGATCCCAACATGCCTTACAGTTGAGGCCATATGGGTCATGTCCTTTTGCATTATTTTTCCTGAAGAAGGTCCACAGTGTCAATGCTGTTACTTTCTTCTAAGGCAACATTACAATCATATTTTAATGAACTCATTCTCATCAGCTTTCTTTCTTAGTTGATGTTTTCCTTTGGGATTTGTGTGGTCTTACAGAACAAGACCTATGTCCATTTTACCTACTGTGCAATTATCAATGGCATTTTAATAAAGATAATTTAAAATCTCACATCTGCTTCTGGAGTTCTTGGAGATTAGTTTTCAGGAATCTGGAAGGGAGGGCTTCTGAGCTTCCACTGGCAACCACTCAACTTTTATGACCTCGGTGGGTGGCAAAGGGGGTGTAGAGGGCTGTTGCGGTCAGAGACAACCCTTCTTGTCACTATATCTGTCTTTCTTTTAGGGTTCTGGGGAAAAAAAAGCCAGGGATCAGCTAAACTTCAGCCCTACCCAGGCCACAACTCCCAGTAGCAGAAGACTGCCAGAGCTCAGACACACAAGCACTCGGTGGACAGAAGATGCCTGAGCTGAGTAGTGGGGCAACCCCACCATGGATATTGTCATTTGGGGAGGGCAAGCTGGACTCATATAGCTTGGGGACAGCCAATCCTATTGCCAACTTAGTTTAAAATCCAACAACAGACTGTCAGCTTACAAATGTCTTTAAACCTGACTGGGAAATAAGAGCTCAAGTTTTCTCAACAAGAAGGAATCATGGGTTTAGAAAGGGCCATGGGAATACACAGCCAGTTCTCTGCCTTCTGCATCTCCTAGAGAGTTATGCTTCTACCCTGTGTTTAGAGCTTCAGAGAGCAGAATATTTTGCAGGCACCCAGCACCATCCAATTTCTTTATTCAAGAATGGTTTCTTGAGCACCTACTATGAGTTCAGGAAGTAACAACTAAATGTTACTTTTACCATCTGGCTAAAATTTTTTACAAGACACTTCAGCCCCTTGCTCCCTGTTTTGGATTAGAATACAAGAATTTCTGAACAAGAAATATCCTGGAAATTGAATTCAAACCCTTCTTTTTAGGGGTGAGGAAATAAAGCCCAGGAGGCTAGGTGAATTTTTCAGTGTTCCAAAAGCAGATATGACAGAGGTAAGATGTGAGCGCAGGCCTCCTAGCTCGCTGTGCAGTGTCGTTTGCCTGCTGCTTGACATTTCTTGCAGTGTACCCTGGCATGAGCTTCACCGAGTCCTCACAGAAATACACTGAAGCACCCAAACATTATTTTCCCAGCAATCAATAAGACTTTAGGTCTGCATTGTGTTATTTGTGGGGCCCCTAGGCACTTCTGTCTTTGTGGGCCTCTTCCTCCATTAAAAAAATAATAATAATTTAAAATTCCATTTAACAACTGAGCTGGGATGAAGCTGGACATACTCATATTATATATAAAAACATTTTCTTTAACCTGAAAGTTAATTTTTTTCTTCTGATTTTAAAAGAAATTAAAACATCTTCATGGACCCCTAAAAGTCTTGTGGGCCCTGGGCAGCATGCCTCCTACGTTAATGGATAAGTCAGTCCTGCACTCACTAAATGCAAGTCACAGAATCCCTTCCTGGAAAGGAGACTGAGAAATGTAAAGATCTTTCCCATCAGCCAGCACATAAGAATGCTGGAGAGAAAGGATGCACATTTTTTCAGGAGTAGTGGATCTGCTTCCTTCAGAAATGGTAAAGACTGGCATTTACTAAAATAAAAACTGTGCTAGTCACAGATCATTTCCTCCATCAGTGTCTCTCCACTAAGGAAACCCAGATGCAAACATTTTGGTTGAGTCACGCCTGTAAATTCTCCTGCCCTCTTTTGCCTAATCATTTCTAACAACAGCCAACCATTCCAGGGGCTGAGATAATAAGCCCATCTTCAGCAAGGTAATATCTTATTTCACTCCATCATCAGTTATATGATTGGTGTCATCTTTCTTAATAAAAAGCCATTGCTAGAAGCTATCTCCACTAAATACTCTTGACATCACTTCCTTTAATAGAGCTTAAAAGTTATAAAATATTTAAGCAGCAAAGCGTGACAGCGCATTTATTACTCTGGGCCATTCATTCAGCTCTCACTCCTGGTGTGAGGAAAGATGCTGAAGGCCAGTCTGTTGCCTGCCTCCCCTGGAGCTTGAGGGCAGATGCTGAAGGCTACCTCATCGGGAAAACTAATTTACTACCAACATTGGTCTTAAAAATAATTACTAGATGGAAAAGCATCAACACAGATGATTACCATAAAAATAAACTGACCCCCCGACAGTGCCACGTGTCTGGCTCTCTGTCCTCTGATTATTCTATAATATTATAGTCTCTCTGTGCCAGTGAATGCTAACTTATTTGAGTGAGGCCCCCTTAAGCAAGGCAAAACACTGTGTGTGCCACTAACATCACCTATTCCCAATTTTCAGTGGAGAAGGAACTGGATGATCACAAGAACTGAAGAGAAACTAAATAGAAACCCAAAAACTACGGTGCAGCATTGCACACACACAAAACAAGCTTTGAACAGAAGTAAGACTAATAGAAGTTGATTAATGGTAGAACAGCAATGAAAAGCCACAATCATCCAAAGCAAAACTCATATTCTGTGCTGATAAGGATGCATTCTTTCTCACAAGTTTCAAGAATTCCAGTAATCTATAAAAGGGTTCTATGCCCAGTAGGAACTTTTCCAAATAAGTAAGTCATTTTAATAGCATAGCTATTATGCCTTAGTTGGCTCTCCTAATGTGTTAATTTATGACTATCAAATTTCAGTAAGCTTTAATACTTCAGTTTGTAAGTTACTAGAAATTAGTTGTAAGTGGAGGAGCCAAGATGGCCGAATAGGAACAGCTCCGGTCTACAGCTCCCAGCGCGAGCGACGCAGAAGACAGGTGATTTCTGCATTTCCATCTGAGGTACCGTGTTCATCTCACTAGGGAGTGCCAGACAGTGGGCGCAGGTCAGTCGGTGAGCGCACCGTGCGCCAGCCGAAGCAGGGGCGAGGCATTGCCTCACTCGGGAAGCACAAGGGGTCAGGGAGTTCCCCTTCCAGGGGTGACAGACGGCACCTGGAAAATCGGGCCATTCCCACCCGAATACTGTGCTTTTCCGAAGGGCTTAGGAAACGGTGCCCCAGGAGAGTATAGCCCGCACCTGGCTCAGAGGGTCCTACGCCCACGGAGTCTCGCTGATTGCTAGCACAGCAGTCTGAGATCAAACAGCAAGTCGGCAGCGAGGCTGGGGGAGGGGCGCCCGCCATTGCCCGGGCTCGCTTAGGTAAACAAAGCAGCCTGGAAGCTTGAACTGGGTGGAGCCCACCACAGCTCAAGGAGGCCTGCCTGCCTCTGTAGGCTCCACCTCTGGGGGCAGGACACAGACAAACAAAAAGACAGCAGTAACCTCTGCAGACTTAAATGTCCCTGTCTGACAGCTGTGAGGAGAGCAGTGGTTCTCCCAGCACGCAGCTGGAGATCTGAGAACGGGCTGACTGCCTCCTCAAGTGGGTCCCTGACCCCTGACCCCCGAGCAGCCTAACTGGGAGGCACCCCCCAGCAGGGGCAGACTGACACCTCACACGGCCGGCCAGGTACTCCAACAGACCTGCAGCTGAGGGTTCTGTCTGTTAGAAGGAAAACTAACAGAAAGGACATCCACACCAAAAACCCATCTGTACATCACCATCATCAAAGACCAAAAGTAGATAAAACCACAAAGATGGGGAAAAAGCAGAGCAGAAAAACTGGAAACTCTAAAAACCAGAGTACCTCTCCTCCTCCAAAGGAACGCAGTTCCTCACCAGCAACGGAACAAAGCTGGACAGAGAATGACTTTGACGAGCTGAGAGAAGAAGGCTTCAGACGATCAAATTACTCCGAGCTACGGGAGGATATTCAAACCAAAGGCAAAGAAGTTGAAAACTTTGAAAAAAATTTAGAAGAATGTATAACTAGAATAACCAATACAGAGAAGTGCTTAAAGGAGCTGATGGAGCTGAAAACCAAGGCTCGAGAACTACGTGAAGAATGCAGAAGCCTCAGGAGCCGATGCGATCAAATGGAAGAAAGGGTATCAGCCCTGGAAGATGAAATGAATGAAATGAAGCGAGAAGGGAAGTTTAGAGAAAAAAGAATAAAAAGAAACGAGCAAAGCCTCCAAGAAATGTGGGACTATGTGAAAAGACCAAATCTACGTCTGATTGGTGTACCTGAAAGTGACGGGGAGAATGGAAACAAGTTGGAAAACACTCTGCAGGATATTATCCAGGAGAACTTCCCCAATCTAGCAAGGCAGGCCAACATTCAGATTCAGGAAATACAGAGAACGCCACAAAGATACTCCTCGAGAAGAGCAACTCCAAGACACATAATTGTCAGATTCACCAAAGTTGAAATGAAGGAAAAAATGTTAAGGGCAGCCAGAGAGAAAGGTCGGGTTACCATCAAAGGGAAGCCCATCAGACTAACAGCGGATCTCTCGGCAGAAACCCTACAAGCCAGAAGAGAGTGGGGGCCAATATTCAACATTCTTAAAGAAAAGAATTTTCAACCCAGAATTTCATATCCTGCCAAACTAAGCTTCATAAGTGAAGGAGAAATAAAATACTTTACAGACAAGCAAATGCTGAGAGATTTTGTCACCACCAGGCCTGCCCTAAAAGAGCTCCTGAAGGAAGCGCTAAACATGGAAAGGCACAACCGGTACCAGCCACTGCAAAATCATACCGAAATGTAAAGAACATCGAGACTAGGAAGAGACTGCATCAACTAACGAGCAAAATATCCAGCTAACATCATAATGACAGGATCAAATTCACACATAACAATATTAACTTTAAATGTAAATGGACTAAATGCTCCAATTAAAAGACACAGACTGGCAAACTGGATAAAGACTCAAGACTCATCAGTGTGCTGTATTCAGGAAACCCATCTCACGTGCAGAGACACACATAGGCTCAAAATAAAAGGATGGAGGAAGATCTACCAAGCAAATGGAAAACAAAAAAAGGCAGGGGTTGCAATCCTAGTCTCTGATAAAACAGACTTTAAACCAACAAAGATCAAAAGAGACAAAGAAGGCCATTACATAATGGTAAAGGGATTAATTCAACAAGAAGAGCTAACTATCCTAAATATATATGCACCCAATACAGGAGCACCCAAATTCATAAAGCAAGTCCTGAGTGACCTACAAAGAGACTTAGACTCCCACACATTAATAATGGGAGACTTTAACACCCCACTATCAACATTAGACAGATCAACGAGACAGAAAGTCAACAAGGATACCCAGGAATTGAACTCAGCTCTGCACCAAGCGGACCTAATAGACATCTACAGAACTCTCCACCCCAAATCAACAGACTATACATTTTTTTCAGCACCACACCACACCTATTCCAAAATTGACCATATACTTGGAAGTAAAGCTCTCCTCAATAAATGTAAAAGAACAGAAATTGTAACAAACTGTCTCTCAGATCACAGTGCAATCAAGCTAGAACTCAGGATTAAGAATCTCACTCAAAACCGCTCAACTATGTGGAAACTGAACAACCTGCTCCTGAATGACTACTGGGTACATAACGAAATGAAGGCAGAAATAAAGATGTTCTTTGAAACCAATGAGAACCAAGACACAACATACCAGAATCTCTGGGATGCATTCAAAGCAGTGTGTAGAGGGAAATTTATAGCACTAAATGCCCACAAGAGAAAGCAGGAAAGATCCAAAATTGACACCCTAACATCACAATTAAAAGAACTAGAAAAGCAAGAGCAAACACATTCAAAAGCTAGCAGAAGGCAAGAAATAACTAAAATCAGAGCAGAACTGAAGGAAATAGAGACACAAAAAACCCTTCAAAAAATAAATGAATCCAGGAGCTGGTTTTTTGAAAGGATCAACAAAATTGATAGACCACTAGCAAGATTAATAAAGAAAAAAAGAGAGAAGAATCAAATAGATGCAATAAAAAATGATAAAGGGGATATCACCACCGATCCCACAGAAATACAAACTACCGTCAGAGAATATTACAAACACCTCTATGCAAATAAACTAGAAAATCTAGAAGAAATGGATAAATTCCTCGACACATACACCCTCCCAAGACTAAACCAGGAAGAAGTTGAATCTCTGAATAGACCAATAACAGGAGCTGAAATTGTGGCAATAATCAATAGCTTACCAACCAAAAAAAGTCCAGGTCCAGATGGATTCACAGCCGAATTCTACCAGAGGTACAAGGAGGAGCTGGTACCATTCCTTCTGAAACTATTCCAATCAATAGAAAAAGAGGGAATCCTCCCTAACTCATTTTATGAGGCCAGCATCATCCTGATACCAAAGCCTGGCAGAGACACAACAAAAAAAGAGAATTTTAGACCAATATCCTTGATGAACATTGATGCAAAAATCCTCAATAAAATACTGGCAAACAGAATCCAGCAGCACATCAAAAAGCTTATCCACCATGATCAAGTGGGCTTCATCCCTGGGATGCAAGGCTGGTTCAATATACGCAAATCAATAAATGTAATCCAGCATATAAACAGAACCAAAGACAAAAACCACATGATTATCTCAATAGATGCAGAAAAGGCCTTTGACAAAATTCAACAACCCTTCATGCTAAAAACTCTCAATAAATTAGGAATTGATGGGACGTATCTCAAAATAATAAGAGCTATTTATGACAAACCCACAGCCAATATCATACTGAATGGGCAAAAACTGGAAGCATTCCCTTTGAAAACTGGCACAAGACAGGGATGCCCTCTCTCACCACTTCTATTCAACATAGTGTTGGAAGTTCTGGCCAGGGCAATTAGGCAGGAGAAGGAAATCAAAGGTATTCAATTAGGAAAAGAGGAAATCAAATTGTCCCTGTTTGCAGATGACATGATAGTATATCTAGAAAACCCCATTGTCTCAGCCCAAAATCTCCTTAAGCTGATAAGCAACTTCAGCAAAGTCTCAGGATACAAAATCAACGTGCAAAAATCACAAGCATTCTTATATATCAATAACAGACAAACAGAGAGCCAAATCATGAGTGAACTCCCATTCACAATTGCTTCAAAGAGAATAAAATACCTAGGAATCCAACTTACAAGGGATGTGAAAGACCTCTTCAAGGAGAACTACAAACCACTGCTCAAGGAAATAAAAGAGGATACAAACAAATGGAAGAACATTCCATGCTCATGGGTAGGAAGAATCAATATCATGAAAATGGCCATCCTTCCCAAGGTAATTTACAGATTCAATGCCATCCCCATCAAGCTACCAATGACTTTCTTCTCAGAATTGGAAAAAACTACTTTAAAGTTCATATGGAACCAAAAAAGAGCCCGCATCGCCAAGTCAATCCTAAGCCAAAAGAACAAAGCTGGAGGCATCACACTACCTGACTTCAAACTATACTACAAGGCTACAGTAACCAAAACAGCATGGTACTGGTACCAAAACAGAGATATAGATCAATGGAACAGAACAGAGCCGTCAGAAATAATGCCACATATCTACAAGTATCTGATCTTTGACAAACCTGACAAAAACAAGAAATGGGGAAAGGATTCCCTATTTAATAAATGGTGCTGGGAAAACTGGCTAGCCATATGTAGAAAGCTGAAACTGGATCCCTTCCTTACACCTTATACAAAAATCAATTCAAGATGGATTAAAGACTTAAATGTTAGACCTAAAACCATAAAAACCCTAGAAGAAAACCTAGGCATTACCATTCAGGACATAGGCATGGGCAAGGACTTCATGTCTAAAACACCAAAAGCAATGGCAACAAAAGCCAAAATTGACAAATGGGATCTAATTAAACTCAAGAGCTTCTGCACAGCAAAAGAAACCACCATCAGAGTGAACAGGCAACCTACAAAATGGGAGAAAATTTTCGCAACCTACTCATCTGACAAAGGGCTAATATCCAGAATCTACAATGAACTCCAACAAATTTACAAGAAAAAAACAAACAACCCCATCAAAAAGTGGGCGAAGGACATGAACAGACACTTCTCAAAAGAAGACATTTATGCAGCCAAAAAACACATGAAAAAATGCTCACCATCACTGGCCATCAGAGAAATGCAAATCAAAACCACAATGAGATACCATCTCACACCAGTTAGAATGGCAATCATTAAAAAGTCAGGAAACAACAGGTGCTGGAGAGGATGTGGAGAAATAGGAACACTTTTACACTGTTGGTGGGACTGTAAACTAGTTCAACCCTTGTGGAAGTCAGTGTGGCGATTCCTCAGGGATCTAGAACTAGAAATTCCATTCGACCCAGCCATCCCATTACTGGGTATATACCCAAAGGACTATAAATCATGCTGCTATAAAGACACATGCACACGTATGTTTATTGCGGCATTATTCACAATAGCAAAGACTTGGAACCAACCCAAATGTCCAACAATGATAGACTGGATTAAGAAAATGTGGCACATATACACCATGGAATACTATGCAGCCATAAAAAATGATGAGTTCACGTCCTTTGTAGGGACATGGATGAAATTGGAAATCATCATTCTCAGTAAACTATCGCAAGAACAAAAAACCAAACACCGCATATTCTCACTCATAGGTGGGAATTGAACAATGAGAACACATGGACACAGGAAGGGGAACATCACACTCTGGGGACTGTTGTGGGGTGGGGGGAGGGGGAGGGATAGCACTGGGAGATATACCTAATGCTAGATGACGAGTTGGTGGGTGCAGCGCACCAGCATGGCACATGTATACATATGTAACTTACCTGCACATTGCGCACATGTACCATAAAACCTAAAGTATAATAATAATAATAATAATAATAATAAAAGAAAAAAATAAAATAAAATAAAATAAAAAAAAAAAAAAAAAAAAAAAAAAAGAAATTAGTTGTAAGTAAAAACAAAAATCTGTAAAATTATGCATTCATTTGCATATATGATCCAAAGAAAAGACTTGTTCTTTTGAACTGGTTTTCACCTCACCCTTAAAAGCTACCAGCCGGCTACACTTAGAGAAACATTGTTCTGTTGAGACATGCCTTACGCATAGCAGGTGCTCAACAAAGCAAAAAAGTTTGATCCTCCAACCTGGCTAACATGGTGAAACCCCATCGTTACTAAAAATACAAAAAATTAGCTGGGCGTGGCAGCGTGCGCCTGTGGTCCCAGCTATTCAGGAGGCTGAGACAGGAGAATGGCGTGAACCCAGGAGGCAGAGCTTGCAGTGAGCCGAGATCGTGCCACTGCACTCCAGCCTGGGCGACAGAGCGAGACTCCATCTCAAAAACAACAACAACAACAACAAAATTTGATCCTAATAGTTCCCACCATTCTCTTCTAGCCCCTCTCTCTTTAGTAGGATGATAAATCATCACCTTTCTAAGAAAACACGTTTGCTTGGTATAATGCAGAGTCTGAGAGCCAAGATATGAAGTCCATATTCCTTGCTCTTTAAAAGTATCTCCCAAAAACATCCACAACTCTTTTGCAGATGAGATAAAATTAATCTTTTTAATGTCTTTAAAGTGAGTGGTTGAAGGCTTTGAGAAATCAGATCAAAAATGGAAAATGTGGAGTGGAATGTGAGTATATAATTAGGCGGTAGCTCATGTCCTGACAGACGATTCCAGAGGAAAAAAAACAAACAAAGCCTGCAATATGTTCAGCTTTCTGTTAAACCACTGTAGACAGAGATCTTTATGGAATATTCTATAGCATATGTCTAGTCAGTATGTTTGTTCCACCCTACTTGTTGCCAAGTTTTAAATGCTTAAAATAATTAACCTTTGCCTCCTCTTTGGAAAGCTTTGCAATACATTCCCAAAAAAAAAAGGCTTTATTCTGTCAACCTTAGAGGTTGTATCCCACCAAAATTCACCAATGAAATAGATTTATTCTCCTCTGAAATTCAGTCGCAGCATTTATGGTAGGAAATCTGTTTTCCAGAATGCAATTCAGCTGGTTGTACAAACATATGCCAAACACTAGCTTTTCAACCATTACAAAGTGTATATAAGAAATGATATTAATGAAACATGCACGATACTCAGTGTTAAGTTGCTATTTGTAAGAACATGGGTTTTTAAAATCCGTTGTTTTACTGAATATTGAGTAAGTACCTACTACATGGTAAGTGCTTCAGATGCAAATATAAGTGAGACCAGTTCTCTGATCAAAAGAACTTACACCCAAATAGTGGAAACATGCCTGCAAAGAACTATTTCTCTTACAAAAGGAAGATATGGGGGATCGTACTGGGTCGATCAGCTAAGCTGGACCTGTTTCTCTCAGAATCCCCTTCCCTGCACAGTCTAGGTTGCCACAGGCCACAAGAGCTGTTTTACAGGCAACTTGAAAGCAGAAGTGAAATCGCCACATTTCTTTTACACTGGAGGGTTGGGGCAGGGGCAGGGGCAGGGGCAGGGGTGCTCTGGGAATCCCACATACGCAGCTGCTTACGAGTCGTCTTGCCTGGAGGCGAACGGTGGTGCAACAAGGCCTACACAGACTCCAGCTCCTGCTGGATCCTTTTTCAGCTTCTCTGACTCCTGGGCCAGGTGCATATCAAGCATGAAAAAGTGCACCAGCTTCTCTTGCAGAACATCTGCATCATTAAAGTTGAAAGCTTGGATTTCCAACCAAGGTTCCAGACCAACACAGGTTCCAGTTCATCCTCACAGGCACCATTCAGGTCCCAATTTGTCCTTTTCCATCTTCCCTTTTCAACTTCCTGCCTTCAAGATAAACACAACAACCTCTCTAAGGCTGTTTACCAACTAACTAGAGCCCACAGTTGTGAAATGTCAAATTCCTATAATAAGTCATACATATCCTAGTGGTTCTGTCAGAGGACATCAAGAAATATTTCTTAACCAATTGGTATTTGAGTTGAGGGTTTTCAAAGATGAAGAGGAGTTCTCCTGTACAGAAAGTAAGAGCAAGACCTTGCATGCATGGGGAATAGCAGATGCAAAGGCTTGGAGACACTCAAGACTATCACATGTTCAGGATACAGTGAATCCCAATGTTTGTAGGAGAGGGTCCTAAGAGTTGAAACTGAAAAGGTAGGGCAGAGGTAGCTCTAAGGAGGCTGAGGTAGCTGCATGTGGGCCATGCTAAAAAGTTGAGTGAAATCCAGTCAGCAATCAGGAACCATAGAAACACTTTAAGCAGATGCTGCATGGAGATGTGTGTCTGTTTTGTGTGTAAAATAATAAGATCTGTCTTTTAAAGATAATGCTGGCAGCTGTGTGAAGATTAGAAGACACAGGACAAGCCCAGAGCCAGAGAGTTTGGTTAGGTGCCTGTTGCAATACTAATTAGCAAAAGATAAAAGAGGGTAGAAGTTGGGGAAAATCTCCTGTCCTGTAGAGTCCAAAATTTCATTTTGTATATACAATTATAGGAGACATAAATTCAATCACCATGCAGATGTGCAGGATCATCACTTTAAAACTGTTCTTCTTCACTTAGAGTTAAATCACACTGACTCCCCGTAGCAGTTAGGAACCTTCAAGGTGAAAAAAAACATCAAGAGACCTAATCCTAACCAATCTAAACTATAAAGGACTTTAATGCAAGGTTCAGAGGCTGGACTTCAAGACTGGTTTGACCTAGAGCTTCAACCACGTCACCAAAATTTGGTGATTTTTGTCTCTCTGCTCTACCTTCCAAGAAAATTAAAACACAAACACATACCAAAAGCAATAAACAGATGTCTTAATTTGTTTGAGCTGCTATAACAAAACACCTTAGACTGGGTAATTTGTAAATAATAGAAATTTATTTCTCAGAGTTCTGGAGGTTGAGAAGTTCAAGATCAAGATGCCAGCAGATGTAATGCCCAGTGAGAGCTTGTTCTCTGCTTCTTGCTTCCAAAATGACACCTGTTGCTGCTATGTTTTCATCTGGTAGAAAGAGAGGAAGGGCAAAAGGACAAAAAGGGAGAACTAGCTCCTCAAGCTCTTTTATGAGGGCACTAATCCCATCAATGAGGGCAGAGCGCTTATGGCTCAGTCATCTTCCAAAGGCTCCATCTCTTAATACCACCACCTTGGGGTTTAAGTTCCAACAAATGAATTTTGGAGGGGCACATACATTCAAACCATAGCAATAAAGAACACATGTTAAGCATTTACCTTGCACCAGGAACTGTTTAAAGTGCTTTACATGTATTTACCAGGTTTCATCCTAAAGTAAAGTGCTACTAGCAGCAATTAAAACACCATAATTCCTTGAACACAGATCACAGGAAATGAAATAATCTCCCTCTGCTATCACCCAACAGTATTCACCCCAAACCAATTGCTATGGAAATAGCAATGAGATTATACTCACACTATTCTAATCAAATCTCCTTCTGAATCTGGGGTTAGTGTCAATGACCAACAAAATAATTTGTAATTCCATTACAAGTGAGAAGAGGAGCCTGGAAAATCAATTAACAATACTCACTATTTGTATTATTATTGGTTAAGTGTCCCAGTCCTGGATCTGCACTCTTCCTTCTTGTGCTCTGCTTGTTATAGTTGTTATTGTCATGAAAAGTGGCTATTTAGTCCCACCAATCAATACTAAGGGAATGAAAGGAAGACAAAGTCTTCTTTTCTCACCTTTAAAATTTTCTTATTCTTTCATCATATTATAAGCACAGTCTCATGTCCCAGTAGGATTGTAACTCATTGAAGACATGGATCTTGTCATATTATTTTTGCATCACCTAAAGCCAACATATAGAAAGCATTAAGAAATGCCTTCTAACCTAAATTGGAATCATGGGGCCTAAACCCATAATTACATGGTGCCATAATAGTGACATGTATCCAGTTGATTCTGTCCATTTTTACTTCATGTATCTGGAAGCTCTGTTATTCAGCATATACACATTTATGTTTATTATGTATTCCTGATGAACAAACTTTTATCATTTAGAAATGTTCCCTTATATCTATTTTTTCTGATATTAATATAGCTACTCCAGTCTCTTATATTTTCAATTTGTGTGGTATATCCATTTTCCAGCCATTTACCTTCAACCTACATTGTTTTTATTTTTAAAGTGCAACTCTTATAGACAGCATATAGTTGGGTAGTGCTTTGTAAAATCCATGTTGACAACCTCTGCCTCTGAACTGAAGTGTTTAACTCACTAATATTGAACACATTTATTCATATGTTTAGATTTAGATTTACCATTTTATTATCTATTTCCTGTTTGCCTGATTGTTTTTAGTTCTTCTATTCTCTCTTTCCTGACTTCTTTGGATTTATTTTAACATGTTTTAGATTTTTTCTTTTAATTACCTTATTGGCACTTTAGCTATACCTCCTTGCATTACTTTTATACTCTTTGCATTACAGTATTAATTACTGTTAATATTTGCTGCAGTGATTACAAGATATATCCTTAACTTTGCGGACTACTTAAAGTTATTATTGTACCATTTTACATAAAATATGCTCCAATCCCTTTTCTTTTATCCTATATTTTATTTCTTTATTCTCTTGTTGTCATATGAATTTCATCCTCATATATTACAGCCCTACATGAAACATTATTTTTTCTTAAATAATTCTCTTTATTTTAAAGAAACAAAGAGGGAAAAATCATCTTTTACATTTACCTATTGTTCCATTATCTTAAGTAATCTTTATTCCTTCCTTAAGATTCAAGTTTCTCTCCGGTATCATTTTCATTTATCTTGGAGAGATTTATTTAACATTTTTCGTAGTGCAGAACTCCTGATAAGTTCTCTTACTTTTCCTTATCCAAAAATATATTTAGTTTATATTCATTTTGAATATTTTTGCTGAATGTAAACTTCAGAATTTATAGGTTTTATTTTTCTAAGTATGCAAAACACGTTGTTTTGCTGTCTTCTGACCTCTGGACTTTCTAAGGAGACATCTTCCTGTCATTTAAATCATTCTTCCCCTTTAGGTAATGTATCAGTTTTCCCTGGCTGCTTTCAATATTTTCTGTTTATATTTGGATTTATTTCAACTGTTTGACTAAGAGGTGCTTAAGCATGATTTTCTTCATCTATGTCCTGTTTTGGGATCATTGAGTTTCTTGAATTTGTAAATTTATGTCTTTCACCAATTTTGAGAAATTTTTGGCAATTGAAGAAATGTTTGAATTTCTTCAAACATTCCTACTGTCCCATTTTTCTCTCTCTTTTTCTTCTGGAACTCCAATTACATATCTGTTGGATTTTTTTGCCATTATCCCCACATCCTTGAAGCTCTGTTTATGTTTTCAATCTTTTCTCTCTCTTTTTCTATCGTCAAGTTTATTGACACCTTTCTATCATCTCTATTCTGCTATCCAGACTATCTAGTAATTTTTGCTTGTTTTAGATATTGTAATCTTCCATTCTAGAATTTTCATTTGATTTTTTAAAAATATTTTCTATTTCTTTGCTATGATTTTTAAATCCCATTTATTACAAGTACGTATTCCATTATCTCATTGGGCATAGCTATGATATTTCCTTGTTTGAGAATTCCAATCTAGGTTATCTTGGGGTAGGTTTCCATTGATTGTCTTTTTTGGGGGGCTGGGTCACACTTTGTATGTCAAATGATTTTAGCTTGGATTCTGCACATTGTAAATGTTGTGGAGGCTTTGGATTCTTTTGTAAAATTTATTATTACTATTTTTATGCTATTTTGAATGGATATTTTTTCTTTAATTTTATAACCTCTTCTAGGAAAAAAAAAAAAACAGTTCAGGCATCAGGAAGGGACTAGAATAAAACATAAAGCAAAGTAGGGTCTATAAGGAATCTACAGCATCATCCCTGACAGGAGTTAGCACAGATACTAGCCAATGACTCTGCTTGGTAAAATGAGGTGGTTTAAGGTATTGCTTCCTTCTCTCCTTCTATACCTGAGTAGGAGAGAGCCACCACAAAGCTCTTACCCTGTGATCCCCTTTCTGGGCCAGTCTCTAGTGCTGCTAGTGCTGGTGGGATTTCCTGATGACTCTGTGAAGTGGATGAATGGGACATACAGAGGGGGCAGTCAGCAGAGAAGAGGACTGGCTTATCGAGGGAGTAGGTCTTCAGTACTAAAAATAGCTTTTGGAAATAGTGGCTCACACCTGCAATCCCAGTGCTTTGGGAGGCTGAGGTGGGTGATTGCTTGAGCCCAGGAGTTCAAGACCAGCCTGAGCAACATGGCAAAACCTGTCTCTACAAAAAAATTTTAAAAATTATCCAGATGTGGTGGTACACACCTGTAGTCCCAGCTACTCAAGAGGCTGAGATGGAAAATTACCTGGGCCTAGGGAGGTCAAGGCTGCAGTGAGCTGTGATAGTGCCATTGCACTCCAACCTGGGTGACAGGAGTGACATCTTGTCAAAAAAAAAAAAAAAAAAAAAAAGAAAGAAAGAAAGAAAAGAAGGGAAAGAAAGAAAGAGGAATAGTAGCTTTAGTCACCACAGTCTACCAATATAGTTAGTGATGGCTTTAAATCCTTTTTTTAAATCTATGCTTCAATAAGAGGCAAGTCTAAAGAGTTTAATTCAGTACATGTTCCAAAGCACATTCAAAGTTACTTTAAATGTGTTGCCTAAAATATTTTGGGAACAAAGTAGGGTATAAATAAATAATAAATAAATACCTATTTCTGTAAGTGGGTCAAGAAAAGTAGAGACATAACCACTATTCCACAAATATCTGTTCGGACTCAAAAAAATAGGTGCGCCTTAAATAAAAACTCTCCCAAGGGATCTGTGGGCACAAAATACTTCTACCACTAATCTACTGGGTCATAGGACCCAAGAGCTAAGGGGGATCTTGAGGTCATTTAGTTCAATCTCCTACCCAAAGTCAATGTACTAGACCCCATAGTCTAGTACATTGCTTAGGGATAAGTAACAATGATGATAATAATACAAAACACTTACATGTATTTTACTATGTACTTTATAACATTAATTTCTTTAAAGCTCAGAATAACCTTGGAAGGTAGGTAGTAGAATATGCCCATTTTACGGAAGAGTACAGCTGAAGACACAGGCTTAAATGTCTATCCAACTTTTGCTTAAATGTTACTGCCTTGTAGTTTCATTATGAAAAGGATATGCCTGATATAAAGCTCCCCTTATAAAAATTAGTCCCAAAAGTTTTTCCTCCCTAGCAACTCTAATTCATTTTAATTCAATCTGAGCTGTTTCTTCTTCCTCCCAGATAATAGGAATTCCCAACCCAAACTCAGCATGCACTTCAGTCTATTGCCCTCTCTGCATGAAGACAATGTTTTCTGGACAGCATCCCTTGGCATCACTCTAAAGGTTATTGCCTGAATTACAAACTTACCTTTGCCCTTTGCTTCAAGGAAGGCCCCAGTTACCACATTGCTTCTTCGTAGGGTCTGGGAGCTCTGGGCAGACAATAATTCAGGTCTCTTTAACAAGCAGGCAGTGACTCTGTTGTCCAGGGGACAGCATGCGATAAACATGCTGTGCTTCGAACTTCCCCCCATCTCCACTTACCTCTAAAACTAATTACCTTGCTAACTGCGGAGGCTGTACAGTCATGCTAATGAGCTGCCGGATGATGGCAGTTTTTGTTCTCCAGAGAAAAGCCACAATGCAGTGGCAGAAACAACGGGAGCCTCGGCAAGTTCAGGTCAGCTCTTCTCTGACACTAAGCTTCGGAATTCTCAAAATACTACTTAACAGGGAGACGGACTTGGATGCAAATTCCTTCTGGTGCTGAACATGTCCTTTAATTAGCTTTCAGGGAAATAAAGAAAAATGAAGATTTAAAGGTCACTGCATTAACATTTTACCCCCATTTCTGAATAGCCTTGTGCGTATACTAATCTTCCACCCATTCCTTCTATTAATCACTGTCTCTAAGGAGAATTTGGCCAAAGCAGATTAGCCAACATGTTTCCTATGGCAAAATTCTCCTCCATAAATAATAATAAAAGAAATCCCTGCCTATTTGTTTAACATTAACGTTTTAATGTAAATGAGTGCAATCGGGGTGGTTAAAATTTTAGCTCCCACTGAAAAGAAGTCAGACAGAATTTCTTGTTTCTCTGCAAACCGAGATCAGTGTCAAGACCTTTTTTTTTTTAACCTTCAAATCTGACCAGTTATCCTTCTCCCTAGAAGGGTTTCATTTTACAAAATGCCCATTAGTGACAGACTCTTTTCCTGGATGAACTAAGAAGTCGTTACAATATTTCCTTTGCAAACAACCCAATATGTTCTTTAGATTTGAAAACTGTCGAGTCCAGAAGAAAGGCTTTAGGAAACAGTTTGGAATTCAGCATCTTCTGGTCACTGTACCTGTATCCCACTCCACCCCAGTCCCCCACTATTTGCAATAACCTCAAAGCCTTTCCCTTGAAGTAGCACCTCTCCATACTGCCCTGCTCTCCTAGTCCCTGAATGAATGAGAAGAGGAAAAATTACACAGCCGAGCCTCAAATTCCCACAATGCTTGTTCAGTGAAAAAAGAACCGCTGGGGGTTTCCTTCCGGAGGTCTTCAAATGGACTTGCACTGCTTCTTCAGCTCTGCCCTTTCATGGGAAACAATTTACTCTGTATCATGAAAAGACAGTCTCAGAGAAAACCCATCCCTGGTGCTACCCTCATACAGAGACATCTCAGAATCTGAGGGGCTAGGGGTCTGGACACCATCCATTCTGACCAGTGAGCATAGCCTTGAGCTTTGGTAGCCAACAAACCACACTTGTTTCTACAGCACATTCCATTGCTTTTCTTCTGCACACACACACTACCTCCAGTACAAAATGTTTCTAAAGCTGATGGGAAGAGGAGCGATGTCCTGACAATTCATCTCTGCCATATTTTTTTTTTCCAGCAGGCAGCCAAAAATCATTCCAAACCAGCAGCTGTAAAGGTCAGGAGGGAAATTTGTTGAGTAATTTCTTATACACATGAGGAGAATACGGTAGAACAGGGAAAGGAACGGATGCCTCTTTCTTAGTGTCAACCTGAAAGGCATGAGACCTTTCCTTCCCTGCCTCCCCGCCCACCTGTTGGCATCACTCACGCCACGCCAAGGTATATTATTATCCAGACCATAAGAGCATTATTGTTTCACTGACTTTCACAGACCAGAGTGCTACCCAATGGACTCTGTTATTACAAATATAATAAGCAAGAAACTGGCCCTTTCTTGTTAGACAATTCCAAGTTTTATTGATCTCATCACTTCTGTCTAACGGTACACAACCAGGAACAATAAATCTCAAAAAATGATTGAAAGCAGAAATCAAATGCATGTTCTCTAGTATTCATAGGCTGATCCAGTCCTCTCCTCAGAGGAAGGAGTGAACAAAACATTACATTTTGGCTGTGCATCAGAAGAAGTCCCCAAGAGGCACACAGTCGCATTCACTGTTAAAAGTAAAGAAGTTTAGGGTCCACCAGAGAGAGGGAAAAACTTGCTGTGCACATAGGGTTTCAAGAACTTCTAATAAAGGCGCTGTACAATTTGGTCAATGGCTGTTAAGAGCAGACAGAGCCATACACCATCCTTAACTGTAACTCAGCCCAGTTCCCTGATGCCCATAGGCTAGTAGGCAATGAGACCTTCATTAAATGTCCCTTGGAGGGACATTTCAGGTCTCCAGAATATAGTCAGCCCAGCAGCAGAAGAAAGTGAAAGTGACTATAACTCAATTTTCTTGATCAAAAAGACAAGCATACATCAAGAATTATATACAGGGCAGGCTGGCACTTAATTGAACTACACCTACAAACAAATAGGATAACAGAATTAACAAACTGTTTGAGCAAAATAATTGTAATGAACAATGTAATACTTCTGACCCTTCATGGTACTCTAGGCTTTATTTGGCAGAAGAATTCATCACCAGATGGAAGCAGCAAGTCCTCTGAGTCCTCCTGTGACCCTACCTTCTTTAGATCCACCTATGGGTAGAGCTGGGGTCACAGTAACAGCAATATCTCATGTGTGAGGTCCTCAGCACTTCTTGGAGTCCCAGGGCATGTCTACTGTATGCTGATGAACAAGCTCCCTCCTGCGGGGCACAGCACATGCTTCATCCAGAGCTGGGACCCTGCTGTATCACCACCAGCACTCTGGCTTTCCACGATGCTATAGCTGCTTGGTTTATGGCAAATTGAAGTTGAATTCTCCCCTCCCATTTCAGTAATTCTTGCTAAAGCCATGCTTTCTGATATTTAGTTTTCAGCAGGACAGCTCTTGCAGTTCCTATTCTCTCTCTGCTTAGGTTCCACAGAGTATCCAAATCCAGCAATGGACCATACACTGTCCTTAGTGTCACTGCACTCCTCTGATGATTAAGGCTGTGACTCAGCCAATTCAACATATCCAGCTCCTTCTCTGTTTGTTTTTGTTTTTTTGAGAAAGAGTCTCACTCTGTCATCCAGACTGGAGTGCAATGGCATGATCTCGGCTCACTGCAACCTCCGCCTCCCAAGGCTCAAGCGATCCTCCTGCCTCAGCCTCCCAAGTAGCTGGGATTACAGGCACGCACCATCACACTCAGCTAATTTTCGTATTTTTTGTACAGACGAGGTTTCACCAGGTTGCCCAGGCTGGTCTCAAACTACTGGGCTCAAGCGATCTGCCCACCTTGCCCTCCCAAAGTGCTGGGATTACAGGCATGAGCCACTGGGCCCAGCCCCCTTCTTCCTTTAGGATACTTTCTCTCCAAGGGGTTTCCTTAGCTTGTTCAGAGAAATTTGTGCCATGTCATCCTGTGGTCCAGACAAATCATAGCACCAGCAGTGGGCAGGTATCAGACAGAAGCAGGGCTTCTGCTTATCTTTGTATAGGAAAATTCTCCCACATCCTCACAGAGAGGGCCCCATGGTGGCATGAGACCCTGGGGCAGGGAGTCAACACACAATGTGGGATATTCTCTCATATGTATTTGCTTCATCTGATCTGACACACCTATAAACTATCAGAGGGGCTCTCTGATGGAGGCAATACTTCACTGTTTCTAGAGAGATGGTGCAGACTTTTGAGTCTGAAATTTAAAACCTTCTTGAACTTTCCTAATGAAATGAATTAAGTCAAGTTTGGTTGATGGAACAGCAAGGAACAATTTCCACCTTTTCTGTGTGGTATTTGAAGTCCTTCTATTGTCTATCAGGCTCACCTGCTCACAAGAGCCACTCTGGAAACATTTGCTAAGCAAAACTGAGTTCTACTCCACTTCTCTCCTCCACCTTCAGGGAAGAGCAAAAGGCATGAGAGAGAGAAGTGGAAAGGATTCCTGTTCATCTCAAGTCCTGAACCAAGCCCACCATTCTTATATCTACTAAACAAGAGGCCAACATTTCCACCAGAGCATGTCCTCACATCTTGCTTAATGTTGGAAAGCTGAATGCACAGAACAGCTCTAGGCAACACCAACTGAAAATGTTTCTCATAGTTTCATATTTTAAGTTGATGCTTAAAATAGTAAACACATATTTTATATTTACCAATAACTTTAGGTTTCAGAAGTACTCCTTAGCATTTATCTCACCCACAAAAGACTTGTAGATAACAGTTTTTCTTCCTATTTTAGAGAGAATTTATTCCTGTTTAGTGTATGGAACCATCTACTCATATGCTTACTCACTCTTTCACTTCCCCATCCATCCATTCATCTATCTTCTATTCTTTCCATCTCAAACCTGAATTACATCCATCGTTTCGCCTGTTTTTTTTTAAGTGCCACAATTACAATATGAGCAGGAGAGGGTAGAAGCTTACAGACTTTCTCCCTATCCCATCCCTTCTCCATCAGTCAGGATTCAATCAGAGAAACAGAAACACTAGGAGATAATATTGGAAAGGACTGGGAGATTTATTGGAAAGGACTGCTTATGTGACAGTGGGGCTGGCTAGGCAGGTCCAAAATCTATACAGCAGGCCATCAGGAAGGGCAGGCTGGAATTCTCAGGCACTGACTAAAGCTTCAGTCCACAGGTAGAAACGTCTTCCCCTTCCAGGAAACCTCAGCTGTGCTTCCCAGGCCTTTCAACTGATTGAACCAGGCCCATTAGATTATCGAGGATACTCTCCCTTACTTCATGTCAACTGATTATGGACTTTAATCACAGCTACAAAATACCTTCATGACAATACCTATGTTAGTGGTTAACTGGGGCTATAGCCAAGTGAAGCTGACACGTGAAACTGACCTTCATACCGTCCACAAGACAACACTTCAAGATCACTTTCTTTCTTTCTTTCCTCAAGCTACCATACTCTTTAGATACTCAGAATTATAATTGCACTTTGAAACACAGCATTATGGGCAACGTCCAAATTTTAAGAGCTGTTAATGTGAAGTGTCTCTGACTTTTTTAACATTTTTTAACTCCCTCATTCCTACTGAGAGTATTCTCAACATCCATCATATCCCAACCCTGGACCCTATCACATGCACCTATTCCACCAGCACACTTTCAGCCCAAGTCACACTCCACCTGATTTGGTCAATGATGCTCTAGTAATATGAATGTCCCCTCTCAGACACTCTGACGTTTCTCCTGACTTAACCTGTCTTTTCAATCCCTACTGCTGGGAAACACCAATTCACCCAGTTCCACCATTGTTTCCGTCTGTCCGTCTCTCTCTTTCTCTCTCTGCCTGCCTTTTGTAATATCCTAGAAATTCAAGAACTGATGCCATGATGAATGTACATTCTCCACCCTAAACGAGCCTCTCACTGATACTTGGATTTTTACCCACCTCCATCTGATTCCCTTATCGCTCCTCCAGGATAGGAAATCTTCCCACTCTCTCCAAGCCTCCAGCTGCCCCTTCTCTGCAGGTGACCTAGAGTCCTAATCAACTGATGCTGCAGAACATGAATTTTCCTTCCTCTTCCCTCCATTTCTAAATGTCTCTGTATCTTCCCTCACCATTTCCTCCCTCCTTCCAATTACAGAGACGGTTCTTTCATTCCCCTCTCTGGTCCTAACTCCTTTACTTATATTAACCATCCTAAGCTTCTCAATTCTTCTTGGATTTTGTTTCTTATCAGCCGCTCTCGTGTATCCAAGTTCTCTGCTCTTTATTGCTTTTCTCTCCATTATTAAAAACACATGCAGCATTATTCTCTTATGAAACAAAACAGAACAAAATCCTTCTCTATGTCCCCGTTTCTTCCTGAAGTTATTTCCTCTTATCAGTTGCTCTCTTTTACATTCTCAAAAAGCCTTCTCTGTCCACATTTATTCTACCCGTGGCTCTTGCCTCCTCACCAAATAAATCATTCCTTTGAACATTAAGTGGCTTACCAGGCACCCAACCCAAAGGTCTTTTTGCAACACTTGACTGTTAAATCTCCCTCAGTTTCCAAGACCTGATAATTTCTTGGACTCCTCTGCCTCTCTTGACTACTCCTTGTTTGTCTCCTCTTACCAGTGATTCTCCTTCGTTCCACATTTATAGATTACAGGTACCTACATCTTTCAAATGGAGTATTAATATCCATGAGGCTTCCCTATGATGCTGCAGGAGGATGTGAAGACACAAGATAACCAGAGTGTGTATAAAGTGGAGA
Organism: Pongo abelii; assembly: GCF_028885655.2. Taxonomy (NCBI): domain Eukaryota; kingdom Metazoa; phylum Chordata; class Mammalia; order Primates; family Hominidae; genus Pongo; species Pongo abelii. The sequence continues at coordinate 60,001,074 of NC_072000.2, read as the reverse complement.
AGATGCGTTTAAAAATAATGACAGGGACCCTTTACAGAGAATTCAAAACTAGCTATGATGTTTAACACAAGCCTTCTAAGAAATAGCATGTTTAGCAAGACACTTTAAGCCACACCCTCCAGACTACCCACGAATGCTATTCACCGTCTTCTGACACCAGACTTTGGCGGAAAAGCCTCCGAAACTTTGACCACATTATCTTATTTGACCATCATGACAAATCTATTTTCAGGACACTATAATTATTACTCAGTTTTGCAGGTGAGGAATATGAGGGTAGAGTAGGTTCCTTAATTAATCTGGGGCTTCAGTTATCAAGTGCTACATTTAAAAACATACCAAAGTTAGTGGTTTGCAACAACAACCAATTTATTATTTCAAATGATTGTGTGGGTGGACTGGGGATCAGCTGGACAGTTCTTTTGCTGGCCTCACTTGGGATATCTCATGATGCTGCATCAGATGGTGGCTGGGGCTGGAATGTCTTAGATGGCTCACTCCCATGTCTGGCACCTGGCTGGGGACAGCTAAAAGGCTGGGCTCAGCTGGGATGGCTGGGTCTCTCTCTCCATGGAGTCTCAGGGCCTCTCCCTCCCTATGGGGTCTCCAGCAGGGTAATTGGATTTCTCGCATGGTGGCTCAGGGTTACTCAAAGAGCAAAAGCCTTCTTAGAACTTAAGTCCAGAATGAGCACAATGTCACTCCCACTGCATTCTTTTGCCTAAAGCCAACCACTGGCCTATGCCAGGTTCAAGCAGAGGGGAAGCACGGTCCATTAGAAACTGCCAATATGACCCACTACTGGACTTGTCTGAGTGATGAAGCTGCGGCTTGGGCCCAGTTTTTCTTTAATTTTACCTTTTTAAAATTATTTCTTGCTGTTAAGTTACTTGGTGATGAACAACCTCATTTATGTAGCTTTTTAATGTTTGAGGTTACTTCCTAAATGTCCAAAATTGGTGTTACTAGATTTAATAATATGAATGCTTTTGTAGCTCTTGATGCATACTGCCAACTACTGTCCAAGATATTTAAACTGTTTTATAAAGAGATTTGTATATATCATATGAATAAACGATTTTCCTATCCCTTCAATTAGAACTGAATATTATCATCAAAGTTTTTCCAATTTAATTAGCAAGAAGTGATATTAATACTTCAGTTTGTATTTCCTTGAGTAGTGAGGCTGGCCATTTGCATACATTTATTTACCTATTATAATTCTTCTTTTAGGAATTGTGTGTCCATGTCTTTTACCCATTTGCCCTTTGATATTTTGCCATATTTCTTGTCAATTTTATGGTGCTTTATGTAATAATACAATTTTCAATTGCCTATACATCTTTTAATAATTTTTTTTTAGATGGAGTCTCACTGTCACCTGGCTGCAGTGCAGTGGTGCAATCTTGGCTCACTGCAACCTCCACCTCCTGGGTTCAAGCGATTCTCCTGCCTCAGTCTCCCGAGTAGCTGGGATTACAAGCACACACCACCACGCCCAGCTAATGTGTGTATTTTTAGTAGAGACGGGGTTTCACCATGTTGGCCAGAATGGTCTTGATCTGCTGACCTTGTGATCCACCTGCCCTGGCCTCCCAAAGTGCAGGGATTACAAGCGTGAGCCACCTCGCCGAGCCTTAATAGTTATTTTTAAGTCACAGCCTTGAATATAACAATCTTCTCCTAAAATGTATCAGAACAGCCAATCAATGAAAAGAAGAGTCAGCAGTTCCCTACTGTGTAACATAGCCGTTCCCACCACCTTCTCACTCAGGCATCTGTGACAGATGGCAGTCACGTGCCTGACACACCACCATGACACATCCCGGGTTATGCACATTTTGCACATTTGTTGTAACTTTACCTCTTTCTTTCGCTTTTAAGAAAGTATATCAAAATTTTCTATTTATCTGCTGTGATTGCTTATTTTTTCATCCATTAGAAGTATATCTTAGTTTGATATACTCCCACTTGTTTATTTTTGCTTTTGCTGCCGGTACTTTTGGTGCAATATCCAAAAGAATTCTTGCCAACATCAATAAAGGAGATTTTCCCTGTGTTTTGTTTTAGGAGTTTTACAGTTTCAGATCTTATGTTTAAGTCTTTAACTCATTTTGAGTTGATTTTTGTATGTGGCATAAGATAAGGATTCAATTTCATTCTTTATCATATGAAACTTCATACACTTTGACCTTTGTACCCTTTGACCCTTTATCATGTGAATATCCAATTTTTCCAGGATGTTTTGTAGAAAAAAAAATTCTTTTCCCATTGTATCTTTTTGGTGACCTTCTTGAAAATCTGTTGGCCATATGAGTGGCTTTGTTTCCGGGCTCTCTACTCTGTTTCATTGGTCTATACATTTTTTTTTATGCCAATAGCGTACTGTTTTGATTACTATTGTTTGTAATATAATTTGAAATTAGGAAGTGTGATACTTCCAACTTTGTTTTTCTTTCTCAGGATTGTTTCAGCTACTTGGAGTTTTTTGTAATTCTATATGAATTGTAGGATTTTTTTCCATTTCTGCTAAGTGAACTAAACCAGAACAGAAAGAAAAATGCTGGATAATCTCACTTATGTGTGGAATCTAAACTAAACAACAACAACACAAAAATCCCTTGAATTCATAGAAACAGAGAATAGAAGGGTGGTTACCAGGGGCAGGGTGGTGGGGAATGTTGTAAGAGAGGGAATGGGAAGACAGAGGTCAAAGGGTACAAAGTTTCAGTTACATGGGATAAATAAGTCTAGAAATCTAATGTACAGCATGAGAACTATGGTTAATAATATTGTACTATTTAGTGAAAAATTACTAAGAGAATAGATTTTAGGCACTTTTACCAAAAAAACAAAATTGTGAGATAAAGCATATTTTCTTTTACCTGATTGAGCACGGTTATACCAGCTGCTTTTCTAACAATCCCAATGTCTACGTTGCTCTTTTCTAACAGTTCTAATGTCTACATTATTTTGAAGTTAACATCTGTTGATTGTCCTATCCCTTAGGAATGGGTCATGTCTTCCTGGTTCTTAAGCACTTTTGAACTATGTCTTTAACATATCAATACTATGTTGTGGAGACTCTCAATTCTTTTATACTTTTTCAAAGGGTGTTTTTTCTTTTTTTTTTCTGTAGAAAGCAATTAACTTAGTTACACTCAAAATGCACACTTTGCCTGCCCAGGGTGTGGGAAGATTTAGGGGAAAGAATCTAGGGCAACTGGAATCACTGGAGAATAATGGGAAACCCCAGTGTACTAGTCTCTTTTCATACTGCTATAAAGAACTGCCCAAGACTGGGTAATTTATAGAGGTTTAGTTGACTCACAGTTCAGCATGGTTGGGGAGGTCTGAGGAAACTTACAATCATGGTGGAAGGTGAAGGGGAAGTAAGGCACTTTCTTCACAAGGTAGCAGAAAGGAGAAGGGCCAAGCGAAGGGGAAAGAGTCCCTTATAAAACCATCAGATCTCGTGAGAACTCACTCACTATCATGAGAACAGCATGGGGGAAACTGCCCCCATGATCCAATTAACTCCACCTGATCTCTTCCTTGACATGTGGGGATTATGGAGATTACAATTCAAGATGTGATTTAGGTGGGGACACAAAGCCTAACCACATCACCCAGAAAGGGGAAAACCAGAGAAGGGAATGCCGGATTCTGAGTATAAACTATGCCCAAGACTTTAGCTGACTGCTGAGCCACACAGGCTCACCTTCCCTTAAATCCTCTCACCAGAGAGGCACAGACTTTGTATTGAAGTTTTAACTTTGTGCCAACATTATGATTGCCCTGAGGGTAAAACTCAGCAGTCCGAATTTGACTCTCTTTCTTTTCTGCTCTTCTACACTCTCCAGAGCCCTCAAAGAATAGTTGTTTTTTGGGGGGGATTTTTGGTCTAGACTTTATAGTTGTTACCTGTCAGAGAGTCAGGCTATTAGATAAAAAACTTACTTCACCACACTGGAAACAGAACTTCTTCAGAATATGTGCTTGTTACATGCAATAGAAAGTTCATAAAAATACATGTGGTATTTGTCCAAAGTGAGGAAAGGAATATTTTAGTTTAGGGAATCACTACTTACTCACAACTTTTTGTTAATGATGGCTGTGGAAGTATAAAACGTTGCAAGTATAATAGCATTTTTTTCTATATTAATGGCTTACACACACTTCTAAGAACATACACAGTTTTTGTAACTCTTTTTTTTGTTTGTTCTGGTGTAACCCACTGAAATGCCATGTATATCTGTTAAATATGTATAACATATTAATATTTAAATACATATATGTATATATTTTAAATATATTTTTGCTATGAAAATATTGACATATAACCAGCTTCTTGTAGTTCATCATCATCAAGTCTATTTGATAAATATTCTCATGTGGATTTCCAGTAATATTTGTTTTTTTCTCCACACAAGCAGACTCTGATTAAATTGGTTTATGTTGACTCCCATAAATATTTGCACCTACATTATAACTACCATGTAACATTGTTGGTATAGTACCTAGATTTTGTTGTAATTGCTCTTTGTTGTTTGTTTTGTTTTGTTTAGAATTCCTGTACTGGGCTGGACATGGTGGCTGGAGTGCAGTGGCACAATCTCAGCTCACTGCAACCTCTGCCTCTCAGGTTCAAGCTCACACCTGTGATCCCAGCACTTTGGGAGGCCGAGGTGGGCAGATCACCTGAGGTCAGGAGTTCGAGACCAGCCTGGCCAACATGGTAAAACTCCATCTCTACTAAAAATACAAAAATTAGCCAGGTGTGGTGGTACACACCTGTAATCCCAGCTACTTGTAGGGGCTGAGGCAGAAGAATCACTTGAACCTGGGAGGTGGAGGTTGCAGTGAGCCAAGATCGCACCACTGCACTCCAGCCTGGGCAACAGAGCAAGACTCTGTCTCAAAAAAAAAAAAGTATTCCTATAGTAAGTGGTGTTAGTAAGTTCCACGAGAATCTGTAGATTCTGGAACCAGTGCTCACTAATAGACTGCTCCATACATTCCCAAAAGAAGGAGGAACTTTGTCGTGTGGGGAAGATCAATAGAATTTTGGTGCCTGGTAAAGGTGGAAGACTCCAGTTTCTTCTTGATCAAACCCCATAAGAACATTGGTGATATCAGTGGTATCCTATGTTCTGATATGAACATGAGAACTCTGGCCATATCCCTAGTTTCCTCACTCTCACATATTGGCCACCACTTGGTGCACCTGATACAAATGAGCCTTGCAGCACCTCCCAGGAGGGCAGTGATGCCTAACTTCAGACCTAAAGTCCATTTTTGCCAGTGAGTTTTTCATAAAGAGAAAAAAGAGTAAATATACCTTTTTCAGGCAAGCAATACCTACCCCACTAGGACTCCAAAATAACGACTATTTTAGTCAACCATCTGCAACTAAAGGAATCATAGATACTAAATATGTAATTCTTGTATTTACGACCAAATGTTTATGTGGATGCCCCTCCAAGGAGTAAATGTATATACATATGTTCAGTGCCATAGTTACAACTCAGGCTACAAATCCAATCAGCTTGCTGTGCTGTGTCCACACTGTGGTTGCTCTCACAGCTGACCCTGAACTCGGTCGTCCTCACAGTCTCTTTCTTCTTCTTTTACCATGATGTCAAGCATACATGTCAACTCACAGCTGAAAACTGCTCCCCTTCCAGAAGCCTCCCCAGCAACTTCCTCTTATTGCTACAGAACATAGATCAGCAGGTCAGTGCTGCATTATTCTGCACTTGTTTTTATATCACTTCTTGGTTAAACAAGATTATTGAGCACGTGACTGCCTTCACTCCCACAATCACTCAGGTAGACCTGAAATTTATGTGATATCCCAGACAGGCAGCATGAAAAAAAAAAAGATTTTGAAAAATCTTTTTTATTATATAGCTAATTTGATAGTGTTGTGGAAAATTTATAAAATATACAAAACAATAAAAATTACCCATAATTCTACCTGCAAGCAACAGTAGCTGTTAGCATGTTGGTATATTCCCTTCTAGAGAACATTGCATATAACTGTAGACAGATGTAGAGATAAATATGGATACAGACCCAGATGTCGATGTAGATATAGATGTATTAGAAAAATGTTCAGCTTGTTTTCTAGTCAACTTTGAAAAAACTGACTAGATTATGAATGGTTATGAAGATAACAATTCCATGGGGAAATACAACTAAGATACTGTGATGGTTAATTTTTGGTATAATTTCACCGGATTAAAGGATATCCAGAGAGCTGGTAAAGCACTGTTTCTAGATGTGTTTGTGAGGGCATTTCTGAAGGAGACTGGCATTAAAATTGATGGACGAAGCAAGAAAGAGCCATCCACAATGTGGATGGGCTCCACCCAATCAGCTGGGGGCCTGGATAGAACAGAAAGGCAGAGAGAATAATTCTCTCCTCTCTTGGAGCTGAGACATGTTTCTTCTCCTGCTCTTGGAAGTTAGAATCCCAGGTTCTCTGGCCTTTGGACTCTGGGACTTGCACCAGCACCCACCCCCCAGGTTCTCAGGCCCCCAGCCTTGGACTGAGAGTGACACCATTGACTTCCCTGGTTCTAAGGCCTTCGGACTTGGACTGAGCCACACTCCTGACTTTTCCTCCTTTCCTTACGGCTTATAGATGGTCTACTGTGGGACTTTTTAGCCTCTATAATCACAAGAACCAATTCCCCTAATAAACCCCCTCTATGTATGTATGTATGCATCTATCTATCTATCTTTCAGTTCTGCTTCCCTAGAGAACCCTAATTAATGCAGATATTTTACATTAACAGATACTCTACCAGTTCTTAGGTTAAATTCCAAAAGACTGCTTTTCTTACCGGGAAAAGAGGAAAGGAATTTTGCCAATTTACTGGCTCTAAGGCCTTTCCTGGATAAAGGAAAGTTAAATGTAAACATGAGTTGCTGGGGGAATGTCATGTAATCTCCTCTAGCTGTCTTAATAGAAACAGTAACAAAACAATATAAATTCTAGTACATAAGGACAACGTAAATGTGGCCTTCTGAAGGCAAGGGTACAATGGCAAAACAATCCTCTAGGTTGCCACATGAAATTCTGCTTCCATCTAGGGGGTCTTGTGGCAAGGTGGGCTGAGTCATGAGCCATGAAACCCTGTTCTAATTAATTACTTCTGTGACCACAGGAAAGTCAGTTTACCCCTCTGAGCAGCAACATCCTGAGTTTTAAAATAAGGACGTTATAGGGGAAATCATCCATGAGAGGATGTGGCACATCAGCCATGGTCATGATTCCTTACTTCTAGACAAAAAGAGGCTTGCTTCCTATTGGTTTCTAAATCTTTTTTTTCTTCTTCATGAGACATTATAAATAGAAACTTCTCTTGAAAAAAAAAAAAAAAAAAAAACCTTTTTGGAGTCTGTATCACTTGAGACTTACCAGTTTCTTAAGGATTGGCAAAGACTTTCTGACAAAATAAAGACACACACCCCCATCCCACATCTTTATACTCATGAAAAGATTTTATATGATCATATGACATTTCCTGGATTTGGTTTGGACTAGAAAATACAACACAGGATGAGAACCAAAAATTTCAGAAGTTTTAAAACTCAGACAGTAGAAAAATCAATGCAAACTATTGGAAAAACTGGGGAGAAATCAACCTGAGCAGTGCCTGCCCCGCACTGTCTCTATGTGGTATAATGCTATCCCTGGGAGGGGGTCTTCATAGAACAGAGTAGCCGTCCCAATATTCAGAGAACTTATCACTTCCACAGATAAAGGCAAACACACTCTTTTATAACCCTGGCATTCTTTGGATAGGATATTGTTAAACAGTATTGTAACATATTTATTAATATAGGGTTTCTATTTTTATACCTGTTTTGGTATGGCAGAGAAACTAGAGGAAAGAATGAGTTGGTGAGGTGAAGAGTCAAGTACACTCCACCAAGTTCTCTAAAACTTGAGGGCCTGAGCCTTAGTTTCTCCACTGTAAAATGTAAATAGTAATTCTCGGTGAGGTGTCATGGTACTCAAATTACATAATAGATCTGAAAGGGCTTGACAAACTAGAAAGCACTATATCATTATAGGGTAATGTTACTACAAAAGATGAAAACCTCCTTTTTGTACCTGAGCATGTGTGACATCTAAGATTTCTTCCCATAGCACCTAAATGTACCTATTTCATTATACTTACTATATCACCAATCCAGATCCCTTCTCTGAGCTCCAGAGTGTGAATCCAATCGCTTACCTGACATGCCCACTGGGATATCTTACTGTTACCTCAAACTATACAGGTCCAAAAGCAAATGCATGATCCTTCCTCCTCAAGCCTGGTCTTCTTTCAGCATTCTTTAACTCAGGGAATGGGGTCACTTTTCATCAAACAATGCAAGCCAGAAAATGTGGAATTATTGACATCTCTCTTTCCATCACCATAAGCTGAACTCAAAGGCCTAAGGGAAAAAAATAACAGTTTTTGGCTTTGCACATTTAACAAATTAAATAGTCTTTTCCACAAAGCAGTCTCCAATGTTAAAAGCAAACAAACAAAAACCACTTCATATTGAATTTAAGGACTCGGGATTCCTAACGCAACTAATGGTGACCCATCATGGCACCGCAGATTTCTTGACATGTGTATACTATTAGGCTCTCCCTGTATCTGTGCTTCTTATATTCAAGTCAAGATTTAGGTGGGGAAAAGAATCTAGAGACTGGCTATAAATACCATTTAATCAATGCCAGCCAAATCTTTGGTTGGATTAAAGTCAAGATCTGAAATGTGTACTTTGGAAATTCATTCATTTCCCTGCGTCTGTGGTTCCCTCCCTCTCTTAGTAAAAATGACAACCTTGTCATATATGAATGAAGTGGGATGGGAGTCTTCAACCATCAGTCAGGTTAGAGGGGTGAGTAGGGGTAGAGGCAGCAGACCCACAAAACTGAGGGAGACAAACATTAGGACCAGAAGGCATAAGAATTAGTGCTACCATCGACTGCCAAGAGGGGATTTAACTATGCCATCCAATGTCATGCTTGGATCAAAGGACAAGACTGAACAAAGGAGTGGAATGCTGAGCAGGGAAGGAGGGCCCCCTGGACACCCCAAACCAGGCCAACTGGGCCCCCTAGGAGAGTATCTGAGAGCAGGGCTGGAAGGCTGGAGGGCAGGTTGATGGCTATTACTATGGTAATAGTCCTAGAGCTGAATCAATCAGGGAACAAAGCTGGAGACAGGCTTCTTTTCTGTTTTCCACCAATCATTTGCAAAAAAAAAAAAAAAAAAAAAAAAAAAAAAAAAAGTGTAAAGCATTGGAACATTTGCAGAAAAATTAAATCTTAAATATAAACCCAATACATAACAGATCAAGGCAAGAAATGCTGCTCTAGTTACAAAGATGTGGGGAGATTGGGCTCCACTTCATCTACTGGAGATGGGAGGGGTCCCTTTCCACTCCTCTTAATCACTGTGGATGGAGTTGGGGGGTGCAGAGGTAGGGGGGTGGAGACATTGAACCTTTTCTTCAATCCTTACCCCATCCCTGACTGATGAGAGAAAGATCTGTTAGCAAACTCTTGCCTCTGGTTATTTGCCTTCAATCCTGGCCAAGAAAAAAAGCAAATGGGAATGCTAAATCTTATAGAAGATCCTGGCAATGTTGGCCACACCTGGAGCCAAACCAAAAATAAAATAAAAAAAAAATTCCCTGATAGCTAGTAGGCTTTAAAGTAGATACGGAGGAAAAATATATTGCCCACATTTTCCCTGGCATAAATTTATGGTGTAGAATTGTGCAATGACAGCCGTCATGTGAACAAGGGTGGCCTTGGGCTTTGACTGCACACAATGGTTACCACTGAGGCAGAAAGTTCTGGGCTGTGGATCTGAAGCTGTGCTACAGTGATCTGGTGTTACAGGAAGTTTCTGTAACAACAGTAAAGAGAACACACTCAGTGCTCATGTCCAACAAGCACACTAAGTGCGGGGCTGAGTATCAACCACATACTGTAAATAATGGCAATAAAAACACAGATGAAGGTGCAGGGAAAAGCCACTCATTCTTTATTGGTGGGAATACAAATTGGTCCAACTTTCCTTGAGAAATCTGGCAATATAGTCATCATTTTAAGCGTGCATACTCATCAGCACTGCAATTCCATTTCTCGGAACATATCTTGTAGAAATACTCAACAAGTATACACATATATAGATATATGAGATTTTTTGCAGCGTGGTTTTTAATAGCAAAAAGAAAAAGTGGAAGTATTAAAATAACCATTAGTAGAGAGCTTGTCAAATACATTATGAGCAATACTCAGGAAGGAATCCAACACAGCTTTTAAAATGGGATATATCCACATATATGGATGTGGAATTAATTATGAATATAGTAAGCAAAAGAGAGTTTCAGGCAGTATGTATGGTATAATTCCACTTGTGTATAAAAAGCTCAAGACTATATGCATTTATATAATCCACATTAACGGCTGGAGTCATGGTTAGGCAATGCCATAGAAAAAGATAGATAAACACCCAATAATTTTAACAATGTTTTCCCCTTTGGGAACAAGAGTGCAGGAATAACTCAAGGCATCTTCATTTTAACTTTATACTGTTCAGTGTTATTTGAAGTCTTTCATTAAGAAAACAATAAGACAGGTATGGAAAACACAAAGAAACGACAGTGTTCAAGATTTGCGGCCAGGTTGGACTGACTCCACCGTCCATATTCTCTGCTCTGTGCCACAAGCAAAAACATACCACCGTCTATAATATGAATTGCCTACCACTCTATCTAGGGTTCTTTTCAGCAGGTTCCACTCCTGCTGCCACAGTCTGTGGCCAAAACTTTGTTCATTGCTTTACCCCCCTCAGAACGGTTACTTGCCATTTAAGAGTCCCTGAGATAGAGAATGGGACAAGCTATGTGAGGCCCTGGCCACTCATGACCAGGAATTTGTCCTTGTTTTATTAATCAAAAAGAAAGTCCCCTATTAGCAAGCTCAGCATAAGCACATGTGAGGAAAACATCAGAGCAGAGTAGGTGTTCAGAAGAAACCTCTTGATCAGACAAGCTCCAAGGCCTGGTTGACTATGCTACCCTTCCTAGCATTTAAACCCCTTGTCTCTGTCTCATGGCTGTAGTTAGGTTAAGGAGGGGGTCTGGCTTCTTTTCAGGAGGATGTGGACACCCTCCAAGGGTGACACTGGGTCTGGTTCAGGTTAGAAGCCTAGAAACTATCTCAGCTTCTCCTGAGCACCTGGGGCATGGATTTCTGAGACTCTTGCCCTCCAAATGTTTCCTGCCAAACTTCCCTTTCAATGGGAGCACTGCCATGGCAGAAAGGACCCCTGGGTTTCCTGATTTGCTTTTTCACCCTCTCAAAGCAGACTTTTTTACTAGTCCTGGTCAGGTGTCCACACATGAGCCCCACTGCTCCAGGCCAGAACATCCTCTTGCGCCTGTCGCTGGTCAATACAAGGAGACTTTCCTACCTTACAGTGCTGCTTTACTCTTTCTGTTTGAAAAATATCTGTACTTGACCTCCCTCTTTTCACACTTCACACCTCTGATCAGCAATATTTTCCTCAGATATCATCAGTGACAACTTTTATTTATCTGATTCTTAACTGTACCTGCTATTGTGGGACTTGTACCCTCCTATTTCTCCATCCCTAGTTATCTCCATCACTTTTCTTCCAGGAGAGCCTGATCTTCCTCACAATCCACAAGGCAGTGGTAGCACTGCCACCTGCATTCAGCAATGGAGAAGGCAGAATCACCCCAGGGCACTCAGCATGTGGGGACAGGCTGGGCTGTGGCCTTCAGAACACTGGCCTCCTGTTCAGTAAAAACCTGCCCAATGCCTCCCCTCACCATCCTACTCTCATAAAACCCATAACCATTTATTTAAAATCTTTGTCTTCTAACCTTCAGTAAGATTCTGTGGGAAGTCCCGAGAGAACACATCTAAAATTTGGAGTGTATATTTTCTCTTAGAATTTAGGGCCCCTTTTGGAATTTGGAGTTTATGTCTACCTCTTCAAACAAATGTTTGCAATACTAGCTGTTGTAGTCAGCTCGGGCTACTGTAACAAAATACCACAGACTGAATGGCGTAAACAACAGACATTTGTTTCTTGTGATTCTGGAGGCTGGGAAGTTCAAGATCAAGACCAACAGTTTTGGCTTCCGGTGAAGGCCTTCTTCTGGCTTGCAGGGACCACCTTCTTGCTGTGTCCTCACATGGAGGAGAGAGTGAGCTCCAGTCTCTTCCTCTTCTTATAAGAACATCAATCCCATCATGGGGCCTCACCATCACAACCTCATCTAAACCTAATCACCTCCCAAAGGCCTCACCTCCAAACACTATCACATTAGGGATTAAGACTTCAATGTAAGAATGTTGGTGGCAAACGAACATTCAGTACTTAATTCCAGCCTCAGCAATTGTCAATTGAAAAACCTTCATCTCTCTTATGTGAAGAAAATCAAATAGATGGCCCCATGTTTGGGTCCTTGCAGTCCACAAGATAGACAACTCTTTGCAGATGGTTACTCTAACTCAGAAAATCTAGGAAAGTGAAGAAAATTTGAAAGTATGTCTCCAAAACAGCCCTGATTGACATGGTAATTGTGCTTACCTGCCCTCCTCCCCTGACACAGACAGACACACTTAATCTGTCCCAGGTTCTGGGAGGTGAGTATGGTACAGTGGATAAGGGCCACACTTTGGAGGCAGTGGTGGACCAAGCCTGAGAAAAGGGTTTTTGCAAGATTTCTAGAGATAACCCTCTTCTGTGGTCTGGTCCATTGATATTTCTCATTTCTCTGCGTAAGTGTCCATTGTACCCTATCCCATCCCAAATTCTTTCTCTTACCTAAGTGCTTAAACTTCTAAAATGGTTCTATTTGAGGGTATCCACTGGTTGCAGAAGAACATTAAATAAAGTAAATAAAAGTAATTAAAGGATAGTACTGCAACCTACTGCCTTCTCCCCTCTCTGGTGCCCTCTTACCCAGTTCTTTCTTGGTTTCCAAAGCACTTGTCTTCTGATATATGGTAAAATGCCTTGATTCATTATGTTTATTGTTTATCATTTATCCTTCCTACAGAATGTAAACTTCAAAAGGGCAAGAATCTTGGTCTGTTTTCTTTACTGATGTATCCCATGTGCCTGTAAGAGGTCTGACATGTAGCAGGGGCTCAAAAATTATTTGTCAAATGAATGGAAGTTGCAACTGGGACAGAATTCAAGGTTCTCTTCCCTAATCCCTGAATCCTGAGATTTTCAAAGCTTTTCTTGCTGATGGGTCAGGCCCACTTGTGCCAGCTTGTTGGCACTCGTCTTGGATACTGGCCATGCTTTCTCCAGCCAACCGTCGTGACACTGATTCATTGTTTGTATACAGCTCTTCTTAGGCACGAAGACAGTCTTCTGCCCACGGGCTTACGGCCGAGCTTAGGAAACCCAGCTCAGATGTGAAACCCTAGGCTTGGCAGCTCGCAGCTGGCAGCTGGCAGCCAGACATGGTAAGCAGTCCCTAGCTCTTTCAGCCATTCCCAAACACTCCTGGGTATGCCTTGAAACTACTCTGAACTTTTGTGCACACGTGCTTTTTCACTGAACATGACTTGGAAGGTAATGAGTGAGCCATGGTATATTGCTCACCATCAGCTGCTTTGCATGACAGCAAACATTCAGCCATGCCCATGTGTTCAGCACAGGCCTGCCTGGGGAAGTAGGCACAAAGGCTGGGCCAGTCGCCAGCAGGTCTAGAAGTGGGCCCCAGATATGTGCTCTCTGCCAGACAGAAGGGAAGAGGGCTGCAGATTATCACTGGGAATGAAAAACTGAAAATCATCCAATGTTGCATGGCAAGATGGTGGAAAACCAGGATACGGCTCCTTCCCTTTCACTGCCTTGTCTCTTGGCTGTTCAGCGTCTTCTCTTAAACTTTTCCCGAGTGGCAGGGCCTGCCTGCATAAGTATGGCTCAGTCACAAAGGGCCTCTGAGAGCTTTCTTGCCTAATCTTCTTCACAGAGCTCAACTGATTCTTCACTTAAGGCAACTGACTTCCATAATAGTTTCTCTTCTGCCCCAGGCCACCATTCTCACTCACTCAGCTTTTGCACATCTCCATGCTCCTGAGCACCTAACAAAGTTCTTTGCATTAAGTACTTAATAGGCAGTCATTAAATAATAAAATCAGTCAATAAGCAAGTGAATATGCTTCATCCTCTTAGTGCTGTAGACTTGGGACAAAGTGGCTTTCCATGATTATCACAGTTTAAACACCAACCTAGCCAGACAGTCATACAGCTGACCAGTCCTCACTTCTTAGGACAAATCTCCACTGTGGATATTTTAGGCAATTTGGTGTTGTTATGCAAAAGTAGGGAGCAGAGAGCACAGAGCAGGCCTGCTGTTGAGCATTGGGCTCCCTGAAATCGACATTCCAAATCAGACCTCCCAGGTCAGCCAAGGTGGGAACAGTACTAAAGGAGCAGGTGCAAGATGGAAGAAAGGATATGTTTCTGTCCTGGTGTGATTCAACATCAAAGCCGGGCAGTGCTAGGAGATCGCCCACTAGCTGTGCTAATGGTCAGCAAGGACACAGATAAGTGAAAGCATTTGAGTTATGACAGTGGGTTTTTGGGTTAATTTCTGGAGACAATGTGACAGAATGGAAATATCTCAGGCTTTGCAGTCAAATCAACAAGGATTCCTATCTCTGCTCCACCATTTTCTAGTTGTGCAACTTACAACAAGTTACTTGACCTTGTTTACTCATTTGTAAAAAGAAGGAACATAAATCGCTTGCGGGAATAATGTGGACGGGAAAGGAAAAAAAATGTGTGTGTGTGTGTGTATGTGTGTTTTTATCTTCTCACAGCACACAAAACACTGCAAGTACTACATTGCTAGTATAAAACTATGTTCTTTTATGTATTCACTCAATAATAGTGTTTAGACAGTTGTTATATGCTAAGCAGAGGAAATTCTGTTTAACTTTTATCTTAAAATGTTCTAAAACGAGAAACATTCACTTTGAAAAAGTTTCTGGAAGTAGCGGAGATGTTTTATACAAGTTGCAGGTAAGCTATTATGATCTTGTGAAATATACATTTAGTGTTCCTCGCGTTTCCTGGCACACAGCTCCTAAAACCCTTGGAATCTCTGGAGTGATAAGAATGTATTTTGTATGCTAATGAAATCACTTCTGGCTGGGGGCCCTTAGATAACTGGGGACTGGTCACTGGAAAGACCAAGGCAGGATTAGAGGGCTGGAATTTTTGGCCCCACCCTCCAACCTCTGGGGAGGGAAGAAGGGTTGATGGTTGAGTTGATCACCAATGGCCAATGATGTAATCAGTCATACCTACATAAAAAAGTTCCGTAAGAAAATTAAAGACTGGACTGGGCGCGGTGGCTCATGCCTGTAATCCCAGCACTTTGGGAGGCCAAGGCAGGCAGATCATGAGGTCAGGAGATCGAGACCATCCTGGCTAACACGGTGAAACCCCGTCTCTACTAAAAATACAAAAAAAAAATTAGCCAGGCGTGGTGGCACATGCCTGTAATCCCAGCTACTCAGGAGGCTGAGGCAGGAGAATGGCGTGAACCCGAGAGGCGGAGCTTGCAGTGAGCTGAGATCGCAGCACTGCACTCCAGCCTGGGTGACAGAGTGAGACTCCATCCCAAAAAAAAAAGAAAATTAAAAAACTGGGTTCAGAAAGCCTCCAGATAGCAGAACGAATGGAGATGGCTGAAGGATGGCTCGCCTTGAGAGCACGGAAGTGCCATGCCCCTTCCCACATGCCTCACCTAGGCATCTCTTCCATCTGGCTGTTCATCTGTCTCCTTTGTAATATCCTTTACAATAAATGGGTAAATGTAAGTAAAGTGTTTCCCTGAGTTCTGTGAGCCACTCTAGCAAGTTAATCAAACCTGAGAAAGGGATGAAGGGAACCCTGGGTAGTCTGTCAGAAGGATAAATCACAACCTGGGACTTCATATTGGCATCTGAAATGGGAGCAGTCATGCGGGATTGAGCCCTTAACCTGTGGGATCTGACTTGATCTCCAGGTAGATAGTTTCAAAATTGAATTGATTTATAAGATAGCCAGCTGGTATCTGCTGGAGAATTGCTTAGTGTGTAGGAAAAGAAGAAGAAGAAGAAGAAAAAAAAAAACCCACACGTCTGGTGTCAGAGGTGTTGTGTCAGGTGAGTAATGTGTGCAAATAGGAAAAACACTTTTTTTCCCCAGCTTTATTAGCTATAATCATTGATAAGAAGTCACCAAAAGAAGTCAGCATGCGAAAATCTCTCAGCTTGATCACTATTAATGAACAAGAGTTCACTCTAATTGACTAAAGTAACTGGGGAACCACTGCCTTCTGAGTCAAGAGGACATGATCTTGAAAAATTTATCTTCTTAACAAAAGGATACTTGCATAATTTCTCTTTCATTTTGCACGTGTTGCAAGAAAGGAAAGTTGTAAAAATGTTAGAGATAGTGCCCATATCTTTAGGTCAGGTGCACCAACCTTTTTAAAATTAATGTGCATCATGCTTAGAAATCCATTTTCATGACTTTTTTTTTTTACTGATAACGGTGAGTCAAGAGGTTCCTCACTTGGTGTGAGTATTGAATGTAGTTCAAATATTAATTAGGCCCGTGGTGGGTCTTTATTTCAAATTACCTTATTTTTTATCTATCATGCTTTATGAT
Organism: Pongo abelii; assembly: GCF_028885655.2. NCBI lineage: Eukaryota > Metazoa > Chordata > Mammalia > Primates > Hominidae > Pongo > Pongo abelii. Next base: position 59,984,329 of record NC_072000.2, on the reverse strand, counting down.
GCCCCAATATAGCTGAATTAAAATCAAATGGCTCAGAAGTGCATAACTAATTACATTCTGCTTAAATTACAGTTTCTAATTAATCCAAATCTATTAACATGATATCTGGTGGTAATCAGTTACAAATGGTGGCAGCCAAGTGAGGTCCCCACTGGTTCTTTTGTATTAGCTAAAGAAGTTTAAGAAAATTCTGGCTAATGAATCATGGACTGTGAGCCACATATTGGACTCCCAGATTACTGAGAATCTGTACAGCTCAAAGGCAAACTAAGACCATCCTGTAAACACCTCTGATAGGTTAGGCCTGGGTTGAAAAGTAATGGGCACTAGTGTTGACTGCTTGGTTCTTTACCCCAGCACGCATAACCAGTTGATCATCAACTCTCTCCTGCTGAGCCTAAACTCAACTTCATAACTTTTTTTTTTTTTTTTTTGAGACAGAGTCTCGTTCTGTTGCCCAGGCTGGAGTGCAGTGGCGCAATCTCGGCTCACTGCAACCTCCGCCTCCTGGGTTCACACGATTCTCCTGCCTCAGCCTCCCGAGTAGCTGGATTACAGGTGCACACCACTATGCCTGCCTAATTTTTTGTGTATTTTTAGTAGAGACGGGGTTTCACTATGTTGGCCAGACTGGTCTCAAACTCCTGACCTAGCGATCTACCCGCCTCAGCCTCCCAAAATGCTGGGGTTACAGGCATGAGCCACCTTGCCCGGCCCATAACATTTTTCAAAGTGGCCATCATCAATTGTATCAACTAATTAATATCCAATTAGTTATCTATTGACACCATAGACTTGGTGGCTTAAAACAACACACATGTACTGTCTCACAGTGTGTTAGTCCCTTTACATACTGCTATAAAGAACAGCCTGAGACTGGATAATTTATAAAGGTTTAATTGACACAGTTACACATGGCTTGGGAGGCCTTAGGAAGCTTACAATCATGGCGGAAGGCAAAGGGGAAGCAAGGTACCTTCTTCACAGAGTGGCAGGAAGGAGAATGAATGCAGGAGGAACTACCGGACACTTATAAAATCATCAGATCTCATGAGAACTCACTCACTATCATGAGAACAGCATGGAGAAACCACCCTCATAATTCAATTACCTCCACCTGGTCTCACCCTTGACATGTGGGGATTATGGGGATTACAAGTCGAGATTTTGGGTGGGGACACAGCCAAACCATATCGCACAGTTTCTGTGGGTCAGCAGTCTGTGCTCTAAGATCTCTCACAAAGCTGCAATCCAGACATCTTATAGGGCTGAGGTCTCATTTGAGTCCCAACTGCGGAAGGACTCACTTCCCAGCTGAGGTGGCTGTTGGCAGAATCCATTTCCTCACAGGCTGCCACACTGAGGGTCTCGGTTTCTAGCTGGTTGTGGGCTGGAAGCTCCCTTCAGCTCCTCACGTGGCTCTCCCCATACGCAGCTTACAAAAGGCAGCTTATTTTTTCAAAGCCAGCAAGGAAAACAGTATTCTAGCAAGACAGACATTACAATGTTGTGTAATCAGGGGCATCCCATTACCTCTGCTGTACTCTGTTGGTTAGAAGCAAGTCACATATCCTGCCCACACTCAAAGGAAGGAGATTACACAAGGGTGTGAATACCAGGAAGTGGGGACGATGAACATTACCTTAGACTCAGTTAGCCACACCAGCATTTCAGAGTTACCAGGGAAAATGACATATTTTTGCCTTTCTTGGCTTAGATAGGCAGAGTGCCTGTGATAGAAAGCTTTCAATAGCTGAATGAGACAGCTTAAAAGAATTTGAAGGCCATGTTAAGTCAGTCTTGGAAGAATATGATGCTAAGGATTTTTGTTTTGTTACAAAGAATCATTCTAATCAAATTCTAAGGATGTACGCTAAAAAATATTAGGAAAGACTCCCATATTCAGAAATATGGCCGACAAGTTGTCTAGTATGGAACATCTAAAAATATAGGATAAAAATACAAGAAAACACCTTTTAAGGGCATGGTTAAGCCTGTAAAAAAAAAAAAAAAAAAAAAAGTAAGAGAAATCCTCAGAAATCTAAATCAACGAGAACACACAAATCTAAGAGGCAAGAAAGCACTGAAGCACTTGTCTGGGGCATCTGTTAATCTCCAATGTCCTGAAACTTAGGTTTAAAGGACTGAAGATGTTGTGGGGTGAGGCATGGTAGGGGAAAAGCCTGGGTCTCCAGCACTATGTGAGGTTGGAATGAAGCCCACTGCCCTCCACCCAAAAAAAAAAAAAAAAGCCAGAACATCCAAAAGGACAGACCCTCAGAGGTAAACTAGGGGAAAAAATTCATCTTTCACTGGAAGATAATATAAATTGTTTTTGCCTTGACTATTAGTAGAGAATAAAATAAAGACAAAAAATCTCCTCTAAGAATCCCTAACAACTGTAAGTAACTGTCATGAAGATTTTGGGGTAAGAATTTGCACAAGCACTTCCAAAAAAACTCACATTGAAAATTTAGATTAAAATTTTCTTGGAGTATAGCTTCCCAAGGCCTTTGGTAGAAACAGATCAAATCCTCTTAGAAGAGCTGCATTTTAAATCCAGGCTTCAATTAATTCCCACAGAATTAATGAACTTACAACAACCACAATCACAGCAACAAAATCACAAAACACATAAGTAAACGAGCCAGTGTGAACTATCGTCTGAAGAAACAAACGGAAAAACAAATCTAATCACTAAAAAAGTAGACTTGCAAAGGCCAAAGATACAGAAATTATAAGATATGAAATATGAAACAAATATATTTAAAATGTTTAACAATGAAAAAGAAGAATTAAAGATACTAAGGAACAAAAGATTATTATATTTGATTGGGCAAAATTTTTGAAAATACAGCTGCTAGGGACACAAAGACCATAACTTATATTAGAAATTTGGTGAGTAATTTAAATAGTAGATTGGACATAGCTAAAGTGAGAACTCAGGAATTGAAAAATAGATCTGAAAAAAATTACACAGAAATTAGCCCAGAGAAACAAAAAAATGAAAAACCTGGAAGAGAGATTAAGAGAAATGAAGGACACAGTGAGGTTTAACCAGAGTTCCAGGAGATAACAGAGAGAATGGGGAAGAGGCAATATTGAAAGAGATTGAAGGGGCATTGTGTCTGGGGTAAATACCCGGGGTTCGTCGTCTTGCACCAAGAAGATTAAGGACACTGACACACTCGAAGAGTGAGTTTAGGAGCAAAGGTGTAATAGACAAAAGGAAGAGAAAGGAGAGCAGCTCTCTCCCTCTCGTGAGAGACGGGCATCCAAAAGGGAAAAGGCAGCCTGCGGCAGCCCACAGCAGATTTTACAGGCAGGCTTGAGGAGGCAGTGTCTGATTTATTTAGGGCCCACAGTTTGGTTTTGACCAGGTCTGATGTTTACATAGTGCAGGGAAGTCTGGTTGCCCCATCTTAATCTTATTATGCAAATGAGCTTTCCACTTGGCCAATGCCATCTCGTCTGTGCCTTACTGTACGCACGGCTGGCAAAGAGAAGGGAAGATGGAGCTGCCCTTTTGATCATGCCTAGTCCCAGGTGGTCTTTTCCTATTGGCTCAGCTGCCGTCATTCACCCCTACAAGCTTCCAGCTTGCTTGTCTATGTCTGCAGCTTGATTTTACAGGTTGCTCTTTGTAAGAAAAGAAAAGGATTTGGGGGCTGCTTTTCATTAAAAGGAAAACTTTTTACTTTCTTATAATAATCTTTTTTCTTCATTTCTTCTTTAAAAAAAAAGGGGGATACATATGCAGAATGTGCAGGTTTGTTACATAGGTATACGTGTGCCATGGTGGTTTGCCGCACCTATTGACCAGTCCTCTAAATTCCCTCCCCTCACTCCCCACCCCCAACAGGCCCTGGTGTGTGTTGTTCCCCTCTCTGTGTCCATGTGTTCTCAATGTTCAACCCCAACTCGTGAGTGAGGACATGCAGTGTTTCGTTTTCTGTTCCTGTGTTAGTTTGCTAAGGATAACGGCTTCCAGTTTCATTAAAAGGAAAACTTTATCGAGGACTTCTTTACCCTTACTATCTGTCTAAATACTTTCTTTTTAACTCCTAGATCAAGATGACAGATGAGAATTTTCCAGAACTGATAAAAGATACAAATCTTCATATTCAAGAAGCCCAAGAAGTGAATCCCAAGAAGGGTAAATTAAAAGAGGACCAACAAAAAAACCCTAGAATTATTGTTAAATTTCAGAACACCAAAGTCAAACAGAAGAAGATCTTATACGGTGAAATATTTTAATCTGCTAAAGAGAAAAGGAAAATTACTTATAAAAGAACGTTAGACTGACTTAACACCTGACTTCTCAGCAGAACCAATAATAACAGAAGAGGATAGAATAATATATTGAAAATGTTGAGAACAAATAACTGTCAGATTTCTATTATTTAAAACAATAATAATGTCTAACTTTGGGAACTTACGGAAAAGAACAAACATACTGGGAAATAGTACATGTCTCAGAGTGTGATAGGAGTTAAATTTCTCACATTTTTCTGGGGGAAGAGAAAAATATTGATTAACTTTAGATTTCACTGAATTAATATGAATACTAAAATTTGTGGCTGGATGCGGTAGCTCACAACTGTAATCCCAGCACTTTGGGAGGCTGAGGCAGGTGGATTGCTTGAGCCCAGGAGTTCAAGACCAGCCTAGGCAACATGGCGAGAACCCATCTCTACAAAAACTATGAGAGTTAGCCAGGCATGGTGGTGCGTGCCTGTAGTCCCAGCTACTGGGAGGCTGAGGTGGGAGGATGGCTTGAGCCTGGGGGCAGAGAGTGCAGTGAGCTGAGATTGCATCATTGCATTCCAGCCTGGGCAACAGAGCGAGACTCTGTTTCAAATAATAATAATAAGTCTAGGGTGAACATTGAAAAACATAGAAATAGAGACTATAACTAAGATGAAAAAGTTTTAATATGAATGATAGCCTTAAATAATCTAAAATACACTAGTTCCCCCCCCCCCTTATTCATGATTTCTCTTTCCATAGTTTCAGTTGTCTACGGTCAACCATGGTTCACCATTGTTCATAGACATTAAATAAAAAATTCCAGGAATAAACAACTCATAAGTTTTAAATTGTGTACTCTTCTGAGTAGTATGATGAAATCTTGAGCTGTCCTGCTCCATCTCACCAAGGATGTGAATCATCCCTTGGTCCAGTGTACCCATGCTATATACACTACGTGTCCCTTATTCACTTAGTAGCCATCTTGGTTATCAAATCAAAAAAACATAGTATGTGTGGGCTTTGGTACTATTCATGGTTTCAGGCATCCACTGGAGATGTTGGAACATATTCCCCATGGATAAGGGGGGACTACTGTAAGGCAATAAGGGGAGAAAAGAAAAAAATGCATAAAATAAGATGGTAGAAATGAATTCAAATACATCAGTAAATCAATCAATCTAAATGGACCAACTTCCCTAAGTTTAAATTAAAAAGATGGTCAGATAAGGGGGTAAAATTGAGCTACGTAAAAACACACAAAATTAAAACACAATAAAGTTTAAAACTTAAAAATTATATACTTAAGTAAGTAGTAACAAAATGTAGTATAGCTATTTTATAGCAGGCAAAAGCAGACTTTAAGGCAAAAATCATTATTAGAGACAGAGAGTCAATATATATAAATAAATGTTTAATTGATCAGGAAAAGATAACAGTTCTAAACTTGTGTATTCCTAATCAGATAACCTCAAAATATGTAAGTCAAAAATTCATAGAACTATAAAGAGAAATATGCAATTTACTATCATAGTGAAAAATGTTATCAGCTCTTTCTCGATGTATAGACCAAAACCTTGAAAATTTAAACTAAATCATTAAAACCTTGATCTAATGGACATAAACAGAACATGGTAAGCAATAATTACATTTTGTCCACACATTTTTTTTTTTTCTAGCAGGCATGAAACCCTGTGATAGAAACAGGCAGTTGACTCTCAATCCCTCTTCTGAGTTTTCACCTGGGTACGAACTACATTTCCCAGCCTCCTTTGAAGCTAAGTGTGGCCACCCAACTACATTTTGGCCAACTGGATACATGTGAAGTGATCTCTGCATGGAAGGGATGGGGCATGCTCTTCCCCTTCCCTTTTCTCCTTCCTCCTGGCTGGAATACAGTCGGGATGGTACATGTGTGCAAAGAGATAAAAACAAGAATGTTCATAGCAGGACAATTTGTGATAGACCAAAACTGGTAACACCCCAAATGTCCATCAACAGGGGAAGGAATAAATAGATTTGGAAAATCCATACAATGGAAAACTATTCCAATATAAAAATGAATGAACAACCGCTATACTTGTCAACATAGTGTAGAATAAAGCAAACAGGACACAAAGGAATAGATAAATATGATTCTAGCTATATAAAAGAAAACCTAAATACTATATTTTAGAGGATGCATACAACTGTGATAAGAAAAAACTATAAAGAAAAGCAAGAAATGATAAATTCAACATTTGACAGAGTGGATACCTCTTCATGGGAGATGGGAGAGATTCAATTGGGGAGGGATGCATAGAGGGCTTCAGATGCACTGGCCATGTTGTATTCTGGGTGATTACACTGGTTGTCAGTCTTTATTATTGGCTCTTAAATTGCATATATATTATATATTCTCTATTGTATATATAACATATTTCATAATAAAAAGGGTACTTCAAAAAATGGTTAGAGAGAAAACTACCAGATTTTTCCTAGACATTTATATCTTTAAAAGCCTATAACCATTATGGCTTATCTATTGTTTAATGTTTAACAGATTGAGTAAGTGCTTGTTACATAAAATTAAACTGGAAAAAAATATTGTTAGGAAGTGGTTCTTTGATAAGCCTTGTCGTTTGGAGCAGGCAAAGGACAGCAGGGAAGAATTAGTGGCAGCATACTCTAATTGCAGGATAAATACCATGAGTAATTAATTGCTTGAGTGCAACTTTTGCAACCAGTTGTTCTGTAGTTACAACAAAGATCACCTTCTTCCATTAATCTTTACCTAGAAAGAGTAAAAAGTCACAAAAGCTAATGATTTGTGCTCAACCTTGCCTCTGCCCATCCTCACCTGCTCAGGAGATGTTAATTAAACTGCCTATATTAGCTCCCCTGAGCTGCTTCCATGTTACACTTTTTTATCCCCTTCCTGAATCTGGTTCCTTTAAAAGGCTTTAAGTTTTTTCACGTAGGGAATCACCCCTCACAAGGCATTCTGAGGCATAGCCTTTATTTTAAAGGTCAAATTTCATTTCTTTAGAAGCTCTACACTTTTATTTTTCTATTCCCAACAATACAGTATTACCATAAGGAACAGAGGTTTCTTCATCTAAGGATCCAGAAGTAATGATCTACAAAACTTCATGTGTAAATCACCAATTCCTAGCATAGCAAAACCTGTGCTCAAAATCATTCCTGCTGGCCTTGCTCCGTGTTCCATCTTCTGAGACACTGGCATACTCTGGATAGCAATGCAGACCTCTCCAGGTAGCCAAGCTGGGGCTTCACTGCCACCTGCTCCCATCTCCCTCCCATCTGAGCCCCTCCTTTCCTCTCAAAGGTGACCCATATTCCAGGGGCAGCTGGCTAGCAGACCCTCTTGATGAGCTTCGATGACTTCCACACAGGACTCTTCACTCCAGTGCTGTCACTGAGAATAAGTCTGTGACTCATGTCAGGGAGCACTTATACCTAGAGGACCAATTATCACAGCTGTGCATGGACTCCTATTATTAAGGTAAGACACCTTGGACTTTGCAGATTCCTTGAAATACCAAAAATTTTAAGATTTTGCCAAAAAAAAAAAAAAAAAAAAGGTGGAGACGATCAGGGGGAATTCACCACAAAGGTTGAAAAAGCCACACTATGTTTATAAAATACGTAAATTTGGTAGGGGCAATGAAGAGGGATACATACTCCCAAAGGGCCCTATTTACTCACAAAAGGCACCACTAGGCCTCTTGAAATGGCCCCTGGTTAGCCCAGGCAGGGTTAATTGGGACCCATCGTAGGAGATTTTCAGTCTTTCCAGGAAAACAGCTGCTGGCTCCGGAGTGTCCTTTGCCCTCTGGTCTGTTTTGCATTTCCAGGTCAGAGGCCAGACTTCCCAATGAAAGGCTGCCTTTGGTCCAGGGGACATGCCCAGTCCCTTCACGCCCCGGGCTGTGAACTGATCTTATTCTCATTTGCATCCTCTTGGGGCAGATTTCAGACAGGCTGTGAATGATCTGAGTACTGGACAGCCTTTCTCTCCCACCTTGGGCTTTTTCTTCAAATAGACAAGTGCTTTGGAATCAGGGCTTTCCTCATTTCTTATGAAGAAGGGCACAGGAAAATTGAGCCTCACTGTCCAGAAAGGTAGGGAGCAGTAGCCCTACAGTGTGGAATGCTCCTAGAACAAAGCAGGCGCTCTTTAACCTTGTGGGGATGGTGGGAGGTAGAGTGACAAGATGATCCCACTGTCTGTGCAGACACATTTTAAACTCCCTAAAGCTGGAATGCTGGCAGAGAAGATCTATAGCTTCCATCGCGTGCTCAGAGTTCATCACCTAGCGTTTACGACCCCTTCTGCTAAGCATATGGGCTTCAGAGTCAGACAGGTATGACTTTGAATTCCTGCTGTTAGTCAGTAGCTTTCTGACCTTGGAAACATTAACTTCACCTTGAAGGGCCTCAGCTTTCCCATCTGTAACACAGAATTAATAATATATGCGTCAAAGATTTGCTGTGAGGATTAATCCAGATGGGGTATATAGAAGTACAGCACCTGGCATGAAGGAAGCTCTCAGAATAGGTTGGATATTATTACTATTATTATTACTATCCTGACTCAGACAGTACATTTCTGCCATCAGAAAAGAATACTTGTAAGCCACAGAAGCACCATGTTCTTTGCTTCATAGTTTATATACCATCAGAGCCTGCGGTAGGTAGATCATGCAGGGGGACAAATTTACCCACAGGCACTCTGGCTTTCTGTTTACTCTGCCTTTTCATACCCATCTTTCACTGGTGGGTGCTGCTGACCAGTGCCAGCTCCTGAATTTCCATATAGGAGGGGCTTACACGCTCCAGGAAATGGGCGCAGGTTTGAATCCATATTTACACAGTGCTCTCGGAAAAATGACAGTTGACCATATTGAAGAATGGGGCGCTGTGGGCAGGAGCAGAGACTGAGGTCATGTGGTGTATGCTCAAGGTCACCTCTGCACCAGGGACTCACTCTCTGCTCACAGCCTTTGTTTTCTAGGAACTGCAACTCCCAGTCCCTCATGGAGATATGCCTCTGCCCTCTGCTTTAATTCTGCTCTGTGTGGCTAATCTGAAATGCAGTCCACCCTGGGGCATTAATGGCTGCTCAGATGTTATTCTTCTTAGGGGGAAACAGCAGAAAAAAATGATCCTATCCAAAGGAGCCCCGCCAGGGGTGGAAATAACAGGCACCGTTGTGAGCCAGTGAGGGAGAGTTTACAGACAGGCAGAGTGGAGCCAGCCTGGCACTTCGTTGTTCATTGGACAGCATATTTTTTCCAAGAAAGAGTCAAAGAAAGCTTGAGCCCACAACCAGAAAGAATAAGGGGTGGAGGTGTGGAAATAAACATGAAATAATATGAAGGAACTTCTAAAAGTGTAAAGAAATTTTAAAATGTAAGGAAAGGGTAAGGGAGGGAGTTGTGGTGAGCCTGCTGTGAGAATTGCAGCTCGCAACCCCATTTAAAAATGAAAACAAGACAGTGGTCCATGATCAGTGAACATTCTTCCAGGGACCCTTGGCAATTGAGGGGAAAATTTCCCCACCCTGCTTTCAAAATAAAATTTTGTATGTGATGGCAATGTTGCTTAGGATCTTTTGCTCTTTTTAGGTTTGTTCATAAAATTCCAGTGGACTGTTAGGCTCTTGGATTTGAATATTCTAATGATTTTGTTTTTGAGATACTCATGATGAAAATCAATCAAGGCAACTTTCAGCAACTGAGGAGTCCATATATGTCCACAGAGGCCAACATACAAGCTTCCCCTTAATTTAAAAAAAATTAAAATAAAAAACTACAACAGAGGTTTGTATAAAACAGATGTAACTGTCATTACCACCAAAAATGAGGAAACTTCGTGAATTGACAACATGGCAGAAACTGGCAATTTTCTCCTAAGACCCATGTTCCCTTCTTCTGTAGGAATAAAACAGCTGGTTGTTAACCAGCACAGAGCCACATGGTTAAGTTCTAGGCAACCTGAAATGATCAGGAGTGATATGTGCAACAGCCAGGCATTGCCGATAGAGGGAAGGGACAGGCACTCTATTTGCCCTTTCTGGTTTCCACGGGCTGAAATGCAAACATGGGTGTGAGACAGATTGGATGATGTGGAAGCAGGATGCCCTAGGAACAACAGAGCAGCAAGACTGAAGAAACCTGGGTCCCTGATACAGAGGAACTACCAAGCTAGCCCCAGACTGCTTACACCTGAACTGTCAGATGAGAGACAAGTTCATGTCTCCTCTAAGCCACCATAGTTTTGGGTCTGTGTTATAGCTGCTATAATCCACTAGAAGGCTACCGAGATAATTAGAACCTGCAGAACCTACATTATCAGTTTTTCTGCTTTGAAAAAACACACTTATGAGAATGAAACCCTGGCAGTTTGTATTCCTAAAGGATTTGCTAGAATCTAACACCTTGAGAACTGAATGTAAATGTCTGCTGTTCTCCGTTACAATAGCACCTCCAATTAGCTTCTATAATCCAGAAGAGCTCTTAACAAAACCAACTATTGTTTTCCTATTCATAAAAATATTTATGAATGAACACATTATTTTATAGGCCAAATATAAAAGCACCAAGAAAAGAAAGGTTAAGGAAAGAAAAGAGAAAAGGAGAAGAAAATGAAAATACCAACTGGATTGCATGGTAACAATAGCACAAAAATATCCATTTACTCCCTTTCCTTTTTAACCAATTTGTTGCAAGCTGAAATCACTATATTGGGATTTATTTGTTGAATGCCAGTAAACCTCAATGTGCTTTCAAAAATTAAAGGTAGCTGATCATCACAGACTGTTTTTTCCCATTCTATGTTCAATGGCGACAGGTCTGAAAGTTTCTGATCTCACAGGATGTAGATAGATTCTAAAAAGGGAAATTGATGAGAGTTGCTTGGGCCAATGCTAAATACCAATAAACTAGCTCCAGGCAACTAGTGACCAATCATGATACTTTTATTTTGGTTCCCAAATAATAGTCTTCAGAATAGGCTGTTGGATGGTCTTTTAGAACTCTGAAATTTTTGACTCCGTTGCTAAGTCATAGAAAACAGAAACTTAGAGCTTTTGGAGGCCTTAAAAGTCATCAAAAAATGTTTATTAAGCACCTTCTCTATGTTTAGCCAGGTGATACACACTGAAGAAATAAGAATAAATAAAACACAACATCTAACCTAAAGGAGTCCGTGGTTTAGAAAATAACAAAATCACTTAAACAGACTCACGTTGCAGTTCAATGAAGACTTAAGAAATGGTGAATGACAGAGTGCTACGGAAGGCTTCTGGGAGAGGTGAGAGTTGAGCTGGGTTTTGAAGAGTGATTTGGAGTTTTCCAGATAGATAAGAAGGAAAAAAGTGTATTCCTGGTAAAGTGAATGGAATATGGGAAGGGTAGGGTCAAGTGAATATAATGGGTCTAGGGAACAGGTTGTAATCCGTAGCTATTCATGGGAGAAATAATGGTGGAAATTGCTTAAAGTGGGATTTGAAGCCCAATTGTGAAAGACCTGATAAAGGAGACTAATAATTATGAAGTCCTTATTTCCTAGGCAGACCCAGGCCTAGCCATATGGGCTCCTTGGACAGACTAAAAATTGTCCCTTCAAACCAGCAGTCTTTGAACATTTTTCCAGCATGGCAGTTATTTAGTGAAATTGGGATGGAACTGAAAATCTACTAATAAAAACTGTATAAAACAAGCAAACTAGCCAACCAGCAGAATAGCTACTTATACTAATCCATTTCTACCAGCTGAAGCAGAGTTTACATTCTGGAAAGAGCTCAGTTACATGGTTCTCACTTTTCTATAGTTCTTTTTCTCTTCAATTTTCTTCTGGCCTTCTCTAAATCAGACATCTTGGGAATCACATTAAGGTTTTAAATTTTTAATGATAAAATAAATCACTCTTACCTGGTAAACAGTACCTTGACATGCATATTTGCTTTCTAAATTTCAGCTGCCTGCCAACTTTCCACTGACTGAAACCTCACATGCACAGAGCAACAATACTTATCAGAGAAATGCAGCCAGGGAGAATTGTTTTTGAGTTTTCCAATGTGAGCTACCACCCATTGCGATGGGAATTGAATCAACTTTCTATTTTCCAGCCGTGTAAGGACTTGAGTATGGAAACCTGAGTTTTCTGGCACCATTTTAGTAAATCAAAAATGGACTTCCCAGTTAGCTGTTGGATTAACCCACTCTTTATTTTGTTTCTTGACCAAAGATTTTTATACTTTACTTTTTGGAATCTTTAATGTTTTTAGTGGGTTCTTCTACTCAATGAAATCTTGTAGAAAACAGATAAAGGCTGAGTTTCCTGACTGGAAGTGTGGTCATTAATTTTATGTGTCAATTTGATCGGGCTAAGGGATGCCCAGATAGCTGGTGAAACATTATTTCTGGATGTGTTTGTGCAGGTGTTTCCCGAAGAGATGAACATTTGATTCAGTAGACTGAGGAAAGAAGATTTTGTCCTCATGCATGCAGGTGGGCATTATCTAATATGTTGAGGATGTGATTAGAAAAAAACAAAGGTGGAGGAAGAGCAAATTTCCTCTTTGCTTGAGCTGGGACATTCATTTACTCCTGCCGGAGATGTCAGCACTCCTGGTTCTTAAGCCTTCAGACTCTGACCAGGACTTGGATAATTGGCCCCTCAATTGTCAGGCCTTCAGATACTAACTGGGACTTACACCATTGGCACTCCTGATTCTCAGGCTTTGGGGTTTAGACTGGAACTATACCTATCTTTCCTGGGCCTCCAGCTTGTAGATGGTAGATCACGGGACTTCTCAGACTCCATAATCAAACTCACAATAAATCTCTTTCTTATCTCTACATATATCTTCTTGGTTCTGTTTCTCTGGAGAACCCTGACTAATACAGAAGGAAAGGAGTACCTAAAACCTTTCTTGTAAACCCCAAGATTCTGCGGCTCTAAGGAATGGGGGCAGTGGGTGTTTAATGAAGGTATTAAGCAGGAGTGACATTATCATGTTAGTGCAACATCTTTCTTTTGCAAAGGAAGAAACTGGAGCCCAGATGAATTCCAAACCATTGGCAAAAAATGTGTGAGCATTGGAGAGGCCAATATTAATTAGATTAATGAGTAGGTACCATCACCTTTTCATGGTTATCTGCCAGACTCTGAATGTAAACACACACACACATACACATATACGTATTTGGGACGCTACTCCCTGCCCCTTCTAAGCTCACTATGAATGCATTAACCTTTCTGATGTGGCTACTCTGAAGGGGATAGCTGCCTTAGCAATGGTACAGGGTGAAGCTCATTATTACAGAATAGCAGGTCATGAAGCAGCAGAGGCAGACTTTTCCTGCTGAGGGAACCATTCCTACCCACCTGCTGTACCAAGTAACTGTCACCATAAATCAAGGCCAGGGAGGAAGCACATGTTTGCTGGTATGTAGATGCAGTCACAACAACAAAAGCCTAGAGGAGGTGGGTACCCTGGCCTCTTCTCAACAGACCACCTGGGCCTCAGAGATCTCAGCCCTCGGTCCCCGCATATGCAAAACCAGTCTGCTGTTCCAACTGCAGCAATTCCCTCTGAGCAGTGTTCATCTCTTTGTTCAGGTCACCTTATCTTTTCCATTTCTAAAGCTGTAGGGTTGAGGGTCAGGTTTATGCACCTGACCTAGAAAAATGTCCCATAAATGCATTTACACTAGAGATGAGGATGGCAAATTTCTGTGTGTACTTCACTGTGAGGAGTCTAGTACCTAAAATTTCTCCATTAAAATACATATGAACATTCATTTGGGTCTTTCTCCTATTTAGGATCAGGTCAGCCCAAAGAATAGGCCATCTTTAGAATATTTGAATTTTAATCTTCAGCTTCCCACTTTGTGTGTCCTGATTGCCTTTGAAAATATGATGAAAGCTATAGACCCTCTCCCAGAAAAATGTGCAGAATTTTACACACAATTTCAGAGGGTTCATGGATCCCTGGAGCCATGTATGAAAACCCTTCGCTAGGCTGACAAGCATTTCTTTCTCCAATTATAAGAAGATTGCTTGGCCAAGAAGGAATAGCGCTTGTCATTACCAGCTACCAACAAGTCAATCTTTATTTGTCTCTTCAATGAGCTGGTCAGGCTAAGAGCCCTGTTCAATCCGCCACACTCATTGGGATATTTAGATTCCAACAGAATACAGAACAGAAAGTTGTAAAGCATATTTTTTGCCTTTTCTGTCTTCCATTTTCTCCTTGGATTTCTCCTCCTCTATCACCACCTTCAATCTTGGTTTTTGATCACATCTCTCTCCTGTTTAAGACATTTCAGTGATGATTTAGTGTCTCTTACAGGGCAAAGTCCAATTTCCTTGACTTGCTTTCAAGGTCTTCCATCTTCTTCCTCTGGCCTCAGCTTCCATTCTTTGCATCATGTGTTGTTTCTGCCACCCAGAAGTACCAATAGCCCCGCTCTCCATGCTTCTGCTGGTTTTGGTCATGTGGGCCTCTGGCCTGGAACGCTGCTCTGGTCATCTTGCTATCCCTACTCGTCAATTCACTCATTTGCTCCAGGTAGCCTTTGCTGACTCCTCCCTGTGTTCTTTGTCACCTCCAGACTCCTTTTTCCTATAGCATGTATCAGTTAATTGTTCACTTATGGGTCTGTCTGCCCCACAAGACAGTGAACTTTCTGGGAGCATAGCCGAGTGTGTTCACCTTTGTATCACCAGGATCTTATGCATAGTAGGTACATGGTAAACATTCGTGGAAGGAGTGAAGGAAAGATCCCATGAATACCCCCATTCTACTCAGGGACACTATATTCTCTAACAGGACAAAGTCTCCCTGAATGTCTATACCCAGAAAACGATGTTAAATCAGAGAATGGGCCAGGCACAGTTACTCAAGCCTGTAATCCCAACACTTTGAGAAGCCGAAGCAGGTGGATTGCTTGAGCCCAGGAGTTCGAGACCAGCCTGAGAAATAATGGCAAAACCACATCTCGACAAAAAATACAAAAATTAGTTGGCCGTGGTGGTGTGTACCTGTAGTCTGAGCTACTCGGGAGACTGACTAAGGTCAGGATCATTTGAACCCGGGAGATTGAGGTTTCAGTGAGCCAAGATCACTCCATTGCACTCCAGCCTGGGCAACAGAGCAACACTCTGTCTCAAAAAAATAAATAAATAAATAAATAAATAAATAAATAAATAAAAATTTTTAAAAATCACAGAATGAAAGGAAACAGACTCATTGTCAGCACATGGACCTGAAAAGAAGCAGATTGCTCAGTTCATTCCAGGGTGAGCCTGGTGTGTGGCACTCACCATCCTTCCTTATAGCATCAAGGGTAAGAACCCAGAACATGGTTCTCAGTCTTGGCTGCACATTAGAGTCACCAGGAAGCTTTAAAAACTAATAATACCTGGGTCACACCCCCCCAGAGATTATGACCCAATTGTTCTGGGGTAGAGCCGAGGCATTAGGAGTTTTAATATTTCCCCAGGTGATTCCAAGGTGAAAGCACAGCTGAAGTCCGTGGCTTTCGAGGTGGATCTGGGTTGGAGTCCAGCTAGCTATGGTACGGAAGTAGCTGTGGACACGCAAGTCGCGTAATCTCCCTAAACCTGAGATTCCTCCACATTGGCTATTCATTTGGATTGTATGAGGAGTAAATGAGATGATGACCCCCAGGTGCTCAGCTTGGCACAGTCAGTGTGTCCTTGGTATTAGCGGATGCTATTTAGATGCCACCAACCAAAGGGACACTCTAGGGAAGCTGGAAATGGTGGCAAGCTACACAGCACCAGTTCCTACAAGGCTAGTTGACTGAATGACACTTTGTTATTCAAGCGTTCCAGAGTCTGTAGGATGCACTTAGCAATCAACATCCCCTGGTTAGCAAGGTAAAATTACTGAATACAAATTAGCCAAAAATATATTGTAGCTATTTTCAAATAAGGCCTTGTAACTAATAATGACTTTTAGGAACTCAATAAAGCAGCAACAGTGTTTTTAGCCCCCCACCTTGTTGAATCTGGACAACATCAGCTGCTTAGCACACACTCAATTCAAAAAGCCTCAGGAGCCTGGATTGCTTTAGCAGAAGGGCTCAAATGGCAGAATCACCTGGGGGCATGTTCAAGTCCAGAGCCCTAGAAACCTTGGTAAGAGTGGGGCTAACAAGAAGATTTTTCGGGGAGGAGGGTTTTAGATTACACCCCATAATCCCATGAGCACCATAAGCCACCCCGAATTTTATAAAAGTAATGTACTTTAATAGGATTTGGACAACTGAAATTTCATCATTCTTCTGTAAAGTGTGGATCTTTAGAAAGCTTTGCTCTTTGTAAAAATCAATTTTATTGAGATATAATCTGTGTGCAACAAAATGTACTCATTTTAAGTGCACATTTTGAGAAGTTTTGACATCTTATATGACTGTGTAACTGCAACCACACCATTTACAAACATAAATACTTCTATCACCCCTAAATTCCCTTCTATGCCCTCTCTCTTAATGCCAGAGTCAATATCTACCCCACCTCCCAGACATAGGTGACTGAGGATCTCATTTCTGTCCCTGTAGATTAGGTGCCTTTATGAAAATAATCAAGGACTAGGTAGCCTTTTATGTCTGGCATCTTTCTGCCTAGCAGAGTGTCTGTGCAATTTGTACATGTGGTTGCATTTATCACTAGTTTATTTTTTTTTTTTTAGTGCTGAGTTGTCCATTGTAAGGCTATACCACAATTTGTTTATTCATTCACTGTTGTTGGACACTTGGTTATTTTCGGTTTTTGGCTTTTATTCAGTTACATACACAGTAAGTCAAAACGTGAATTTACTACTTAAACAGTTTCAAGACATGACATCTAGCCTTTATATAAACCAAAAAGATTGCTGATCCTAAGTTTCTCCTGTATGAAAATTCTACACTTGCCTTCTCCAGGGGTTCTTGTTAGGTTTGATGTGTAGTCTAGGAGACTGCATCTTTTTTTTTTTTTTTTTTTTTTTAACACTTTAAGTTCTGGGATACATGTGCAGAACATGCAGGTTTGTTACATAGGTATACACGTGCCATGGTGGTTTGCTGCACCCATCAACCCATCATATACGTTAGGTATTTCTCCTAAAGCTATCCCTCCCATAGCCCTCCACCCACCAACAGGCCCCGGTGTGTGATGTTCCCCTCCCTGTGTCCATGTGTTCTCATTGTTCAACTTCCACATATGAGTGAGAACATGCGGTGTTTGGTTTTCTGTTCCTGTGTTAGTTTGCTGAGAATGATGGTTTCCAGCTTCATCCATGTCCCTGCAAAGGACATGAACTCATCCTTTTTTATGGCTGCATAGTATTCCATGTCATTAGGTGATCCCCTGGGTTCTTGCAACTCCAGCCTGATTGCTCTGCCCTCAATTCCATGGAATACTATGGAATTGTATTCCATAAAGAAATTCCATTTTCTTTATCCAGTCTATCATTGATGGGCATTTGGGTTGGTTCTAAGTCTTTGCTATTGTGAACAGTGCTGCAATAAACATATGTGTGTATGTGTCTTTATAGTAGAATGATTTATATTCCTTTGGGTATATACCCAGTAACGGGATTGCTGGGTCAAATGGTATTTCTGGTTCTAGATCCTTGAGAAATCGCCACACTGCCTTCCACAATGGTTGAACTAATTTACACTCCCACCAACAGTGTAAAAGAATTCCTATTTCTCCACATCCTCTCCAGCATTTGTTGTTTCCTGACTTTTTAATGATCACCAGTCTAACTGGCATGAGCTAGTATCTCATTGTGGTTTTGATTTGCATTTCTCTAATGACCAGTGATGATGAGCTTTTCTTCATATGTTTGTTGGCCACATAAATGTCTTCTTTTGAGAAGTGTCTGTTTATCTCCTTCACCCACTTTTTGATGGCGTTGTTTTTTTCTTGTAAATTTGTTTAAGTTCCTTGTAGATTCTGGATATCAGCCCTTTGTCAGATGGATAGATTGCAAAGTTTTTTCCCATTCTGTAGGTTGCCTGTTCACTCTGATGATACTTTTGCTGTGCAGAAGCTCTTTAGTTTAATTAGATCCTATTTGTCAATTTTGGCTTTTGTTGCCATTGCTTTTGGTGTTTTAGTCATGAAGTCTTTGCCCATGCCTATGTCCTGAATGGTATTGCCTAAGTTTTATTCTAGGGTTTTTATGGTTTTAGGTTTTATGTTTAAGTCTTTAATCCATCTTGAGTTAATTTTTGTATAAGGTGTAAGAAAGGGGTCCAGTTTCAGTTTTCTGCATATGACTAGCCAGTTTTCCCAATATCATTTATTAAATGGGACTGCATCTTTAATAATTATGCCTGGTTAAGCTGATGTCGGTGTTCTTCAAACTACACCTTGAGAAATATTATCCTAGGGTTTAGGGCAGTGGTCCCCAACCTTTTGGGCACTAGGGACTGGTTTTGTGGGAGACAATTTTTCCATGGACCAGGGTTGAGGAGGGGGGATGATTTCAGGATTAAACTCAGATAATCAGGAATTAGATTCTCATAAGGAACATGCAACCTAGATTCCTCGCATGCACAGTTCACAATGGGGTTCACGTTCCTGTGAGAATCTAATGCCACCGCCGATCTGACAGGAGGTGGAGCTCGGGCGGTAATGAGCTCGCTTACCTGCCACTTACCTCCTGCTGTACAGCTTGCTTTCTAACAGGCTACAGACCAGTACTGTTCCACAGCCCCCAATGGTTGCGGACCCCTGGTTTAGGGCACTGGCTAACCCAGGTATACCCCTTTTCTGATCACAAGGATCCGCATCTTTCTTTTGAAACAGGGCTAAGGGCTCGCCAGTCTCCTGCAATCAAATGGTCAAATCAAAAATGGAGAGAAGGCTAAGGTACTGCTTTCCAAGTTGTGTATTCTCTCAGGCCAGCGAGCTCACTGGTGTGGGAAGATAAGGGAGTCAGAGGCTAATGGTGAAGACCTTTCTCACATTCTCCATCCTCAGTCTTTTAAAGATACAGTTTTTAATCATATTAAGGAGGAAGACATACGATGAGGTAAAGCAAATGCCACTGATGTCTGAAGCAGGGACCTGTATTAATGACCTGAAGAAAGATACCTCTGAAGGGAAAGTTATGGAAGAATTCCAGAGAGATGGCCTGAGTATCACTTCAGAGAGAGCCCAGATGGCCTAGATGATATCTGAAGAAAATGAAGTATGGTGCTGACAAGGCTGGTCAGCTTGGCAAGGATCCTTTCACAAAGATCTGAAAAGGAGAGCTTCACAAGAGGTGAACCCATGAGAAGGGGCTGAAGGTTTGCCAGAAGCTGTGGAGCTGGGCTCAGGTGCAGCAACTCACTGCCTGTTCTTACCACCTTAAAGATCACACTGGTGAACCACTGACACATGGATTCTCATTTTTCCTCCAAGAAATTATTTTATATAGCCTTTCCTCCCCAAACCACTTTATTGTTCATTTCATTCCTTTCGGTTTTTCCTTTTTGGTAACACTATGCCCTGTAAGATACAACAACAGATGAGTGCATCACTATGTTTGCACACACGCAGAATTTCAGAAGCTCTATGCTTTTGCTTTTCCTTCTCCTCCTCTTCCCTCAGCCTCCTTCTCCTCCTCCTTTCTCCCCCACCTCTTTCTCTGATGTGCGTGTGTCCATGTTTCATGACCCATACCTGGCATTTGACACAATACGAGTGTGTCAGAAGTCAAAGCAATAAAATACTATGCCATGTCAACTCAGTCTATTTATGAAAATGGACTTGCCAGCCAATCCCAGCCTGATGATAGAAGTGCGTTCAGTTTCTAATGGCTAATATTAAAAAGCCAAAAAATAACGGACACTGGCGAGGTTGTGGAGGAAAGAGAAATCTTATACATTGTTGGTGGGAGTGTAAATTAGTTCAACCATTGTGGAAAGCAGTGTGGCAATTCCTCAAAGAGCTAAAAACAGAACTACCATTTGACCCAGCAATCCCATTACTGGGAATATACCCAGAGGAGTATAAAGCATTCTACCATAAAGATACATACATGCGAATGCGCATTGCAGCACTATTCACAACAGCAAAGACATGGAATCAACCTAAATGCCCATCAATGACAGATCAACAAAGAAAATGTGATACATATACATCATGGATTACTATGCAGCCATAAAAAAGAACAAGATCATGTCTTTTACAGGAACACGAATGGAACTAGAGGCCATTATCTTTATCAAACTAACGCAGGAACAGAAAACCAAATACCATATGTCCTCACTTATAAAGTGGGAGCTAAATGATGAGAACTCATGGACGCAAAGAAGGGAACACCAAACACTGTGGCTTACTTGAGGGAGAAGGGTGGGAGGAGGGAGGGGAACAGAAAAAATAATGAATGGTTACTAGGCTTAATACCTGAGTGATGAAATAATCTGTACAGCAAACTCCGTGACACAAGTTTACCTATATAGCAAACTTGCACATGTACCCCGAACCTAAAATAAAAGTTAAAAAAAAGAAAGAAGTCTGTTTAGTTTCCACAACTGTTTCTTTTGGAGTTTTTCTTTTATTGATTCATCCATCCATTCAACAAACATTTAATGAGGACCTGGAAAGTACCAGGCACTGTCCTGGTTGCTGAGGATACCAAATTTAAATAAGACTGGTTCTTCTTTTCCAAGGGTTTACTGTCCAGTTGGAAAAACAGACATTGAAACAGACAAATGACAAGATGGCACTGTAGTTCAGGAGTAGAGATGAGCACAGAAGTGGGAGCACAGAGGATGCTGCTGGAAGAGTTGGGAGACTCTGCAGTTCATCCAAGAAGCTGCTCTGCCATCGGTGACCTCCGTCCATGCAAGATACAGCAGGCTTAATGAAGTGAGGGAAGGATCATAGGGCAGGAGTGCTGAGAAAAGCTTTCATAATTTATCACTAGATGCATGCTGGAAACTTGGTTTCTCCCAAAGTAAAATCAGTCGTTCTAATTAGCTCTTCTCATGTGAAAGTAAAGACTTTCCCCATCCTTTAGGACATTGTCAAGCAAATCTGTTATGTGTGAAGCTGGGAGATTAGATATGAAATTACGGAAGAAACAAGTACTTCAAGGAAAACAACATGTTCTCTCTGAGAACCTCTTGAAGTTTGGCCAGAAGTTCATACCAACCCTTTGTGCTGGCTAAGTGCCTGATTTCTGAGGAGTTCAAAGCACATTGTAGACAGTTCCTCCATGGTTGTCATAGAAACTCTCCAATGGGGATGCATAGCTAGAGACATTGTCCAAGTGGGAGGTAAACAATAGAGAAGAACATAAGCTAGGTTCCCCCTGAGTTCTTCTGGGGGCCCCTTCCCCTTGTTTTTCACATTTACTCATTACCTCCTAAGGCTTCCACCCACATTGACCCTGGGGACCCCTAGGTCTGTGGGTTCAGCCCTTGCTTCTTCGATAGATTTAGAGCTCTCTGTCTACCTGGACATCCTCTGGATGTCCACAGCCACACTTGGCATCTAGCTTCTCCAGACCTGTGGGTGGGAAAGAAAGTACATAACAGGAAGGTATTTTTAAAAGCTGACACACTAATGAAGATAGAGATGGAGATTCTAATCTCTTTTCTATAATTTTTTTAAAATCAGATCTGATAGTAAGTAACAAATTAGATTAGTTTGGATTAGTTTGACTTTCATTTATTTTTTCTATTTGCTTTTCTTTTTGAAGAATCCCAATATCAGGAAGACATAAAAAAAGCCCCAAGATATTTAAATGGAATGTGGAAGAAACTCTGAGCAGCCTCCTACCCCTCTTTTTTCTTAACAACAGAACCTTGATTTTATTTTGTCCAGCAGTGCACACAGCTGAAACGTGTTTGTCAGCCTGCTTTGTGGTTAGCAGTAGCCATGTGACTGAGATGTATCATATGGGACTTCCAAGAAGACTGTTTAAAGAGATTTAAGGATGCCTGACATGCTGGGAAAAGAGGTTGTTGTCCTCCTTCCTCCTTCCTACTGCCTGGGATATAGACATGATGGCTAGAGCTTCAGCAGCCTTCTTCTTCTTCTAAGAAGACTTGGGGGGTTGAGAACTATGCTGAAGATAGAGGAGCGTGGGTCTCTGATGACTTCACAGAGCTGCCATACAAGCTCTGGGTTGCTTTCTTCCAGATTTCCTTAAGTGAAAGGATTTAAGCCACTGTGTGTTTGAGTTACTATATTCAGATCTCTGTTACAACAAAACCTACTCCTTACTGACAAATAATGAGGAATTAATTGTAATATCAAAAGCTTAAGCTTGAGAGAGACTAACAGCCACTTTGTGAGGGTGACAAATCAGTCCTTTCCATACTCAAGGTCATCGTGACCCTATTGGATGTGAGGCAGTGGCATCAGTGGGACAAGGAATGAATATTGGGTTGAGGGGCACTGCATGGCCTGATCAAGTTCAAAGGCCCTGGTAGCGAATGCTCTTCTTGGTCTTGTTGTTGAATGACTTCTCTTTTAGCCAATTTCAGCACTAGGACACTGACTCCTCAGCCTGCATTGGACTGGGTCAGACTGTGAGCTACATGGCCCAAGTTAGCATGGAGCAAACCATCCTCGCCATAACTAATCTTATTTGAAAGCTGGTGACAAATCCATTCACAGCCGAGATCAACTGTGAAAGAGGGAAGAAGTCTCATTTAGTGAGAAAAACAAGTTACTTTCTGCCCTTCCCAACCCATCTAGATGGCCATGCCCATCTCCACAAAACCCCAGCACAAGAACTACCCCTATCACCAGGATGACAGACTGACAGGAGGCCAGAGATCAAATTTTGCCAGTGGTACTTCCTTCCCCTTCACCACTGCCTCTTAATATCCCATAGGGTCAAGCAGGGATCCAGACAGCAACTTCCACAATCAGAGACTCAGGAGACTCCTGGAGTCAGCCCTGCCCACTTGCCTCTGAGAGCCATTGTCTAGGAATGCAGACAGGACACAGTTTCCCCACAAGGTCAGTGGAGAGAGGCTTTGCCTTTCCCTTGTGTTTCTTTTGGCTCCCTGACATGAGCACAGCCTGTCCCACATCAAGGAATTCTTCAGGATTTCTTGGGAGTGCTGTGACGGCAGGAGCATAATTCCCAGTAGTCCAGGATAAAGCCACTTTTGATTGGGTGCCTCCTTTTTCACATTACAAACTAACACTCTTGTCATTTCTTAATGAGAAACAGGTCTTTAGAATCTGAGAATTAGTAGTCAGATTTTTAACACCTTGTCAAAGACAACCTCACTTGGCATAGTGTTTTGGAAACATCCCTGTTATTGACCACCGGAGGCTCAGGTTAGAGTGCTGCTGTTCTGTTGATTGGCCATGAGATCTCGGGCAAGTCACTTGGACTTATGGAGCCTCGAGTTGTATCCAGTCATCTTTATTTTTGTGACTTCTATGTACTAAGCATTTTCCAAGGTGCTGAGAATTCAAGAGTAAACAAATAGATCAAAAATACTTGCCATTACGGGGTTTATGATGGAGGGACGTGGGGATGTGGGAAGAGACCTTAAATACAGATGTCACATATTCATAGATGTTTACAAACTTTGATAAATACTATGAAAGGAAAGTACCTAGCTCTCAGATAGGTAGTCATTTAATTTAGATTGAGGGGTAGAAGACGAGGAATGTATGGGAGATAGCCAGGCAAAAATGGGGAAAGACAGTTCCAACAGCAGGGAGTAGACA
Organism: Pongo abelii; assembly: GCF_028885655.2. Taxonomy (NCBI): domain Eukaryota; kingdom Metazoa; phylum Chordata; class Mammalia; order Primates; family Hominidae; genus Pongo; species Pongo abelii. The sequence continues at coordinate 59,960,359 of NC_072000.2, read as the reverse complement.
GGGAAAGGATCTGCGAATTTCTCTTGCATAGCTCCAACATCATAATAATTATAATAGTCAAGTGGTCTGGGAGAACCTGCTGACTAAGACCAAATGAGAGCTGTGAGCATCTCTGGAAATGCTGATAGGATATAAGCCAGTCACCAATGACCAGACAAGAGGATTTGCACTCAGGTAGATGCCAACCAAGAACCAAACCATCTACCTTCCACCTCCACTATACCTCTAATGCCCAGATAGCATGTGAGGCCAGGGAGCTTAGGTCCCCCTGAAGGTAAAAAAGGGGTGGGGCAGTTATCCTGAATTGACTGAGATTAAACCTGAAAATATTGAAAAACACTGCAGCGATCAAGCCTAAAGTTATAGCTAGGTGCAGTTTTCCGTCACGGGCCTCAGATGGGAGTTGTTTTTGCCACAGGAGATCAAGGGTTTTGTTTTGTCTGCTCTGCACACCTGTATTGTAACCTGTGAAGCATTTCTATGTAGGTATGTGATGTGTGCCCTGTGCAAAAAGAGAACAGTGGAATGAGTCACCTGTTTGTTGTTATGGGGCACAGGTAGGGAGGCAGGCACAGTTGCATCACTATCTTGGCAGACTGGTGGTGACACTCCCCATGCCCATGTCCAGACTCCTACTCTCACCCCACTCGGTCCTCGCTCTGGCCTGGACTGAGATTTGCCCCTGCCCTCCAGGACTGTGCACACTCACAAGAGGGGCTTCACGTGCCCTCGGGTACATTTCCCAGCCTGCTGCCAACTTTTCTTCTTCCTCCCCAGGATGCAGCTCTGAGAACCAGGCTCCTGAAGTATTGCCTCCCTGCAGTCCGCTCCCCACCGTGCCCTCTGAGATACCCCCTGGGTGAGCCTACAACCCTGACTGCTGTCCACCCAGCAGGGGTGGCTTCTGCTTGCACTGCCATCCAAGGGAAGGGGCTGCAGGCACCAACGTCAGGCACAGGCCTGAGCAGAAATGTGAGTAACCATGAACATGTAAGAGGCAGGCCTAGCAGAGGGAGGGATGGGCTGCATTGAAGCCTAGAGGGCACATGCCTGTGGTCCAGAAGAACAGCATCCCCCAGAGCAGAGGGACCATCTCCTGCCAAAACGTCCCGCCACGTAGAACTCACCCACGCAAAACCAAGACCCAGCCTTGTGTAACTAACAAATAGTATGAGGCCTTCCCTAGGGAGCACATTATACCAAGTCCATCATTGATTTATTGTGAAAACCGAGATTTCTTTTTTCTTCTGGCAGACAGAGAGCTTGCAGACAGGATGGGGGAACTACACCACACTGAGAGCTGACCACAGCCTGGAAACTCAACCACACTCTCCAATTACCTTGGGGGGTCTTCATGTGCCTTAGAACACAGCAGAAAGAGCACTAGCCTTGGAGTCAGACAGACCCAGTCTTGCACCCGGCTGTCACCTGGAACAAGCTACCGAATGTCTCTAAGTTCAGGGCGAGTATCCACTTCATGAGTGTTTTGGCAGATTCGTGATATTGCATGTGACACGTGATATTGCATAAAACCCGACTATTTTTCTCTATCTTGGAAACCTACTGTCGACACTGAACCTATTGCAATTGTAATTTTATTAGTTTGCATTTTACTTCATTTACTGTTATTGTTGTTGCTGTTTATATCCCTCACCAGACTATAAAATCCATGAGAGCACAGACCATAGCTGCCTTGCTCACATGTTTTCCAGGACCTAGCACATAGTAGGTACTCAAGAACAATATTTTCTGTAAAATGTATATTCATCCAATAAAAATTAGTTTCTCTTCTTCTCTTGGCTCTGCAGAGAAGTCAAATATTCCTGAGCTAGCCATCAAAGCTGGGTGGTTGGATATTCATTGCAGCATTTATACCCCAAACTCCTGAGAAAGGAGACTGAGGAAACCAGAAGGCACTGCTGATCACTAGAAACAGTTCCAGTGTTTATCTAATGGGATACTACTAAGTCGCACCCCCAGGAGCCACTTTAGAAAGAGACAATAAACCGCCTCACTCTGCCAGGACCAAGCAGAGAGATGCTGCCTCTGCCCCACCTCCCAGGAGCCTCAGCAAAGGCCCTCCGGCCCAGGGGTGGGCTGCTGGGGTGAGCAAAGCTTCCAGTAATTGCAACACAGTTTCTTCAAGAGATGGAAGTAAAAGCATTTCAATAATAAGTAAAGGAGAGGGAAAATCAATAAGGATGTGTGTAATGAATTTTTGTTTCCTGAAATAGCCTGGCAGGAGCCTTGCCAGGAAGAGTTAGGACTAATCAGTGACAAGATGAGAGACACAAATCCAAGAATATTATTCAGCTCTGCAGCCTCCCTGGGTGAAAGAATGTCAGGGTAAGGAATTGCAAAGAGCTTAGCCTATTGTCCAGAAAAACAGGAGAATCTGGACAAAGGTAACAATAGCACTTCTACTTGTTTGGGAAGAAACCTGCACTTCTCTGGAATTTGAGAGGGGTTCTGAGCAGGTTGGACAAATGGTAACATTTTCTTTAACCCTCAAGTCAACCACGCCATCATCAATACTAAATAAAAGACTAAATATGGGGCTATTGTGGGCTGCATCATGGTGATGAGCAAACTGCAACTCTGTCATTCACTAATTATTCACTGTGTAGTCCTGGGTAGGTTACTTAAAACCTCTGAGCCTCAGTTTCCTTCTATAAAATAGGGATCTAAGAATTCCCAGGTTGTAAAACTGTTGTGAAGATTAAATGAGGTAGAATGTCAATCACAGCTCAGTGCCTGACACAGGGTAAGCTCCCAGTAAATGGTTGCTGTTATTGTCACCATTACGGTTAAATAATCCCATGTTTCTGTGAGTCCTTGTTAAGATCACTGAAGCTTCTGCTAGACTGCATGCCCTTGACAGGAGAGGACCACATTTTCATCCTAGAATACCCTGTACCTGGAAGAGCCAATAGATGTAGAAATAAGGACAAAGTGATTCTCACTTTCATAATCTCCTTTGAACATCTGAGATTGTGTGTGTGTGTGTGTGTGTGTGTGTGTGTGTGTCCCCTGACAAATGGAGGGAATTCCCTTACAGGGATTTAAGTGTCTAACAACTCACTCACCAATGACAGAGCAATTAGCCTTGTATTAGCACTTCTTAAAACCACTTTGAAGTATTTTCACTTTTTGCCATAATTATGTACAATGTAGTAAAGTGGTTCTGAAGCATACTATCCTCTTTTCTGTAACTACATTTTTACATCAACTTTACTGAGGCACAATTTACATATAATAAAATAGACGCACTCTGGTGTACAGTTTGGTGCATTTTGATAAATGTCTACACTCAGGTAACTACTACTACCTAAATCACGATGCAAAAACTTTCCACCACACAAATGGGCTCCTTTGTGCCATTTCCTAGTCAATCCCCACCTCCACCTCCAGCCCCAGATAACCACTAGCACATCTGTTGTAGATGGGATGAGTCTTTTCTAGAGTTTTATTTAAATGGAAACATGCCATATTTAGTCTTTTATGTCTGGACTCTTTTGCTCCACAGAACGTGTTTGAGAGTCATTCATTTAGCTGCATGTATTATCAATAGTATATTTCCTTCTTATCGAGAAGCAGTATTCCATTGTATGAATATACTATATTTTAAAAAAATCTGTTCACCTATTGATGAACTCTTTGGTTGTTTCCAATTTTTAACTATTATGAATAAAGCCACTATGAATATTCATGTACAAGTCTTTTGACACATTTTCATTTTTCTTGGGTAAATACGCAAAAGTGGTATTGCTGGGTCATATAAGTGTATGTTCAACTTTATAAGATGCTGCCAGGCTATTTTCCGAAGTGGCTGTGCCATTTTACATTCTCACTCACAATTAGAGTTTTTGTAGCTCCATCTATTCTCTAGCACTTGGCATAGTTGTGACTGCTTTTTAATGAGTCGTCAATGCTCTATTTTACTTGGACTTTTCTAGAATTTCTTCTTCTCTCCCTCTGCCTCTGTTTTCCAGAACTTCTGTCTTCCATTTAGTGTCTCCAAAGGGCAGAAGTAAGGTGACAGTGTTTATTATTACATTGCAGAACTTGTTTTAAATACATTTTGAAAGTGCTGAAAGGACTGTCAGGGCTCATCTGTCAAAGAGAGTTCTTCCACCCAGATTTTCTCTTGTTTACTTCACCACAACCCACACATGCAAAGATATACATGTATGATCTCTTTCTCTTTGGGCAAACTGGGCCCTGGAATACTTTATTTGTAGCAAACAAAGGGGGGAAAAAGCTCAACTTCCTTTAGATACTAAACAGTCCATTTCCAGGCCATTCTCTTCAATATCTGCTCAGAGAGCGAAATCTTCGCTGGGGTCTGTCGCTCTGGACTTGCCTCCAGTCTCTCGTTAGCCCCCTTTGGCCCCTTAGCTTATGCCAGTCACTAATTTCACAGTAGCTGGCTACTGATTGCACCTGTAAACCGATTCGTTGCTTCATAAAAAGTAAAATGTCTCCGCTATGTTTCCTTTCATGATATCAATTACTGTCTTAGAAACTAAAATCTCAATCTGCAGCAGAACAAAGAAAGCAAACAAGAGATTTAAGGATTTCGTTATAAAATTATAAAGATTTTGACTTAAAAAAACTCATGTACTTTAATTTTGCAAGATTCTAACATAACCAGCTTTTTCTGGGACTAAAAGAAAATAAAACCAAACAAATCTTTATGATGGAAATGATGGAAATGCCAAGATCTTTCTTAAAATTATGTAAATGATTTCTTAAGAAAGGCGAGTAAGAGAGTCTGGCAGACTTTGAGGTTCCCGAACATGTTTGGATGGTCAGATGATATTCTTTGAATAGCTTACCATTCTTTTCTAAACCCCAGCTATAAGAAAACGCAAACTTTTTTGCCAAATGCTTTTTCAATTTTAAAACTGAGTAATTGAAGGAAGATGTTTGCGCCACTATTCCTTTCTACTTTAGTCATTCAATGTTGTGCACCATAAAGCCTTTGATATGTTTGGAAGCCATTTGTAAGGCTTTTCTAAGCCCTTTTCTCAGGCACAGAATATTTTTATTTTAAGAGTAAATTAAACATTGAAAGTTTCCTGTTCAGGTGGAAATGCTGAACCCAGGGGTTTTGGGTGAGTTACGAACTTGGCAAAATGCATCCTCTGCCATCCCCAGTGATCAGTGTAGCTTCCAGCAATAGAAATACAATGGTCAAACATGCTGCTGGAGAGGAACATGGCCAGTCCCTGCAACAGGCAGATGATCAGTAATGCTGTCAGCCTCTTCTTAAGGGTTAAAGGATAGAGGCCCAGAGCTCCTCAGCATTCCAGTAAATGAACAAAAACAAAAACAAAACACTAAACACCAAAGCATAGAATTGCTCATAAATGTGCAAGGTTTTTGCACTAAAAGGACAATATGGTAAGGAGATAATCACAGATGGTATATATATAGAATTAGCAAGAAAATTATGAAAGACTTATAAAAGAGAAATATAATATGCACACTATGCATTGATTAAAACGCACATTCTAGGACAGTGGATGTCATGACCAATCTTCCTTAAGTGTGATTCATGGAGCACCTGCCCCAGGATCACAGGAGGAGCTTGCTGAAATGAAGATTCCTGGGTCCTACCCCAAATCTACAGTTCCTCAGACAAATCTTATGCACACTGATGTTTGAGAACGACTTCCATAGATGGATGTGCACAAGGTTATTTTTGGTAGCTAGAATGATGGCCCCGCCCCAACTAACACCCATGTCCTTATTCTGGAACCTGTAACTATGTTTTCTTGCATGACAAAATGGACTTTGCAGATGTGATTAAGATTATCGTTAAACGGGGAGCATAGCCTGGATTATCCAGATGGGCCCGACCTAATTCAATTTAATTCAAATCCTTAAAATTGAGAAACGTTCTTAGCCGCAGTGAGAGAGATACAACATGAGAGGGACGATATCCACGGTTGCTGGCTTTGAAAGACAGGAAAAGTGGCCATGAGCCAAAGGATGTGGGCAGCCCTAGAAGCTGGGGATGGCCCTCCTGTTCTTCTAGCAGGAAATGAGATCCTTAGTTCTACAACTGCTGGGAAAACTAGGTTCTGCTGACAACCTAAGGGAGCAAGAAAATGAATTCTCCCCTAGAGCTTCCAAAATGCAATGCCTTGCCATCACCTTGATTGTAGCCCTTCAAGACTTATACTTCTTAACTTATAGGGATTTAAAAAAATGTGTGTGGTTGTACACCACTAAGTTTGTGGTAATTTATTATGGCAGCAGCAATAAGAAGGTAATAGAGTTATGAAACAGCATACAAGTTATGTACCCATTATACATATAGATATGTTATATTATACATATAGATACATGTTATCTATTATAAAAATAGATACATGTTAGTACATATCAGTACGTATTTCTAGTAAACACATATATATGTACTAGAAAATGCAACAAAACGTTAATAGCAGTCATCTTTAAGTGTTGGCTTTCTAAGCATCTTTATTTTTCTTCTTTGTGCTTTTATTTTTCAAAAGTTTGAATAACAAATATGTATTACTTTTGTAATCAGAAAAAGTTACTTGAAAAATTAAGTAAAAAAGCAAAGGCAAGAAACAAAACCTAACATGACTCAGTCAGCACACTGTGCTGGAATCAACCCAGGAAAAGGCCTTGAACTTGGAGCTGTGGACCCTGCGTTCAGTCTTGGGGCATCCAGTATCCCACAAGGAGCTCTTTGCATACGTGTATGGGGCCCAAGCTCACTTGCATCTCTTTTATTCCAGGGAGAAAGATAGGGACTGAATTACTTTAAAACACCTGTTCTTCATGGGAAAGCAGCCCAGACAATTGATTAGATTATTTTTAATCTCTCATTTTAAAAAACCCAAGTTGCTATTAATACAACTGGTGTTCTGTCCAACTGAGGGAGCAATTCAAAGTGGGTAGCAAAAAGGTTCCGTAATTGCTGTTGCTAGAATATATTAATAACTCAGGCAGAGGTACAACATTTTAAGTGCATGAAATTCATTGCTGATTATGCTGAGCAGTAGAGAAAAAATATCCAGTAGATTGAAACCTCATTTGAAAAATGGAGGATATTTATTACAATATAAAAGTGTAATGTCTAATGGATATAGTTTGCATATTTGTCCCCACCCAAATCTCAGGTTGAATTGTAATCCTCAATGCTGGAGGAGGGGCCTTAGAGGAGGGGCCTTGGGGGAGGTGTTTGGATCATGGAGGCAGATCCCTCATGGCTTGGTGTTATCTTTGTGATAGTGAGTTCTCAGGAGATCTGGTCTTTTATTTTTATTTTTACGTATTTATTTATTTTTTGAGATGGAGTCTCCCTCTGTTGCCCAGGCTGGAGTGCAGTGGCATGATCTCAGCTCACTGCAACCTCCACCTCCCGGGTTCAAGCGATTCTCCTCCTTCAGCCTCCAGAGTAGCTGGGATTACAGGCAGGCACCACCATGCCCAGCTAATAGATCTAGTCTTTTAAAAGTGTGTGGCACTTCCCCCACCAACTCTCTTTCTCTTTCTCTGTCTCTGTCTGTCTCTCTCTCTCTGGCTTGCTCCTGCTTTTGCCATGTGACGTGCCTACTCACCTTTTGCCTTCTGCCATGACTATTACCTTCCTGAGGCCTCCCTACTAGCTGATCAGATGCCAGCACCATGCTTTCTGTACAGCCTGAAGAACCAGGAGCCAATTAAACCTCTTTCCTTTATAAATCACCCCATCTCAGGTATTTCCTTATAGCAATTCAAGAATGGCCTAATACACTAAAGTAAAATTTCTATTAGAATTATTTAATTCTGTAGAGTGTTAAGTCAAAGGTAGTACTAGGAGGAGGTGTTGCTACCTGTCCACTGAATCAGACCCCTCAAGGCACATCTGAGCATCAACATGACTACTTTAAAACAATGATAAACTAGAATAACAATTTGTTAATTTAGATGAGAAATCAGTTTTGTATGGGGACTATAATACATCAATCCAGGTGCCCTAGTTAAATTCACAGGCATCTGAGCCAAACAGACCCGGGTTCAAATCTCAGCCTTTGCAATTAACTACTGGGTGACCTTGGCTACACCTTGACCCCAAGGTTTAAGCCTTGGTTCTCTCTCCTGAAGAAAAATTGATAAGAATACCATCTTATTGAGGGGTTTACATTAAATTAGATACTACATATTAACCATTTGAAACATTGCCTGACATATGGTAACCGTTCGATAAGTGCTAGCCATTATTATCTTATGTTGCAGATAAAGCTCAAAAAAAGGTGGAAAAATTTGTCCAAGGTCCCAGATATAGAACATAGATGCAAATCCAAGAGGCCTGGCTCTTCATATACAGATCATAGATGAAGAGACAAGAGAAAGTAAGAAAGTCCAAGTAACCGGAAAGAGACACAAATGCCTTCTCCTTTCTGCAATATTTATAAGCAATTCTAATCCATAACAGAGGAGGAAAGAGAAGTCTCTCCTTTGTCATCTGAAGCTGCCCAAAGAAAAGCTGCCATGATTAGTTGTGCCCTGCACAACTCTTGAGGGTTTCATTCATGTAGACAGCAGCCCAGACCTGCAGAGCCATTATTATCCACTGGAACTAAGATAGCACTGGGAATGAAGAGTTAAATCGCAGAAGCTGTATATTTTAGGAGTACAAGTAGACATCATCAAAACTTACTTTGATTTGCAGATACACAGAGAATAGTCCTTACTAGCGCTACCACCTCTTTTTTCAATGCTAAACAGTTCTCCCTTTGGAAAGGACAAAGCACTTTTATAAATATCCCCATAATACCAGTTGTTACTTTGGCAGAGCTTAGTCACAACAGGATCCACTGTTAAAAGTTTCAAATAGCTCCTGGGCCAAAAGCCTGCAGTAGGATTCTGAAGCATAAAAGCTATGCTGTGACTGGTGAGTCTAGAATTTTAGGGGAATTCTTCTAGGAAACAACAGCATGCCAGTCATCATTATCCCCAGCCTTCCAGGATCGGTGAGCTGTGCACTTGTGAGCCTTCGTTATGGCTGAGGCTCCCTCTCTTCTAGTATTCCTTGTGTGTCCTGTAGCTCCCCACACTGCCAGGCCACTGAAAGCCTGGAAGGACTATGCCTCTTATCTCTGTCTTTCCAGTGCCTGGCCCAGAGCGGAGCATCGGTGCTCAAATGAATGAATGAATTTATATCTTCTTGAGGAGACCTCTCTGATGGTTCACAGATCCGATAGTCATAGAAAATTCCATTGAGAACTTTGCTTTTGTTAAAAAGGAATCAGAGTAACTTCCCATCCTAAGGCTGATGCTACCAAGCTTTCCCCACACCACAGCGAGCAAAAGAATCTCTGGGATTTCATGATGTTGGGTTCATCCTACTTCAGTCCAAACAGATGTGTTCTATTCCACACTTGGAATAAGGCATGAAGTGGACTGTCCCCACGAGCTTTCTCAGGGCCACACTCAGTGAAGTTTACTCTTTAGAAACCGTCACCATAGCTGTGTTCTTCATACTAAGCCTCTTCAAAGAAGGCAATGTGTGAACCCTACATTTATCTCTCTCACTTCCTGAAGTCTGTCATGATGCAGGCTGAACAAATGTATCTCCTCACTGTGTTCTGTAGCCTTTTCCCAATTCTTTGGGCCTATTGCTGTTTTTTTAAAGTAATAATTACATACTTAATGGTGTACTAATCAAAAACAATATGTTAATATATGTAATAATTCGTGATTATAATACATCCAATATTCTAATATATGTAATCACAAGTGATTATACAATACTTAATATGTATAATAATTAGTGATTATAATAGCAATGACAAACTGTATTTTTAGGACAGGCACAGCCAGAAAACACATACCCACTGTAAGATATATATATACACACATATGTGTATTGACGGTGAATCCGAGGCTCAGTAATTCCCAATGTCACATCACTAATAAGTGGCGGCATGTGAAATGGATCTGAGAGATCTGTCTACAGCCCAAACCCCTACCCTCTACACTATGCTTCACTAGTAAAGCCACAAAGCTGCCTCCATCCTGTTAGGTTAATGGCATATCTTTTTAAATTCGTGCATTCTCCTCCCAATCTTTCAGCCTCCCAAATAATAAGTAACCAAATAATAAGATTGTCTCCCAGGGTGAGATTTCATCTGAGCGATGAAGTGTACACACCTAGGGCTTTGATTTAATTCTCTTGGACTAAGCTGATTAAGTGCTGAGCAGTTTAGACTCTTTTATAATTTTATTAGATGAGATCATTAGATTTCAGAGATGAAATGAATGGAAGCCTGACTGGAGACTAAAATAGCCAAATCCAGACGCATCAGAGGTTCCTTGGGGCTAGCTTTCAGGATTCAAACACTCAATAGTACATACAAAGCATGACTCTCTGAACAATAGGGATAAAATTTCAATATTAAGATAACTTTTATGATGCCAGGAAATACAGTGACATACTTTTCTCTTGAAGCAGCATGCTTTTGCTTTAATGAAACCATAGATTATCGATTCTCAGACTCAGGGAACACTGTCCTAATGGATATGGTCTCAAGTTGTATTACTACTACAGCCATTAACTTGTGCGACTAAAAGCAAATGACTTCACCTCCCTGGGTTTTATCTCCCTCCAACCTTTCTCCCAGAATTTAGACATATGAGGACATTCAATTGAGAAGACATTTGTGTCCACGTGTAAAAGAGACAATAAAAATGGAACATGTCACTGCGTGTGCTTCTTGCTGTTTCCAGGGGTCAGGATTCCCTGAGCAAAACCATTGTAGTAATATCTCCACAGAAACAAAAATATCCCTGATTTTGTATATCATAGTGGATTCTATCCTAAGAAAAATTCTTTTCTGTCTTTATACCAATTCCTAATTTACCCACTACAAATGTCAACATTGCTCATATGAAGATGTCTCCCAAGCCTCTAACTATTAGTCCTAATTTCTCATTCTCTGTTGAGTTTTATATTCCAGTTGTCTATGGGATATCTCTACTTGGATATGAAAACTCAGCACTTTTTCACCACCCTCTTCTCCCAGTTTCTTCATCTGGCAATGGCACCGGGTACGACAGGCACAGAAATTCATTTTTCTCATGTCTCATGTCAGATCGATTACCATGTCCAGCTCATTTTCTTTCCTTTTTATGTCTATAGTCCTATTCTTAATCCAGGACTCATTACCTTATCTCTAATTTTTTTGGCAATTGCCTTCCATCCTGTCTTCTGATCTCTTTCTACTATTTCTCTGATCTCTCCCTGCTATTATACTACACTAAGTGGCTAGCTCAATGACATAGAAGTTTCCTCTTGTCTGTCATGGAAACTAATTTCTATCGTGGTCCTGATCTTCTGTCTCTTCTCCCTATGCCATCAGCCTCAAAAGTGTCTTTTCCAACTTACACCTCTAACATGGACCCTGCATTCCAGCCAAGCTCATTTGCACTTTTGCTCCAACACACTGTTAGCCTGTTTCCATTAATGTCATTCCAAAAGAATTAACTGAATGTAAGAATGGATACGTGGATAGATGGATGGATGGATGCATACGTGCATGCATGCATGCATGTGCCCAAACCTCAAATCTCCTCTGTTAACTCTATCCCTCAATACCACAGTAAGAGAGAAATATATACCTAGAGTCATTGGAAATTGATCTCCTTCACAGCTTGCCACTACTGAGAATTGTTCTTCCCTTGGTTCATGTTACAGACACGTGATCTGCAGTCTCCAATGTGTGTGTGTTCTCCTTCCTTGTGGCAGAGATTGCTAGCTGTTTACAAAACCCAATTCCTCTCATTGTATGTGACTGGGCGAGTAACTGGACTGCATTTCCCAACCTGTTTTGCAGTCTTAGAGGTGTGACTAATGGACTACAAAATATGAGTGGAAGTGATGTGGATCACTTCCAAGCTGTGGAGGCTCAATATCAGGCTATACCTCTCTCATGCTTTCTTTTTTGTGTCCCTCCTGGTGGGAAAGGCAAAGAGCAAAGTGACCTCAGAAGTCAGGTATTGATGATGGCAGAGCTGTCATCAGCCTGGGACCCTAAATGCAGTCATTTGCTGCATAATAACATGTTGATCAACACAGACCACATATACAACAGTAGTCACACAAGAATATAATGGAGCTAAAAAAATTCCTATTGCCTAGTGATGTTGTAGCCATTGTAAAGTCATAGTGCAATGCCTTACTCACTTGTTTGTGGTGATGCTGGTGTACACAAATCTACTGCATGGCCAGTTGTATATAACACAAGCAGTTGCATACAGTACCTAATACTTGATAATGATCATAAATGACTATGTTGCTGGCTTATGTGCTTACTATACATTTTATCATTACAGTGTACTCCTACTTATTAAAAAAAAATAAGTTAACTGTAAAACAGCCTCAGGCAGGCCCTTCAGGAAGTGTTCCAGAAGAAGGCATTGTTGTCATAGGGAATGACAGTTCTATGTATTATTGCCCTGAAGACCCTCCACTGGACAAGACGCAGAGGTGGAAGACAGTGATATTGATGGTCCTAGCCCTGTATAGGCCTAGGTTAATGTGTGTGTTTGTGTCTTCGTTTTTTAATTTAAAAATTTTACAAAGTAAAAAGCAGAAATAAAATTTTTAAAATAGAAAAGAACTTATAGGATAAAGATACAAAGAGTGAAAATATTGTTATACAGTTTTACAATGTATCTGTTTTAAGCTAAGTATTACAAAGGGCCAAAAAGGTTTTGAAAATTAAAAATACTATAAAGTTAAAAAGTTACAATAAACTTATTAGAGAAAAAAATATACCTTTATAAATTCAGTATAGCCCAAGTGTACAGTGTTTATAGTCCACAGTAGTATAGGGTAATGTCCTAGGCCTGCAGAGTCACTCATAATGCACTCACTGGTTCACTCAGAGCAACTTCCAGTCCTGCAAACTCCATTCACGGTAAGTGCCCTCTACAGGTGTGCCATTTTTTATCTTTTAATACAGTGTTTTTACTGTACCTTTCCTATATTTAGATGTGCTTAGATACATAAATACTCACCATTGTGTTACAGTTGCCTACAATATTCAGGATAGTAACATGCCGTACAGGTTTGTAGCCTAGAAGCAATGTGCTAGACCAGATAACCTAGGTATGTAGTATGCTATGCCATCTAGGTTTTTTATAAGTACACTCTATGATGTTCTCAAAACAAAGAAATCACCTAAGGAGGTGTTTCTCAGAATGTTTCCCCAGTGCTGAGCAACACATGACTATAATGAGGAGAGTCAACCACTGACTTGGAATATTTCCCTGAATGTGAAAGATAAATAAATTTCTATGTTCCTGGACCCCAGGAACATAGATCTTGTTACAGTAGCTAAGCTGGATCTTGTTACAGTAGCTAAGCCCTCCCTAACTAATTCGCTCCTCTACTGGATCACCAGTGACCTGATTAGCTACAGCTGTCTGAGTGGTCAGACCCACACCGGGATGTGAATCAGAGTTGCAGAATTGCCTCGGGTAAGACCAGGTAATCCAGTGAAAGGTGAGAAGAAAGGTGGGCTCGGCTGAGCTTTGCAATTGATCCTGAATATAAATGCAGGTTGAATCATGGACAAGGAGGAAAATGTTTTAGAAGAATTAATGTGAAGTCAGTGCTGGAGACTAGTGACTAGTGAGACAGAAGGTAAGAAAGTGGATTAAAATAACACCAGATCATTCTCACTAGGTTTGGTTCTATGACTGGGCTCTATTCCAGAAGAGCTTAGATTTTTCTTCCAATCTTACCTGGTAAACCTTTAAGACTCTTCTTTCTGTAGATTTCTGGGTTACTTCCTTATCCATGCTGTCTTTCAGAGAAAGTACAGGGTTGGGTTGAAGAGTCTTCTGTGGCCCTACAACAACTCTCCTCTGTTCTTTCTGGGCCTAAGCTGGGGCTGGAGTCCTGATAGCTGGGCTTTTTGTCAAGCCTAAACTCCGTCTCCATTGCCAAGGGCAGCTCTGGTCAGGGTAAGTTGCAGATGGCTGAAGAAACTCCATGCTGGACCTCTGGATTAGGCTCTTTTCCAGGGGGTTAAGTGTGTATAGGAAGATCTTGGGCTGATAGAGGTTGGGTGCATTGGAGAAGCATTGAGTGTGCCAGTACAGAGGAAAGAGTAAGGGAGGGTAGGGTGGGTCACTAGGGCCCTGAGGAGCTGAAATTTGTAGACTTCAGGTTCATTCATTCATTCACTGCATAAGCAACTGTATAACATATAGTGATTTTCAAGCACTATGCCTATAGAACTTTGATGCTATGAAAGAATCTAAAAAAGCAGTGTACCCACATTTTTTTGTAAAGTCAAATGCAAACGAATAGCAGGGTGTATGGCCACATCTGATCTCCATATCTGTTGAAAGAAAGAACTTTCAACAAGGTCTTTCCCTATTGAAATTGTTAGAATTTTATACAAATGTTTGGACTGAGCCACTTTGAGGTCCTCATCTTGGGCAGTCCATGGCTTGAAAGGAAATGAGGGGAGAGAAGGAAGAAGCATGGTAAATAGTCATGATCTATGGGGAAGTGACATCCTCAAACCAGGATGTCCAGGTGCGAGGATCAGCATAGGAGGCTCTAATGTGGCAGCTGGCAGGATGATAGATCAGAGGGCTAAGAGTTGTTTTTGAGTGAAGAGACCTGTTACTGCAGTAACTTGGTCAGCATCACAAAATCCAGACAGGGCTGAGGGACAGCATCATTTCCTAGACATAAGGCCAGAGTGGCCCGATTTCCTCAGGCCAAAGCTGGGATTCTAGTTTTAATGACAAAGCTTTGGCCCTTAGACTCAGGATCTAGAGATACCTTTTGTCTGAAAGTTAAGGAAAGGAATGAAGAATCATAGCACGTGACTAGGGCAGCATAAAAGAATCTCTGGCCTCCCACATCTGTCACTGGGTCTCAAGCCGAGCCTTCCTTGCCAGCAACGTCCCTTCAAGATCAAATCATCAGCTCTGTAACCAGCTTATGCCTGGCTGGAACCTCATGTCCCCCAGTGATCAGTTAGAAGCTGTCTCCCCCATGAAGAGCTATCTTGGATCCTCAAATCTGTAGGACTCAGGCCAATGTGATTTTTTCACATCTAGAATAATATGCTTTTGGGAAAGAAACCACTAAACTCAATCACTCTGGGTAAATGACTTTGATGATATGAATATGGTATGGTATGGTATGGTATGGTATGGTACAGTATTAGTTCTGAGATGTTTGCACTTCAACCAGTCATAAGCCTTTATCCCAAAAACTGATCAACTAAGTTAGAGAAGTATTGGGAGATCAAGAGCATAAGTCTTATGGCTAAGCTTTTCCATATTTCCCTCGCACCAGATGGGAATACGGGTATGGAGGGGTTGAGGGTGGGGGTTTCTGGGATAATATGATTGAGAGCAACAATGAAGTAACAGTTAAGGACAAGGGTCTGTTCCTGCCTTCACAAGTAACCGGCTACAGGACAATGAGCAAGTCAACTATCCTTTCTGTGACATAGTTACCTTTGGATAAAATCAGAATAACAATACTTTCTACCCTTACATGGGAATTATGAGGATCAAATGAGGTGTCCAAAGGTGGACAACTTTACTAAATACATACAAATACATGACATAATATTGTGTGCTAATGTTGTCAACAATGAGACTGTGTGAGGAGGGTGAATTTGTTAAACAGAGATGTAGAAAGCAACACAGTCCCACACAATCATTCTCAGCATGGACCCTCCTAGTAGCAGAAGTGACTCCTCCCACCAAGGAAAGCAAAACACACACACACACACATACACACACTGTTACACAGTCTGTAAGTCTGTGGATATAGGACAGGGAGCTCAGGTTAGAGAAAGAACTGCCAGGCCAAGTCACAGATCAAAGCTAATCCATGGTAAATGAGTAAAATGGTCAGGTAGAAATTTATAGAATTTACATTGAAGATTTTGTTATGCCTTCCACAGAAATAACTAATAAAAACTTGCTACTTAAACTTTAGGAAGCAGAAATGAGAAGCAATCTACAAGTAATAGCACGTGCCTTAAAACAAGGATGCCAACTCCAAGGCAGACAGCCTGGTAGAAGTGTAATAGAAACCAGGATTATGAAGCAAAACAGTTTTGTGGCCTCAAATAAGGTGCGCTTAAGGAAGGACTGCCTCAAAAGTTTTGCCAGCTGACTGTTGAGGAGAAGGATGGCCATTTCTGTGCCATCCAGCGTGTAAGACGTGCAACATTCATAGCCTGTGTGAGTGCAGCCAGGACCAGGGCCAGGGCATTGACAGCCAGAACCCCCGGCATGAGGTGGACCCAAAAGGAAGGGGCAGCGGAAATGCTCCCCAAAGTAGCTGTATTAGTCCGTTTTCACACTGCTGATAAAGACATACCCAAGACTGGGTAAGTTATAAAGAAAAAGAGGTTTAATGGGCTCACAGTTCCACGTAGGTGGGGAGGCCTCACAGTCATGGCAGAAGCCACCTCTTCACAGGGTGGCAGGAGAGAGAATGAGAGCCAAGTGGAAGGGGAAATCCCTCAGAAAACTCAGATCTTGTGAGACTTATTCACTACCACAAGAACAATATGGGGGAAACTGCCCCCGTGATTCAATTATCTCCCACTGGGTCCCTCCCACAACATGTGGGAATTATGGGAGCTACAATTCAAGATGAGGTTCAGGTGAGGACACAGAGCCAAACCATCTCAGTAGCTGGGAAGACAGCTTTCCTTCAGGAGCACCTAGGAGCTTACTCCTCCCAATCCTAGGACTGGCTGAGGTTCCAGTGATTTTCCTAGGAGAGGCTGCCCCAGACACAATACAAACCTCCAATTCCTCAGCGCACCCAGGCTGGTGTAGCCACAGGAAGCAAAGCCGCTTGTGCATCATAAGGGTACAATTCTCCAGTTTGGTGCTTAAGAAAATAAAGCGCAAGTGAGGCCAACTTGCTTTCCATTGTCTACTTGAACCCTCCCTCCAAGTGCTTCCAACTTTAAAAGCAACTGGAACACAGAAAGCTCACTGGTAGTTAAAAATTCAGACAGAGTTCGACATGGATTACTTTTGTTCCTTGGAATCTGTGTGGGCAGCTTTTCTTTAGTCCTCGACACTTAGCAAGGGACAAGGGACCACAGAAATTACAAAGGCAAGCTTCTAGAGAGCAATCCATGGTGAGCTGTAATATGTTTACTTATGAATTAGCCTTTAATCAACAGATTTAATATTAATTAAAAATTCATAAGCTGCTCTTTGCATAGAAATGACATAATTATGTCTCTGATTCAACTTAAAGTGTCCACTGCAGAATGTGTAAAATGTTAATTAGTAGTGAAATGCACTTAAGAAAAAAATTATTTTAATTATGTAATGAGGCTCATTACAATGGGTAATCAACAAAGCTGCCAAATTAGCCCTCTGGTGGCATTTTTCTACACAGAGCAAACAAACTTTTGTTTGTAGAAAAGGTGTGTGTGTGTGTGTGTGTGTGTGAATAGACAGATTTTAAATTGCTGTGGGGAAGGAAGCAGCAGTAAGTCCCAGAAACAGTTAGAAATGACCTTGTAATCTCTCAATTCTGTCAGACAGTAAAGATGACACAGATAAAGGAAGAAAGAGTCTGAAGTATTCCTCCACTAGTTGAGCAAATGCTCAAAACCTCCACTGGGTTTCACCCGATGTGGTGTGATCTTTCGGAGGCCTGAGCTCTTTCTAATAGTGGTAAGAGTTCAGGCAGCAGGAGTATTAACAGGTATTGGGATAGCATCAACAGAATATAGAACATCAAAGAAATAGAAAATGTGATCCCTGCTTTTTTTATTGATATGACCCCAAAAACTGAGTCTCCATCCATCCCATTTGTGCAGATGCCAGCATCAAGAACTCATCAAATACATATTTGTGGGCCAGGCACAGTGCCTCACGCCTATACTCCCAGCACTCTCGTAGGCCGAGGCAGAAGGATCACTTGAGATCAAGAGATCGAGACCATCCTGGCCAACATGGTGAAACCCCATCTCTACTAAAAATACAAAACTTAGCCAGGCATGGTTGTGCATGCCTGTAATTCCAGCTACTCAGGAGGCTGAGGTGGGAGTAATCACTTGAACCTGGGAGGCAGAGGTTGCAGTGAGCCGAGATTGTGCCACTGCACTCCATCCTGGGCAACAGAGTGAGACTCCCTCTCAAAAAAAAAAAAAAAAAATTGTGAACAAAGATGCAACCCATCCATCAGTGGTTCACAATTCACTCATTCATTCATTAAGCCCAGTGCCAGAGGCACACAGAGGACAAAGCTCTGCTTCCAAGAAGCTCTTGAAAGCAGCTTGAGGAGCAAATTTGGGCTTTGAAAATCAGACCATCCCAGATTCCACACATCATAGCCTCATCCTCACTACACAGAGCCACAGGAGCTTAGGCAAATAACTGTTGAGACTCATTGTCCTCATCTACCTGGAGGTTACTTTGTCTGCTTGGTGGGGTTCTATAAAGGTTCCAGTGAGACAATCAATGTAAAGGATTTGGCCCCCTCACGGCAAAAGGCAGTGCACAATGACTGTCTCTGCCCCATCCTCACCTCGTGGCTGGTGCTGGTTTGTCAGCCTTAGCTAAATTTAACACACAGTATGATATAAAGACAGTGGATTTCAAGAAATTCTCCATGGACTTTAAATTAACTAATGTTGGTATTAAGCTGGGTAGCCCTGAAAAGTTACGAAGGTTTCAGACCCACCTCTAGATGAGTACAGAGCTACTGCATCTGAATGAGGATGATCAAGGAGGTCTTGGGCACCACCTTTCTATATTCAGTGGCTCAGACTGCCTGGCTCACAGAGGGTGCTTAATACATATGGAATTCACAAATGCATGAATCTGCTAGGCAGGCCACGCAGTGCACACAAGCTAGCCCAAAGCAGGGAACAACCGAGAGCTTAATCACCCAGTTTAAGCAGACTTGCTGAGACCCACTTTGCAAGGAGGCTGCCAACTGTCAGATTTCACGGCTCCAACAGAGGCACTGATCCATCTTGGAGCCTATGAGTTCATTCTGACAAATGCCTGGAACCTGAAATGGAATGAGGTTGCCATAGTGGATGTGTTCCAGGATGGATCAGAGATCCATCCAAGATGAGCTTGCCCAGGCTGTAATGCACAGGCTCGGTTCTAAAGTAAGCAGCCAATGCTGCTGAGATCTCCTTACCATGCTCTCCCACTGCCAGGATATGCCTTGTTTAGAAAGGAGGGCCAGAGCCTGTGTATGAAAACCAGGAGATCAGCACCAGCCAGGGCAAGGGCAGAAAGACTCCGAAATGTTCTGTTCAGCCTCAACCACTTCTGGTTGCCCTCTTTACTCAGATATTGCTTTTACAAAAGAATTTAATGAACAGTAAAGGATAGATTGCTTAGCTAGAGATAGATGATAGGTAGGTAGGTAGGTAGATACATAGATACATAAACATAGATGGATAGATAGAGAAGGTGGGAGGGTTCAGGCATGGCACTTTCCCAGAGGTATGAGCATTTACAAAGAGAATGCAAACCTTTAAAAAGGAAAATCCTGCATGTGGGAATTCATGGGACAGCCCAAATTTGCCAGCTAGGTGGTACAGCCAGCCCTCAAACATAGGCTTTCTGATTCCAAGTCATCATTTCAGGCTGCCCTCATACATAACATTATATCCTAGGGAAATAAATATGAATAATCAGTTACTCTTGCTTTAAAAAATTCCTCCCATGACACAAAACCTGCTGTAGGAACAAAATTAAGTTAAATAATTTGGGGGCTCTAATGACAACAATCAGATAATTGAGACAGGAAGAAACACCAAGTGTTTTGACTCCCAAAACCATTTTCTTATAACCCAATTTCAGTTTAAATCTACACAACAGCTGCTAGTGGTGTTATGTAATTCCCTAGAGGCACTACCTCCTAGAAGACAACATTGTAAATAACTGCATCAAATCCCAGCGAACTCTGGTCTCAGCAATGACCTTGAGGCTAATCAGACCTCTACTTTCTATATCCAACAGACACCCAGAAATGCAGGATAAGTCTGGGTGGGCTCCTCCAGGAGCTACATTCACTGTTGTAACCTACAAAACCATAGTAACAATCTCTATACAGTTTGGATAATGGCAGTCTGTAAGTGTGCTATTGGTTTTCATTATGATAGACCATATTACAAAACTAGCTATAAAATGTTAGCTGGACAGCAAGCACCTTCATTTCAATATCAGATTCTTCCCTGACAGCCTCCTCTGTGTCCACTTTGGGATCATGCAGGTGCTGAGTTTCAGTCAGGGCATATGGGAACATTTTTGCTGTCCATTTGTAATCAGAGCCATAGGAACTTGGGGTGCTTGTTAGCTCTGTAACTCAGATGTTAGCTGGGATTTCATAGCCACTTAAGATCTAGATAAGATGAATTAATGCCCTCTTATCAAAGCCCAAAGCCCTAAGCTCTCTCCTCAAAATTCCTCAGATCCTCAAATATTTATACTTAAATCACCTTTGACCTCCAATTCCCAGCTTCTGCTATAATTTTGTTTTTCACTCTGCATCTTGCCCATTGATCTCTACTCTGGAATTGACCCAAACTAAGTAGCCACTCTCCTAAATCCTCACCTTCAAAACAAGTTCAAATAGTAATAATTATTATTAATAACTAAGACTTATTGAGTACTTACTATATATCAAGCACTATTCAAAGCACCTATGTGTAATGATGCATTTGGTCTGCCCAACAACCCTTTGAAAGATGTTCAGAACTGTTGCATGTACCATAATTAAGATTTGAGGATCACAGTGAAGCAACATCGCATTATGCACCCAAGAAAAACAATATACAATTCTGTCTAGTTCATTCTGGTTGCCCTGGTCTTTAGTTTTTTATAGTCTATCTCTGTCCCATGTAGCAAACCCAGCCTTTCACTCTCATCACATCTCTTCCTACTCTCTCCCATCCCAAATTTCCTTCTCACTTATTCTCTCTTAAATTAACCTAAGAACCTCTTTCTTTTTTTTTCTTTTTTTTTTAGACGGAGTTTTGCTCTTGTCTCCCAGGCTGGAGTGCAATGGCACAATCTTGGCTTACAGCAACCTCCACCTCCTGGGAAGAACCTCTTTCTTATGCAGAGAAATTCTGCACCTACCCCCAAATTCACATGTAGAAACAATTGCTATGCTCAGCAGAACAAGGAGACTCACTCTCCATGGGCAATGACTTCCCTTAGAAGGCAGCTTGGGTTATAAATAACAGGTTTGCTTGAGGTTGTTGGTTCTTGTTGTTGTTATACCTATAAACATATCAGGAATTGGAACTGGAATCATTTGTGGACAATCACTTTTAATATTTTAAATTTAATTTCTTTGCATAGGTAGTACATTTTCAAGTTCTAAATTCAAAGAATTCAAAAGCATATACATAATAAGAATTCTCCTTTTGCCCCAGACCTCCAGCAACTGAAGTCCTTTCCCAATAGCAACCAATTTTATCAATAGTTTGTGTATATTCCAGAAATATTTTAGGCATCTATAAATACATTTCCTGAAATTTCGTCCTTCATTTTTTTATTATAATGATATGAAAATGGTAACATGTTTTGCCACTGTTTGGCACTTTGCTTCTTTCATTCAACAATAGCTCTTGGTGGTCATTCCATATTTACATAAACAGCCGCTTTATTCTTTGCTACGGTTGTGTATCTAACCAATTCCATAGGGTGGACATTTATGTTGGTTCCAACCTTTT